>NC_033801.1:26973278-27065072 GCF_001876935.1 Asparagus officinalis
GTTTTTTTTTTTTTTTTTTTTTTAAAGAGAGAAGCACTGTTTTTTGCGAGTTGTCTCTGTGGGAGGAGGGGGGTGTTTAAATGTTCAATTGAGGAGGGCATTGATTGCATGCATGTGATCGGTCATTAATGTGCACGACCCTCCTCCTCTTCCTCTTCCACCCATTTTAACATCCCCCTCAACAATCACAGTGTAGGATCATAAACTCGTTTTTATTTTTTTTGGGTGGGCTTACTAGTATTTGCTTCTGAATTTGCTCTGTGAAATATTGTAGACCATCTCATTTTGGGCATGGGAGAACAAAGAATGGTCGGAAACAGTTTATTTGCTTTCTGCACAATTGAAGTCCGGTACGTATTTTTGGTTTTTCTGAAAAATGGAGGGGAATATTTCTGAGTCCAAACTTTACCACATAAAAGTAAGTCATTTAGCAATGATTAAGTAAATTGACTTTATAGTTGATTATGTACATTCTATTAGCTGAAAAAAAAAAATCCAAGATCATCATTTCAATACGTGCTTCTCAATGATTGACAATGGTGCCGGTCATTGATTTTGAAACCGCGCTTCGGCCTTTCAAGAATAATGATAACACTTAGTTCTGTACAACTTTTACACTGCAAGAGAGAGAGAGAAGCGTGTGTTGTGCGCGGCGGAAGCCAAACAACCGATGTGCTTCGAGAAATCAAACCAATCGCCGAGAGAGAGGTCACAAACAATTCAAAATAACGGCACAAACTTAAACAACCAATTTTAACGTGGTTCGGCAAGTTGCCTACGTCCACGGGACAAGAAGGGGATGAATTGTTTGTGGCCTTCTCTCGGCGATTGGTTTGGTTTCTCGAAGCACATCGGTTGTTTGGTTTCCGCCGCGCACAACAAGTGGCATCAGAGCTCGGGCTACGCTTGGGCTATTTGGAGGAGTAGATCGTTTTGGAGGCTCGTCTAGGGCTTCGTTTAGTGATAAAGGTGTGATCTTTTTAGTAAAGACTACCTTTTTAAATTTTAGATCTATTCTTCGTTTGTTCCGTTTTGGTTTGTTGGTGCTTTGAAAAAGATGGTCGAGAAAGAAGGAGTTGTGGAGGGTACTTTCGGCGTGAAGACCATCAAAAATTTGAATATCCACTCTATGAAAATAGATGTGGAGAAGTTTAATGGCACAAACAATTTTGATCTTTGGAGATGTGAAGTCTTGGATGGGCTCAATGCGCAAAATTTAGAGGATACTTTGGAGTTGGACCGGAAACCGGACGACATTGAGGAGAAGGTTTGGAAGAAGATGAATCGAACGGCGTATGGTGTGATTAGATCTTATTTGACTCAAGATTTGAAATATGATGTGATCAATGAGACTTCGGCTAAGAAGATTTGGGAGATCCTTGAGAGCAAGTATTTGACAAAGAGTGTAGAGAATCGCTTGTATTTGAAGAGGAAGCTTTATCGCTTCCAATTAAAGAAAGGAACCTCCATTGGTGATCACATGAACCACTACACGAAGCTTCTTACGGATTTGACGAATGTAGATGTGATGATTGAAGATGAGGACAATGTGTTGTTATTGTTGAGTTTCTTGCCCGACGAGGAATATGAGACCTTCGTTCTTACTCTTATTAATGGGAAGACATCTCTTTCGTATAGTGAGGCCACAACTGTACTTGTGAATTATTAGCTTCGAAAGAAGTATAAGGAGACTTCAGTTAAGTTGGCAGTAGGGGCATTGGTCACAAGAGCAAATGGTCCAAACCGAAATAGGAGGTCGCAGTCTAGAGGGGCACATCCTGGAGTTCGTAGGAATCAGTGTGGCTTTTGTAAAGAGGATGAACATTGAAAAGCCGAATGCCCAAAGTTCGTTGATTGAGCCGGGAAGAATAAGGGGAAAGCTATTCAAGCTTCAGAGGTGAATGTTGTCAAGGCTAGTGGCGACAATTCATATTCGGATTCTTCGGGCTATTCATTAGCATTACCGTTAGTTTGTGTTGCCGACTCTACAGAGTGAATGTTGGATTCGGGTGCTTCTTATCACATTTGATCTAGGATGGATTGGTTCTCTAGTTTTTAGAAGTTGAAAAGAGGGGATATCGTGCTCATGGGTAATGATCATTAATTCCCTTATTGGTGGTATCGGTACCGTTCGTATTAGGATGTATGACGGAGTGATTCAGGAGTTGGATGAAGCGAGGTTCGTTTCTCAGTTGAAGAAGAACATCATTTCACTTAGAGTTTTGGAGACAGCATGCTATAGGGTGACCTTAGAAGATACATGTTTGAAAGTTATATTTGGGTCCATGATTGTGATAAAGGGGGTCAGGAGGAAGAATTTATACTATTTGATTAGGAGAACGGTGATTGGTAGAGAACTGACGACTTGTTTGGATTTGGCTAGACTATGGCATTTGTTAAGGCTGTGATATTTGATTGGTTATGCCGTGCATGGTTTGTTGATGAGTGATTTGACCTGCAGATTGAAGTCCTTTGAGCACATTAGTATGAGCAAGAAGACCAAGGTGAAGTTTGGCACCTCTATCCATCGATCGAGGGGTCTTTTAGGTGGTGTTCATTCAGGCATTTGGGAGCCTTCCAAAGAGGCATTATTAAGAGGTAATAGGTATTTGGTTTCCATAGTTGGAGACTGTTCTAGGCATTAGTGGGTTGCAACCAAGTCCTATTGGTTTGAAGTCCTAGATGTCAACAACAGATGGAGGAAGTGTGTTGGCAGAAAGGTAACTGCTAGACCCTAGAGGGGGGGGTGATTAGGGTCTTATGCTAATCTAATCCGATTAAATGCCAATTAAAATTAATTAACAAGTTATCCTAGCAAGTATGAAATACAACAAAAATATAAGCTAGAATAAGCAATATGAACAATAAGATATATCCTATATGATAGAAATATATGGAAGGATATATAAACAACACAAGGATAAATAATCTAAACAAGATAGTGGATGAAATAAATGAGCAATGCACAATTGGCGATATAAGATAAATGCAAAAACAAATACGCCAAAGACAAACTCAAACAAGCAATATGATCACGGAGTTCGGACGTTCCGTCCTACGTCTCCGCTCCCCACTCCCGGGGAGAAATCCACTATCACAACCGGGTTTTCTACGTTCACCCGAATAACGTTTACACCTCACAGTATCGGTTTTCAACGCTCACCGATCAACGTCACTCCTCACAATCGGTTTTCTAGTTCACCGAAAACTTCACAACACACTCGGTTTTCTAGCTCACCGAAAACCTGACACAACTCTCAATGTAACAAATATAAATTTGTTCTCTACAATAGATGAGAACTCAATTAAGCACAACTCAATGTTACAATCTCTCACAACCCTAATATACTATGTATGTAAGTACAATAAGCTCATGTGGGTGTGTGTAACAATGAGATTCAATAAGTCAAAACTAAACTCAATTTAAAATCTAGCATGTAGAAATTTATGAATAAAACAATAAATAGCTAGAAATAGAGTTTAGGAATTCTTCTCTGAAAATCAAGTTGGAGAGGAGGATTAAAATGAAGTTCAAACACTGCAGATGATCTTCTCCACTTGTAAAACAATCTTCACAAACAAAACAGTCTTTGAACCCAACTAAAAACCCTTTTCAAACTCTTTTAAACTTCTTTAAAAACTCTTCTATGGGTTACTGAAATAGAAGGGGGTTTAGGGGTTTATATAGGAAGAGAAACCAACAGCCAAAACCCTAAACAAAACAACGAAAATCCCAAAAAAACATGAAAGAGATTCTGTACCCAATATGACCGTTGGGAGTTCGGCGGTCGATCGAAAATATTCGCGGTCGACCGCGATCCAGATCTCAGACTGAGAAAACAAGCAGGAACTTCGTTGGTCGACCGCACCGGTCGACCGATGGAAATTTCGAGCTCTCGGTCGACCGGTGCGGTCGACCGACAAACTCTCTGCTGCCCACTGACGAATGATCACATGTGCGGTCGACCGGTGCGGTCGACCGAGGACTGATACATTCCAAAACTGATTTTAAAACAGATTTTTTGACTTTTTGGAAAATTGTTAAAAATAACAAATGAAGTTCAGAAAAAAATGAAACTTTGGGAAATGTATATAAACATGTAAATGAACATGTTACAAAAAGAAATTTTCAAATTACATTTTCTCATTTGTGAAAAATCATCATTTTGCAAAAATAGTCCAAAATACGAAAATGTAAACATGTGAATTTTGACATTTAGGCTAAACCATGTTTTGAAACTTTGCACAATGATTATATAGACTTAATAAAATATGTATATGATTATTGTTAAGTCCAAAAACTAAGAAAATAATATTTTCACAACTAAAACACAATAATAAATATGAAACATGTGATTTCATATTTATAAACATGAAAACTCAAAAACACAAGTATGTATATATATAACTATATATATGCATAGAAACCAAAACTTATGTATATATATAACTATATATATATATATATATATATATATATGAAGAAACCAATAAATGTGTGTGTATAGGATATTGAGCTTGAAGTATTAACACACATAATATAAGCCCTAAACTAATTTACCCAAGCTTGATCGGTCTTCAATATGCTTGACTTGGTACACTTACGGATGAAGCTGAACTTGATCTTTAACTTGAGTTGTATGTTGCTTCACTCCACAATTCCGCCAACCTCCTCTTGATATGAACGTGTAGGCTCAATCCATCCAACCTCCAGGTAATCTCGCGGATGAAGCTTGAACTTGGATCTTGAACTTTGAATAGCAAGGCTTCACCGACATTCCGCTAACCTCCATTGGATATGATCGTTGAAGCTCTATTCCATCCATCCTCCAACCATGTTGTTTGTCTATAATAAATAAGAAAACACAAATACTAGACAAACAACATTAGTGATAAATTGTTTGTTAAACATCATCAAAACAAGAAGGCCAACAATCTCCCCCTTTTTGATGATGACAAACAATTTACAAAAAGAAATATATGCATGAATACAAATGAATATATAAATTATAATTCACATGCATATAAATAAGGAAATGTATACTCACAATATTTCTCCCCCTTTGACAACATCAAAAAGGGGTCAAAAGGAATAAGATAGCGAAAGCTCCCCCTATCAATAAGCATAGGTGAGTATAAAAACAAACATAGAATAGGGAATAGCTCTCCCTATCAAAATGCCATATAAAATATACAATGAAGATCATGGCAAAACATATGTGAGCAAGCATACATGAATATGCTAAATATCACTCACATACAAAAAGATAACGAGAACACATATAGGTATCTCAATATAAAGATAGTGTCTCATTAACAAAAACATAAAGATCAAAAATAGATTTATGAAATCAAAAGAAAAGGAACATGAAAATCATGTAAAAGGTTTTCAAATGAAAACAAATTAACCAATGAAATCATAAATCACAAGTAAATCATATAAGAACATAAAACCAAATCATCATTGATTTTAAAAAATCAAGAGAGGCAACCATATCTAGCTCTTGAGCTAATAATAACCAATATAAATATTTTTAGCACCCGGTAAATAATGTTTGGGAATAAACACCCAATAACTCCGGAGGGTTATATAAACATAGTCCTCTCATCAAAACAAAAATAATAATCATGAAAACAAAAGATTTGATACAAGAAAATATGTTTTCATAATCAAAAGATTTTAAAGCATAATTTTCAAAACCAAGAAAAAGAAAGACTAAAATTCTTGGTTTAAAATTTAAATTTGTTTTGGTACCCAAGAACTCTTGGTACCAAAAGATTTAGGGACATGACCCCTATCATTTAAGCTCAAGGCCCTAGGGTTATGAACCCTTTTAGGCGCATGTGGTGCACGGGATCGGTCATAGCAATAATCACTCAAATGACCCTTCCGATTGCAATATGTACAATGGAAATGAAGCATTTGCTTATGTTGACCATTAAAAGGTGCACGTGGAACATTTGCAAATAAAGATGGTCTTTTAAGATTATTTTGCAAATGAGAAATATTTTGAAACAATGTTGGTCTACTTAAAATATTTTGCGATTTAGAAACTTTTCGCAAATCAAAACAAAACTTAGCTAAGTGACCAACTCTACCACAAAAATCACAATGATACACATTAGCATACTTATGATGAACAATGGGTGCATGTGTGTGTATATGTGATGAAGAAGAAGCCTTATGAGATGCACAAGAAGGATTAATATTCTTATGTTTTTGTGTATCATAGCAAAATTTAGCTAAGTGGCCTTTACGACCACAAATGGAGCACTTGTAAACTTTGCTATACAAGTGTGCATAGTGTGTAGGTGATTTTTTAGCACTAGACTTAGCACACTTGTCCATAAGTTTCTTATGGTTATCAATGCATGTTTTTAAAGTTGAATCTAAAGATGAAATGCATTTTTTCATAAGATTCAAGTCTTCATTTTTAGGCACATATGCACTTTTAGAAGTAGAACATAAATAGTTATTTATAAAAGAAGCAGTATCATTTTGTATGTTCTTTACTTCTAACATGACATTATCTTTTTCATGAGTTAACTTGGCAAAGTTTGAAAGCAAAGAATCATGATCCGATTTTAATTTTTCATTGTTTTCTTTAAGGATCATATTTTCATTAGAAATAATATCAAACTTAGAAGTTAAAGACTCATGATAGGATTTCAAATTTTCATGCTTGCTTTGTAAATTAATGAAATCATTTTGTAATTTGTTAAAGGCATGCAATAATTTTTCACTAGCACAAGCAAGTTCTTCATTAGGTAAATCATTAATGGTTTCGAACTCGCAAACCTCACTAGGGCTATCGCCTAGTGCACGTGTACATGAAGCTCCTTTAGAACTTAAAGCGGGATCCTCCAAAGCTTGTCGGATCACCTTCAAGTCTCCTTGATGCGCTTCTATGAATTTCCATAATGTATAAGCGCTATCAAAAGAATCAAGCTTGTTAGACATAAATGAATCAAATGCATTTAATAAAAATTCTAACATAAGCTTGTTCATAATAAACATCTTTTTATCATGTTTGCTCCACTTGGATTTCTCCAACGTGGGCACAATATAAGCACAAGAACTGTAGAATAGGAGTACACCAATGATGCACTCCTTTAAATAATTTGAATCTAAAACACCATTGAGCATAAGGGAAAACATTGAATTTAGGAGCAATACTAGAATCATAGCCTAAACAAGATGCATCATTCATATCCATAATTTGTAAAAAATATGCAAGCAAGATACAAATACAATCAAAACAAGATTAGCACAAAAAGATAACTTGGATCTTTATCTCAAGGTGATTAGACCTTAAATCAAAGAGCACCAAGCTCTGATACCAATTGTTAGACCCTAGAGGGGGTGATTAGGGTCTTATGCTAATCTAATATGATTAAATGCTAATTAAAATTAATTAACAAGTTATCCTAGCAAGTATGAAATACAACAAAAATATAAGCTAGGATAAGCAATATGAACAATGAGATATATCCTATATGATAGAAATATATGCAAGGATATATAAACAACACAAGGGTAAATAATCTAAACAAGATAGTCGATAAAATAAATGAGCAATGCACAATTGGCGATATAAGATAAATGCAAAAACAAATACGCCAAAGACAAACTCAAACAAGCAACATGATCACGGAGTTCGGACCTTCCGTCCTACGTCTTCGCTCCCCACTCCCGGGGAGAAATCCACTATCACAACCGGGTTTTCTACGTTCACCCAAATAACGTTTACACTTCACACTCGGTTTTTTAGCTAACCGAAAACTTTACAATCAACACTCTTGCAATCACACTCTACACCCTCACAAGTGTTGGACCTAGCCGTGTCTCCCTCAAGTGCTCGGTTACAACCTCTCCCTAGGCTCGTCAACCGACGCCACTCCTCTTGAGACGATCCCCGACTCTCACCACACACTCCTCTCGGTGTACAAGTGTATTACAAAGTGAATTTCATAATTAGGCTCAATACAATAATTGATTGTTCTCAACTATGGATGAAAACACAATGAAAGCTCACACTCAATGTTACAACTCTCACAACCCCAAATATATTATGAATGCAAATACACTAAGCTCAAGTGGGTGTGTGTAACAATGAGATTCAATAAATCAAAACTAAACTCAATTAAAATCTAGCATGTAGAAATTTAATGAATAAAACAATAAATAGCTAGAAATAGAGTTTAGGAATTCTTCTCTGAAAATCAAGTTGGAGAGGAGGATTAAAATGAAGTTCAAACACTGTAGATGATCTTCTCCACTTGTAAAACAATCTTCACAAACAAAACAGTCTTTGAACCCAACTAAAAACCCTTTTCAAAACTCTTTAAAACTTCTTTAAAACTCTTTTAAAACTCTTTAATGGGTTACTAAAATAGAAGGGGGTTTGGGAGTTTATATAGGAAAGTCGGTCGACCGGTGCGGTCGACCGAAGGAAATATCGAGCTCTCGGTTGACCGGTGCGGTCGACCGACAAACTCTCTGCTGCCCACTGACGAATGATCACATGTGCGGCCGACCGGTGCGGTCGATCGAGGACTGATACATTCCAAAACTGATTTTAAAACAGATTTTTTGACTTTTGGAAAATTGTTAAAAATAACAAATGAAGTCCAGAAAATATGAAACTTTGGGAAATGTATATAAACATGTAAATGAACATGTTACAAAAAGAATTTTTTAAATTGCATTTCCCATTTGTGAAAAATCATCATTTTGCAAAAATAGTCCAAAACACGAAAATGTAAACATGTGAATTTTGACATTTAGGCTAAACCATGTTTTGAAACTTTGCACAATGATTATATAGACTTAATAAAATATGTATATGATTATTGTTAAGTCCAAAAACTAAGAAAATAATATTTTCACAAAATTGCATATTCTATGCAATATATACTAAAACACAATAATAAATATGAAACATGTGATTTCATATTTATAAACATGAAAACTCAAAAACACATGTATGTATATATATAACTATATATATGCATAGAAACCAAAACTTATGTATATATATATAACTATGTATATATACGAAGAAACCAATAAATGTGTGTGTATAGGATATTGAGCTTGAAGTATTAACACACATAATATAAGCCCTAAACTAATTTACCCAAGCTTGATTGGTCTTCAATATGCTTGACTTGGTAATCTCGCGGATGAAGCTTGAACTTGATCTTTAACTTTGAATTGTAAGGCTTCACTCCACTATTCCGCCAACCTCCATTGGATATGATCGTTGAAGCTCTATTCCATCCATCCTCCAACTACGTTGTTTGTCTATAATAAATAAGAAAACACAAATACTAGACAAACAATATTAGTGGTAAATTGTTTGTTAAACATCATCAAAACAAGAAGGCCAACAGTAACCCGTCGTTTTATTTTTTGTAGGGGTTCTTTCTTGCATTTGTGTCGAGCTCATGATAGTTTGAGACACTTCATTGGAGAGGAAACATTAGGGTAATAAGATGAGATGACAGTTTTAATAGATCGTTCCTTGCTGGAGGAGGATCGGCATTGGTTGTCTAGAATTGGATCGCAGAGGAATTTTGGAGCTTCGACATATTTGGGTCATCTTAGTCATAGGTTGCCGACTACTGTATTTTGAGATTTTAGATCTGATGGAGGTACTTCAGATTTTGGGTTGCGTCGAATGTTAAGTTGCCCAGTATTTGGTCACATCGAGGATGTGAGATTTGATCTAATTGCACGTTTGGGATTCAGATGTTCGTTTGGTTATCAGTTGGGTTGTCATGTTTGACTCTCAGCAGGTGGAGAGTGTTGATCGGATCATTAGGATATCGTAGCGGGTGGAGGGTGATGCTACTCCACGTTGGGTGAAGCGTATAGTTTGTCCCATATCTTTTATAATGTGTGATAATACTAGTGCCATTAATTTATCTAAAAATTCTATTCAACATTCACGTACAAAACATATTGATATTAGACATCACTTCTTACGTGATCATGTGCTTAAGGGTGACATTTCGTTAGATTTTATATCAATTGATAAACAAGTTGCAGATATTCTAACTAAACCTTTAAAAGAAGAAATTTTTATTAATTTAAGAAGAGAATTAGGTATTTATTCAATGTTAGATTTAAATTAATTTTTAGATCATAACATATGCATACACAGCATTAGTAGTTGACTAATAAGCTTAGTAGCCGACTACTCTGACATGCATTAGAAATAAGACACACTGTAATTTACAGATTAGTCGACTAATAGGCTTAGTAGTTGACTAATCTGAGTGAAAATGTGTTTACAGAACTCTGTCAAATACAGAGTAGTCAACTATTAATCTAAGTAGTCGACTACATGCACACAGTTTTCACTATATACCCAATTTTATTTCTTATTAGATCTTTATCTACCATACCCAAAACCTAATACCCATTTAACTTAAGTTAGATGCATCTCATCCATTCATTTTAGGCTTGATCTATCCTAGCCCTTTATCAAATTCTTTTTAGATTAAATCTTAACCATTCATTTGTTTTGTAGATCTATCTTGACCATTGAAATTTCCTTAAGACAAACCCTATAACTTCTCAACTACCCATGCTCCTTCTCTCCCAAAAACCGACAAAACTCTTCCCCACTTCAGGACATCCAAACCTATAACCTAGGGCAACCAATCTCTTCCATTTTTCTTCAAAATCTCTTCCAAGTCTTTGAATTTCTGAGATATTTCAGTTCCTGTAGTCGACTACAACGACTACTAGTCGACTATTTTCTTCTAGGGCAATCTCAAATTTGAGTAAGTTCATTCCTACTTGATCTTTTCACTTTTATTTGTGAAATTATGTCTAGATTAAAGAAATTCAAGCAAAATCCTTCCAACATTGATGATGAAATCACTATCTACTTGAAAAGTCTAAATTACTTGAAGAATTTAAGACTAACTCAAATTATGAAATTCTTCCGGGTCGATTTGTCAAATTTGAGGACTTTATTTTACATAACTTCGGTTCATACTTTGAAAATGTTGGATTATTAGAGTTGTTTTTCTCTGAAAATCGAAAACCCTATTATCCTTTCTTAGTTCAACTATTTTACACCAATATAACTCGTCTTGAAACAATTAGTGGTATTGAAAAGCTATTTATACTTGTTAAGGGAATTGAAATTGAATTAACTCCAAAAACACTTAGGAAAATTCTCAATATCCCTTATAAATGTGTACAACTTTGTAGCATCAAAATGACAGATCAAGACTTGCTTACTAACCACATTTTACTTCCCGGTCATAGACTACCCTTACAACATTCTAATAAACTTAGACAAATTCCACGTTTTATTGCAAGAATCTTTGCATATAACATCTTTCCTAAAATCGGGAGTTTCCATTTTCTATCTCAAGATTTAGCTTTGGCCTTATATGCTATAATGGCTAATATTCAAGTTAATTGGGATAAAGTAATTTTTGACAATCTTTTGGTTATACCAAGATGTTTTCTTCCATATGGTGCCTTCCTAACTAAAATTTTTGAAAAATTCCATGTTGTTTTCGAATCTGAGAATTTTGTAGTTTGATCAGTTGAGTTCTTTGACTCTAATGCCCTTGCTAGGATAAAACTCACAAACTTTCAACTTCATGACACTAATCCTCAAGATGAACCACACCAACCTCAATAATTTTACTTTGAATCTGTAATCGATAAACGTGTAATAGATTCAGCAATGAAGAAATCAACTTTTACCGAAAACAATGCCCTCGCTAGGATAAAACTCACAAACTTTCAACTTCATGACACTAATCCTCAAGATGAACCACACCAACCTCAAGCTAGGATAAAACTCACAAACTTTCAACTTCATGACACTAATCCTCAAGATGAACCACACCAACCTCAAGCACCTAACCCTCAAGATATTCATCAATCCTCAACCCAATCACCTCCTTCAACAAGCTACACACCTCCTCCATTGCAATCATACCCCTCTTGTTTCTCAGATGCACAATACAACACTCTTATGTTCAGAGATTGGTCAACAAGCAATTTATGATCAGAATACATTCATATTGAGCAATCAGGAAGACAGAAAGAAGATGTTACATGACATGAATCTCAAGTTTGATTCATATTTCCAATGACCTCCACCTCCTCCAGGCCCTTCATACTAGAATGCATGCATTTCATTTCACTATGTACTCGTTTGTGTCAAAACATTATGTAGTAATTTATGTAGTTTGTTTTAGACTTATGTAGTAATTTGCTTTTGAACAATTGCACTTTGTAATTCAGTACTATGTGTGTTTAATGTTGGTACTATGGTTGTTTAACATATTATGCTTAGTATGTTGTGTTCAACTAGAGAAATTGCTTATAATGTGAGCTAAATATTTTTAACCGCAGATTGTGACGATGAAAGTTATCAAAATATTGATCTTATAGCAAGTATTTGCCTACCTGTTTGGATAAGTGAAGTTATGAACTATGTTCACAATTTGAATGATTTATTTAAAGTTTTAGCTCATGAAGATGAAATTCTTGCATGCTTATAGTAATGTTTAATTCTTTTTGTTAATGACAAAGGGGGAGATATACTATATGCTATACTATGATACATATGATTTTCAAGAATTATAATATGCTTTAATGCAGGGGGAGTAAGTATATAATGTTCATAAGTTTTTAATTTTTTGTGATATACTTACTAGTGCTTAAATTGTTTGTCATCATCAAAAAGGGTGAGAATGTTGGATATCTGGTGCCCAAGATATAATTTTAATGATAACAATTTATTTACTATGTGTATTATATATGCACTAATATATCAATGCAGATAACAACATCTGATATGCTCATGATATGTGAACTAAGTGCAGGATGAGTTCAAGGCAACAAGACAAGCAAAGAAGAAGATGTGCTTAATCGTAAATGTGTAATTTTATATTTTCTTTGCTTAGAATTTTTGTACAAGCCTTGATCACTCACAACACATACACACACATAGTATTTAGAACACACTAACACATGCTTAGTGTGTGGTGAACTATAGAAATCCCCTAAGTTAACCATTAGAGTTTATAGATATAGAGTGAGTCTCAAAATATATCATATATCTTATATCTATGTATTAATAGTCGACTAATACACTTAGTAGTCGACTACTCAAACCTTAGTCAAAGTTACAGAATCTGTGAATTTACATATTAGTTGACTACTATGCTTACTTGTCGACTAATCTGAGTCAGTTCAAACTTACAGAAACTTCAAATTTACAGACTAGTCGACTAATGTCAATAGTAGTCGACACTAGTTTTCTGACTTCACAGAGTCTGAATAGACTCAGTGTAGTCGACTACTAAGACTAGTAGTCGACTACTAAGATAGTTTTCTCAACTTTCTGAATTTAAATATTTAAACGTTTATAGCCTTTTTTAAAACATTAATTGGTTTAAATTTTGAGTTTTTCAGAGGCTATAAATAGGTGTTAACTTCAGAATTTGCTCACCAACTCTCATATACATAAGATTCGAAATTTGTACAAATTCAAACCCTCTTGATTCAAATTTTCATTCTAAGTGTTAAGAAAAGAAAAGTTCTGAAAGTGCATTTGTTCCTCATCATTATTAAAGATTGTTTAGGCATTATTCATAGAGTTAAAAAGTTCCTAAGCCACTACTGCACTTCACTAACCCTTCAAGGCTTATAGGAATTTGTGATCTTACTTCAAAGAAGGTTTCTCTCGGGTGTGAGAGAAGATCTCTTGGTTTAGAGATTGGTTGCAACTGGCATAGTCTTGTCAATTGGTCAGGTTTAGTTTGATTTTGTAATTGGTTTTAAAATCATAGTGGAAATCTCAAGCGGGATTTGCTTGGGGACGGGATGTACACCCGGGATGGTGGAACCAGTATAAATCTCTTGTTTGTGATTGTTAAATTTCTGTGATTGTTGTCATTTGTTCTTGCAATTTATAATTCATCATACAAAATTTTTAAATAAACACTATTAACCCCCCCCCCCCCGGCTCTAGTGTTTAGTGTGTGCTTTCGCAGATCCTACAACACACACTAAAACTAATGGGGTTACAAAACTATTATTTATATATACTAAAACTAATGGGGTTATAAAAGACCTCATTCGATGACCCGAGGTATTAAATTATTAATCTGTTATATAAGTTTTATTTTAGCCATTGTGATTATTTTTTGTGTCTAGGAATAACAAGAATTTTGACTATTTTCTTCATGATTAGAGGGGCTAACTCTTAATCCTTTCAAATAAGAATATTAGTAAGCCCCTAACTTTGAGAGATTAACTCATTTTAATCTTTCTAGAGGGGTTAGCTTAACTCTTTTATATTTTTTACATTTGGTAAATTATGGAGGATGACCTCATTTTAACAATTGTAACTCAATTTAACCATTGCATTAATGTTTTTATTTAGCAGATTAAGAAGAGGTCAAGTTCCCTTAATCATTTGTTTAATCCTTTGCCAAACGGCTCCTTAGGTGATATAGTGACACTGTAGCTTAGGAACAATTGTAACCCTATTAATTTTAGTATATATAAAAATGATAAATGATAAATTCACTCTATTTGTGAAGGTGAAATGACATTTGTTATTTTAGATGCACAAATGATAAATTCACTCTATTACTATACTTGAATTTCATAATCAAACTCATAACCAAGAAAAAGAGAAGAGGATGAGATATCATAAAGGTATGATGACACTCGTGTGAAATTTGGATTTCCAAAAGTACCTATAACCTTTTCCGTTATACCATCACAAATGCAAACGAATGGGAAAGGGAAATCTCTCCTATTCCTCCACATTTTATTGCCCTCATTTTCTTTATAAATTAGTATAGGTTTACTACTAGTTGTTTACTACTAACTTAAAAACCAAAACCTCAAAGTTACTATTTGTTAATGTCAATTATCAAATAGGGGGTTTATGTTAAAGTTATAAGAGTGTTTAGGGTCCTTAAACTCCTTCAGACAACTGATCCCATATATCACTGTTCTTTCCTGCACACAAAATACTCGTCAGAAGGCGGAGTTGGGGTTCTCCGGTTGTTCCTTCGATAATCAAATCAATATTTGAGCTTGTGTGGGGAGTAAAAAATAAGTAAGGAGATAAATGCAGAATTTCAAAGTTACTCCACTCCCCCCTTCTACCTCGTGCAGTGGCACTTCTTTTTATAGCAGATTGGAAGGATAAAAAGGTAACCGTGACCAAGTCCAGACAGGCTGCTGAATCGAAAGATATCTTTCAGATGTTGGCAAAAGAAAAAGGTGTCATCTGGTCATTAAATGAGGGAATGACAATAGGTGCTTAGAGCTAACTGGGTCCGATGAGTCATAGAGGCTATGGGGCTAGAGTAATGATGATTTTGTCAGAGCAATTAATGCAAGAGTGATCGGCTGGCGATGGGTTCGAGGAAACTGTCGCCTATCTATTTGTTTGGTCAAGGGCCGTGAAGCACCGCCTTTTGATTCAGCTATGCAAGTTGTCGACCGACACAGTAGACCGATTGTGGGTTGTTCGTGGGGTCGATCAGGTGAGATGGCTGACAATTAACACCTTTTGATTAGGCTATGTAAGTTGTCGGCCCATAGGATCAGCCGCATGCACAACTCATATTGTTGGTTTTTTGACGGATCTGATTAAGCAAGGGTGGGCACATGTCGGCTTTCCATCATAGATTAGCACTTGCAGATTTTCTAGACTATAACAGATGGCCCCCTTCCACTTGAACTCGACTAGCCGAGTATGGGTGGAAGATCAAATGGCTATTGATCAGTGAGTTTCGAGGCGCATTGATGAAGAAAATAACGGGTTACTGTTGAGGAGACCTTTTGATGTTAGCGGATGTGATGCATCGTCCTTGCTTCGATTTACAAGATGGATGGTGTATCGATCAACGGGCAGCACTCCGTTCCCCATACGGGTGGTTTGACTTTCGAGGTCGATCTCAGCTGTATGTTCCCTATTAAGTCGATCGTTCTGATCTCGACATGTGTCTCCGTTCGAGCATGTATATAGCCCATTTTTAAGAAGAGCTTATTTTACAAAGATATCTGCCACTTGATCCCAGAAACCATATCTCTCAGCATCGAACAATTTCCAACAAAAACTCCAACTAACTGCGATGAATTCCTCCGCCTCCACTTTTGACCGTAATGAGGTGAGGATCGACCTCCTCTGCTTGTTCTACTCGAAAGTTTGAGAAGCCGATCTCGAGGCTTATTATGATCATTTTGACCTCCCTAAAACCTTCACTCTATCGATGTCGGGGAGGTCAGAGGCTGTATATCACCAAAGCGGTGATAAGGCTCCAGACTACCTAAAGCATTTGGGGTATGGAATCCGTCTACTGCTGTACCCTTTCATCCGTCAAGTTTGCGAAGCTTTCAGAGTATCCCCTTCTCAGATCAAGCCAAACTCGATCGCCACTTTGGTGGCGTATATGGTGATCTGCCACTGAGTTAGTACCATGCAGAGTTTACGCATGCTGGGTCATCTAGTCAGCATTAAGACAACCAAAAAGGAGGGGCACTATTATCTCTAGAACTTAGGTGGCTCTAAACACGTGTTGAAGGCTTCTGGCACAAACAAAGATTGGAAGGAGAAGTTCATGTGGATTCTTAGGGCTAACTCCATCCTGCTATGTCTAAATTGGCCCGAGGTCAAGAAGGATGTGCTGAAGCCGGACCTTCTCACAAATGAGGAGAAGCGAGTACTCAACAAGATAAGAGCTTTTGCTGGGTCAAGGGAGATCAGCAACATCTTCGAGCTAACTGTCTTCTGAGCAGTTGGCATATCTTGTGTGTCATCGACCGAAGAAGATAAAACTTGCTTTGTCGTCTTGGCGCTTCCTCTTAAAGAATCAGATGAGGCACAACCGGGGTCAGCTATTAGTCCCCAAAAGCACCTAAGAAATGAGTTGGCTCCTAAAGAGGCTGAGGTAGTAGCAGCAAATGCTGCTAAAATACCAGCTCTACTAGCGAATCTGAGTGTTACTACCCAAGACAAGAGACAGGAGAAGAAGAAGAGGAGAATGCTAGGAAGGTGAGTGGCTAAGGTCTTGATGGAGGTGACGAGCTAGATCGGGCTACGTCAGAAGGAGGAGTGGAGGAAAACGCTCCTGCCTCAGTCCCAGAAGTCGACCAGCATCCTCCAGCTCCAAGCGCTCCCACCTCAAGATGACCGAGATCATCGTGCTTGATGAAGCATCCCTCGCTCTGACGGTAGAAGAAGTGGCCAAGAAGAAGGCTAAGGTTCGAGCTGAAGAGGAGACAACTCAAGTTTTCCTACCTAAGCCAGTCCAGAGGCCAAGCAAGGTGCCCATCAAGGAAGGGGTGGCCCCACCTCCACTAGTCCAAGAGTCGACTGAGGCAGATCCAACTCTAGAGACTGACTCCCAATGGCCATTTCCCCATCATATAGACGAGCTTGTCCCAAATGTGTGAGGTCGATGGAGGATATGCTAATTGGCTCGTCGAGAGATGACCCCCAATATGATAAGTAGCTATCCTCAAACAACCGATATGTGGCCAAACGATCTTTGGACAAGAGGAGTTCCGTCTTGGAGTCTCGGATGGTCTAGGCTCGGGCTTTAGAGCAATTCTATCTTCCTAGGTATGACAAAATCCTTGAGGGGATTCCTACGGTTAGCCTTCACCAAACCCTCAACGGCTATCTCTTATGGGGGATCTGATTGAGTTGGAGCTATTCTCTAGGCTCGAGCTAGCACGAGACCTCCCCGCTAAGTTCCAAGTGGTGCGGGAGGCTGGTAGGGTGGCTTGGGTAGAGGCCGAGAAGAAAGCTACTGCTATGGAGGTCAAGCTGGATGTCTTGAAATGAAGTGATGGCAAATGGCGTTGGGAGCTGGAGACTAACAATAAGATGATCGAGGGACTCAAGGCCCACAGCCATAAGAAGTCAGCTACCATCGAGAGGCTAAAAGAAGACGTCAGCCTATTATGTCGGGCGAGATGGTCGAGTGAAATACCTAGAGAGTGAGCTTGAACTCGAGAGGCGAGAGAGAGAGATTGTATTTGAACACGCCTAGTCTACTCCACAAGAAGTCGATAACCTCCAGGTACAACTTAAATAGGAGGTGACTGCACATGAGCTGCTGAAGAAGGAGGCGACCCGAGCGACATTGGAGGCCAAGAAGCCATGAGAGTCGCTTCTCGCTAAAGTTCAGAATTACAGGATCGCCTCGGCTATCTCAAGTTCTGAGGTCTTTAGGGTGGAAGTTGTGGATAAATACCGCAACAGTCCTCTAGGCAAGGTAGAGGTGGCTCTGGCTTGTAAAGCTGGCTTCAACTTTCTCTTGGGCTAGCTCCGTCATAAATCTTGACCCGACCCGAATCATCTTCATTATCCCCCTTGAGTTGCCAACTGCCTCGATGTCTTAAAGAAGATAGAAATAAAAGGAGGTAGGCTAGTGTTGGAAGTTAACAATGGGGATGAGGGAGGCAAGGAGTCGGAATGAGGCTCTGATCAAGATGAAGAGGATATCCCTGCTTATTCTCAGCCTACTTTCGCTCTAGAGTGGGGTGTTGCCTTGCCCAATCCTACTCGTGACCCGAATCGAGCTCCTTAAAGCTTCATGTATCTCTTTTGTTCAAAGTATATGTGAATGCAGAAAATGATATAAATGTATGGATTATATGAACAAGAATTATGTTTTTGTCTTCTCGATTTGTGAATCTTTCTCACTTGCATTTATTTCATGGCTTGCTCAAGTCTGTGTTTGATGTAGAGTCGAGTTGGCTCAGCCATGTACGGTGGATAGGGTGACTCGGCTGCACATCTTGTTTATTATTATTACAATGTCCTAAAAATACGTGCCTTAGGCTTATGTAGGTGGCAAGGTCTTATTGTAGATACACAAATTTTCTTGTTAATTTAAAACACGTACCCTTAAGTATCAGCTGGCTCTTTAGGTTAGGGGCGACTTAGCCTCGTGCATTGGGTTTACTCGTGATGAAACCAAGGTCTTAGGGTACGTGCCTTGGACTTAGGGAGATGCTAAGGCCTTTTTTGTTGAAATAGATTGAGTTGACGTGCCTTGATTTAATCCTGAGAAGGTATCAATGTCTTTTGTCGATGGTGTGCCTTGATTTTACCCTGAATAAGTACCAAGGTCTTAGGAGTCGAAACCGACCGAGTCGAGGCATGCCTTGGTTTTATCCTGAAAGGGTACCAAGGGTTTTTGTCGACAACATACCTTGATTTTACCCTGAATAGGTACTAAGTCTTTGGAGTTGAAGTCGATCGAGTTATGGCATGCCTTGGTTTTATCCTGAGAGGGTATCAAGGGCTTTTGCCGATGGCGTGCCTTGGTTTTACCCTAAATAGGTACCAAGTGTTAGGTCTCATGTTATGAGCCTACATCTTCTAATCTTGTTTTGATCATTATAAACAATTCTTAATGTTGTTTGTCTAGTGTTTGTATTTCTTATTAGGTATTCTAGACAAACAACGAAGTTGGAGGATGGATGGAATCGAGCATTCGTGATCATATCCAATGGAGGTTGGCGGAATAGTGGTTGAAGCATTGCAATTCAAGTTGAAGATCCAAGTTCAAGCTTCATCCGCAAGTTTACCAAGTCGAACTCATTGAAGACCTTCATCAAACTTAGGTAATTTAGTTTAGGTTTTATATTATGTGTGTTAAGTACTCTAAGCTCAATATCATATACACACACATTTTATTTATGTATATATATATAGTTATGTATATATACACAAGTTTTGGTTTTATAGTTTACAAGTTTATATAAATATGAAACCTATATTATTGTTTACATATATATACATGTTTCATATTTGTTAAATGCATATTGTGCAAAACCTCATTTTTGCATAATATTGAGTTATTAGTTTATAGACTTAACAATCATAACATACATCTTTTATTAAGTCTATAAAATCAGTTTATAAAGTTTCAAAATATGGTTTATGTCCAATGTCAAAAACAAGTATTTTTCATTTACATGTTTTGGACTATTTTGTAAAATAAAGAGATTTCTCTTTTGGGAGGTGTTTTTTTGAAAACCAGTTTTTGTAACATGTATATTATCATGTTTGCAATCATTTCCCAAAGTTTTACATTTTTCTGATTTTATTTGCTATTTTTAAAAGATGTTTGAAAATCAGATTTTTGTTTTAAAAAAGGCTGATAACCTGTTATCAGTCGACTGGTCAGTCGACTGATGACATCAGTCGACTGATGTGTCATCTGAAGAAATCGCCTGGAACAACAAATAGTTTCTATTTTGTTTTGGTCGACTGACCAGTCGACTGATGAGATTATTAGTCGACTGATAAGGTCCATCAGTCGACTAATGAGTTGGAAAACGTCTCTAACGATCAGCTCATCAGTCGACTGATAAAAGCCGTTAGTCGACTGATGCTGTAACAGCTAGTTTTTTCAGCCTTTTACAGATTTGGGTTTTTGGTCTTTTTGCCTTGTTTTCTCTTGGCTTTGCGGTTCCTATAAATACCCCCACATATCCTCAGTTTTATCAACTTAAGAAAAAAAGTTTTACAAGGGTTTTAAAAGTTTGTTTAGTTTGTTTAAAGGTGTTTAAACCTTATTTAAGTGTTTTGTTTGTGAAGACAATTTCACAAGAGCAAGTGGAGATCATCTATTGGTGTTTGAGCATTCACTCTTCTCCCTCTCTCTTGTTATCTATAGAGAAGTTTTCTAAACTCAATTTCTAGCATTGTATTTACATTGTTTGTTGATTATCATCCCTATAAGCTAGATTTTCATAATTGAGTTTAGTTTGATTTTGTTTTATTAAACCTCATTGTTACACACACCCACATTGAGCTTTTAGTATTTTCATATATAGTATATTTAGGGTTGTGAGAGTTGTAACAATTGAGTGTGACCCTACATTGAGTTCTCATCTATTGTAGAGAACAAACTTGTTATATTGTGAGCCTAATTGTGTTGAACACTTTGTAATATACTTGTACACCGAGGGGAGTGTGTGGTGAGAGATGGGGTCGTCCCAAGAGGAGTGGGGTAGGTGGTAATGCCTAGAGGTAGGTTATAATTACTAACACTTGAGGGAGACACAGGCTAGAGACCAACACTTGAGGTGGTAGTGAGTGTAATTGCAATAGTGTGAATTGTAAAGTTTTTAGGTGAACTAGAAAACCGAGTGTGAGGTGTAAACATTATTCGGGTGAGCGTAGAAAACCCGGTTGTGATAGTGGAGATCTCCTTGAGGTGAGGAGCGGAGACGTAGGTCGTGGGGACCAAACTCCATGATCATATCGTTTGTTTGCGTTTGTCATTGGTGTTCCTTTATATTCGTGCTTATCATTTATATCGCCTTTGTCAATTGCGTGTTGTTTATATTTCCCTATCACTTTAGTAGTTTGTTTACCATTGTGTTACTTGTATATCCTTGCACATATATTTGTAATATATCATTTTTGCTAGGATATATTGTTAATTAGTTTTAATTTGGCATAAATCGGATTAGATTAGTATAAATCCTATTCACCCCCTCTAGGGTTCCTTCCTAGTGGCATTAGGGTTCTTTCAATAGGTCTTTGGAGTCAAAGCCGACCGAATCAATGATGATCAATCAACAAGAGTTGCACATTGATACAGCAGGAAAACATATCTTGTTTGAAGACAGCACCGTTAATTTAATTACCTTGGAGAGAACTATATATGTGCCTTGGTTTTACTCATGAAAGTGATGCCAAGGTCTTTGTAGGTCGTGAAAGATGATTCTGAATTTGTATTGATTGAATTGTGTATTATAAATTAGAAGTCTCTTTTACACAGAAGAAGAGAGAATAGATTTGATCTCTCTTTTGTTTAACGTGTAGTCTTTGGGGGTGAAAGGTTGCCTCACTCGATGCTTGAGTGGAGTTTGCTTCCCGTTGACAATTCAAACAAGATTGTGAACAAACTTCCTTGTGTGGTAGAAGTTTTGTTGGAGTTCGAGTACCCGAGCTAGAATGCTTGAAGGCCGAGTGCATAATTCTCTTAATAATTCTTTTATTTTTCTCCCCTGCTGCTTCTTTTGGTAGCCATTAGTGCTATTTATAGAGGAGAATGGTGTGTAACCGTCTCCTAGGGAGTCGCCACCACCAACCTACAGGGGATCTCAGGGATCATCTGATTCGCAAGCGCACTATTCATGAGGAAAACCCTCGGTGCCATTGCGAGAGACTTATCTAGGTAGTACTTACTGATTGCCAGTGTTCTGATATACCAAAGTCATCGGTGTTTGAGAGACTCTTCCATTAACCATCAAAGATGAGACCTCTCCGTCAAAGACGCTATCGTCAGAGGAGACGAGCTTCCGATGATGTGGAGCTCCCCGCCACAACTGTCAATATGACGGGGAAGTCCAAGGCCATTGAGCGTGAAGGTATCTACCAACACGCTCACACCCAAATAGGAGTGGCTATTTTGTTTGACTACACGCGCCTAGCGTCCGTCTCTAACGATGACAATGATAATTGCTCGGCAGTGGCGACGTCTCAAACCTCAAGCTCAGTTTAGGGTGAGAACGTAAATGTGCACATGACAGACATCCCTGCTGAGATATCCAAGAGATTCGACGAGCAACGAGCAACCATCAACTCTCTGAAGGAGATGTTAGAGTAGCTTCTGAGCGAGAAGAAGAAGAAGAAAGAGAGGACTTCACGGACTTCGCAGAAATCCTCAAAGCACAAAGTGCGGGCGCCTACTCCTTCTCACTCCTCATCCGAGTCATCTGGAGGATCGTCATCTTCGGATCATAGTCCAAGAGACAAAAATCTCGACGAGTTCCAAAGTCAACTCGATGCCTTAAAGCTCCAGAAGCACATGAACAAGCTGGGGGTTGTCAGACCGTATCCAATCTAATGGGATATAGTTTCCTACCCGGGGAAGTTTCAACCACTGGACCTCCTACAGTTCGATGGTGAGGGTTCTCCTTTTCAGCACATTTACTACTTCCAGGCGCAAACTAGACACATAGTGGAGAATGATCCCATTATGACTCGACTGTTCATTCGTACCCTCAAGAGGGCCGCTTTTGAATGGTCCCGTAGATTGGAGCATGGATCCATCACTTGCTGGAAGGACATGGAACGGATCTTCATGGCCAGATTCTTCAAAAATGACAAAGAAGTATCTGTGACCACCCTGCTAGCTGTAAAGCAGAAGAAGACAGAGTTTGTAATCAACTTTGTCAAGAGGTTCATGAACCGATTGCTGCATACACGTGATCAGGTTTCTAAGGCCACTCTCGTGGAGATGTGTCGAAGCAATCTCTCCATCGATATCCTATCTAATATGGGCACAGTCATAGCTCGCTCGTGGATAGACTTAATCCGCCAAGGAGAACAAGTCGAGTGCATGCTCAAGCGCATGGATGCTGAAGGGCCATATGAATTTCAAGAGGGTGATGACCAAGACATCTTGGTAGCGGAAACTACCTCCTCATCCAAACCCTCATAAAAATAGAGGGACACTGCTTCGAAGCACAAGAAGCCCACAATAGCATATGTCGAGTTCGCCGACTTGAACCCAAACTATAGGACCGACTACGAAGACTTGGCTACTACTGGCCGAAGATGATCGGTGACGCTTAAATGCGTCAATTACCAGAAGACCTACATCCGACGACAACTTCATACTCATTCGTAGTAGCGACGGTCTACTCGAGTGGGCAATGTGTCAGTAGGGGATTTCATCCTTCAACTCCCGCAAGGTTAACTAAGGCGTCTTTACCCTTCAACCCAGATTCTCGTCGGAGTGGGGCTAGTCTCGGTTTCTCTGCGAAACTATATACTACCCCAAATCTCCTCCAAATTCCCCCATTGATCTTCTTCATCAGGACAATGGGCCCATATGAACTATCATCACCTCTGATAGTCAAGTTTTTTTCTACCATGCGATGAACACCCCGATCAGAAATAGTGACATACCATGTAATGTATCATTATTCTAATCAACGTCGTTATACTCATTCCTGAGTCAATGAACGGCTTGCCAACCTCCCGCTACGGCTGTTTGATCATGTCCAAAATGATTAAAACCCTCCCACTGGAGCATGAGGTTAAAATGATCTTTATATCTCCCACTCGGTGTTGATCATAAATGCCTCACGGGATTGTCCTGGGCTGGATACCGTATTATCAGAAGCGACTGTAGAGTTGGTATCTGATGCTTCATCCTCCGAGGATAGTCCTCTATTCATCCTTTGATAGTCCTTTTTGTCTAATGGTTCCTGATCGTAACCTGGTTAGACGATGTGATATGAGGGGGTCAGAACTAGAAGGTCGAGTCGACTTTCCCTTATCAGCCATATTAATTGTGACTTTTGGAAGTTCGTCACCTTAAACAGCTGATCATTTCTTGCGTAAACGCTTTAGCTTGGACTTTGACGCTTCAGAGGAAAGTCTTTGGAATACCGAGACCCTCTGTTGAGTGGTCTTAGGGCAGCTACACGCTGATAATACTGCCCTGATTAGTTTGACGCACGGACAATGAAAGTCCATCTCCTATGTACTTCTCTTTTGAGATCTGTTCGTACCCCCAGCGTTATAGTACACCTCATCGGCATGATGACCGGAGCAATCTATTACGTGTTGGCACGACTTCTCAGGTATAATCTTGTCGTCTGACAAACACGTTTCCTTCTGAGGATTTGCTGCCTTGTTGGCGTTCTCAAGAGTCATACGTTTGGAGCCACGCTTTCGTGTGTGCGGGACCTCAACGGGCTCCTGGATTTTAACATGCAGTCCGAGGCAGCCTATTATAGGAGTTTTCTCTTTATAAGAAGGCTTCGAATTATTGTGAGGTCGTGTGCGACCCCCAGCTCGATGAGTTACTCGGGGTTCGTACACCAGGCCCAAGCGTTCTTTGACTGGAGCTTTGCCTTGATCCTCGTGTAAAGGACCAAGGCGATCCACCATTGCTTTCTTTACCTATGGATAAGTCTACACTACCACGAAGCTTAACCGGAGGTATGGGATCAATTGGAGCGGAGACGGGACTCGACGGAATCGGAAAAACAGGCACGTGGGCATGTCTAGCTCGGCCCTGGTGCGGGTCACGCTGGGGTGACTCGCTTTTTTTGGTCTCTTTGGCCGCTATTTTGAGCTTCGGCCTCCAAACTTGACGTGGTTTTGCTGGTTCCTTGGGCACTTCTTGCTTCTACAACTCTCGGGCCTTCTGCACAAGAATCAACGCACACGCAAGGAGTACACGGTGCTTTTGGATGCACTCCTCAAGGGTTGAATGGGTCCTTTTGACTTGTATCCATTCATTCGTTGCTGGTTTGGAGGAGGGGACATTTTCTTGCTATTGAGACATTCGATGCTCCTTGAATTTCAGATCCGCTTCGTAACGGATCCCGTCTATAGGCTCCAAAGCCTTGGCGAATCAGCGCGCGAGGCATTGGCGCTGTTTTTGACGAGCTCTCTTCGATAAAGTAGGCACGCCTCCGGCAGTTATCTCCTTGATTGAGGAGGAGTCCAGATCTTTAGATCCGGCCTCGTTGGAGGATGAAGGGGCATTACGAGGTGCAACTACTGTAGCAATGGGGGCATTGATCTTCTTGTAGTTGCAAGGTGTGGAGGATCTGGAGGAGGAGGATGATAAATACTCCTCGAACTTGGCCTGGTCGAACTCGTACTCGACCTCTACGTCAATCGGGATCCGGATCCGAGGTTGTGACACATCAGCATTCACAGAAAGGTTGTTGGCTCCTACTATGGTCGTCAGTTTGTTTGCGTCAAAAGTTGTTACTTTCATTGTCATTAAACCTGTTACACCGTTTATCGATTACAAGTTCAAATTGAAAGAAAATTTGATCTTTTTATAAGATCTTCTTACACAATAAAAAGATAAAAATTACAACTTTATCAAACAATACGCAACAGTTGTTTATCTCCTGCTGCTTGCGTGTGATCTTTCACCTATGCCAAGGACACGTTAGTCCGTGGACCGCCGTGGACTTGATCCGGTTTACAAGAGTTAATTAATACTCTTGTTTCATGAAGGAAACAATTGTAGAAGTGACAATCACGACCAAGCGAGATTGTGGCTCTTCTCGAGATCAAAACCAAGTTTGATCCAGAGGGAAAAAGGGAAAAAGAGTCTCTGATCTTTCGAATCCTTCCTCTTTATGATAAAGTTCGCCAAGATCTGCCAACTCTCTTCTGAAATCCGTGGTTTACTATTCAAATTGACAACACCTCGCCCTCTGATTTCATATCCTCTCAAATAAAGATCATGGGCTTCTATTTTTAGGCTTTTGTCATCATGTTTTCTGATTAGATCTCATGATTTGACGTCATCTGCAGTTAATAACCACTCAACCACGTTCAGGGATAGTATCAAAATAGTTGGGAGGCTCAGAAACGACCAAATCCTGAGAAATCCCGTCAAAAACATGTTTTCAGCTTAAAACTGTATGAGCCACCATTTGGTGGCTTGGCATGGTGCGAGCGACCAAATGGTGGCTCGCGGTCGTGCGCTCGCACCCACGCGAGCCATTAGCTTTAGTCTTCGTCTTTTTGACGTGATTTGGTCACTAGAGGCTTTTCCGATTTGTTCGGTTTGGGCTTGTTTCATCCTTTACGTGCATTCCGTCATTTTGTTGACTTGTACGCTTCACTGATTTGCTTTATGCGTTTCGTTAACTTGGAGGTGGCCGGTGAGCGTGTTGGCCACTCGGAGCTTGCTATTCTGGTAGCTTGTTGCTATGTCGTTAATGATTCGTTGATTTGCTTCATGTGCTTGTCGGCATCAGATAATTTTTCTTGACTCGGATAATGACGTTCATCATCTTCTCTCTGTCTTGAACTATGTTCGGGGACCTATATGTAATTTTGATGCCTACAACATCGTGTGAGTTGTAAACATTATCAGTGAACGTTGAAAACCATTATAGTGTAGTTCACGTTGATATAGTGGAGATCTCCTCGAGGTGAGGAGCGGAGACGTAGGTCGAGGTTTGACCAAACTCCATGATCATATCGTTTGTTTACGATTGTCTTTTGCGCACTTTTTCTCTTCATATCTTGTGCTTGTTGTTTATATCGCCTTTTGTCTCTTGCTTATCCTTGCATATCTCATTGTATATCATAATTGTTAGGATATAGCGTTATTAGTTTTAATTTGGCATCGTAAATCAGATTAGATTAGCAATTACCCTATTCACTCCCTATCTAGAGTACTTTTATTTGTTATCAGAGCTTGGTGCTCTTGATTTGTGGCTTAATCGCCTAGAGTCAGAGATCCTCGCTCTATATTTTGCTAATCTAGTTTTGTGATTTTCATTGCTTGCATAGTTTTCATGGATATACACGGTGCACCTAGTTTAGGCTATGCTATAGATGTTGCTCCTTCATTCAATTCTTTCTCTTTTGCTCTATGGATGTTTAGATTTAAACTATTTGTTAGATCTAAATATATCAATTTGTGGGAAGTAATTGACTGTGCTTATGTTGTTCCCATGTTGGAGAAATTCAAGTGGAGCAATGATGATAAGTGGATGTTTATTTTGAACAAGCCCTTGTTAGAATTTTTGCTTAATGCTTTTGATCCATCGATATCTAACAAACTTGCTTTTTTTTATAGTGCCTATACATTGTGGAAATATATAGAGGCACATCATGACAACTTGGAGGAAATCTAATGTATTTCAGTGGATTCCGCTTTAAGTAAGATTGGAGCATCATCATGCATACGGCCACTAGGCGATTGCCCTAGTGAGGTATGTGAGTCCGAATTTAAAAATAAACTTTCTTTAGATGAACTTGCATGTGCATATGAAAAATTAATGAATGTCTACAACAAATTGCATCATAATTTTGTAAATTTAAAAAGCAAGTATGTTGAATTAAATTCCGATCATGATTTTCTAGCATCTAAATTTGATATCATTGCTAAAGAAAATGTGAATCTTAAAAAAAAACAATGATAAATTAAAATCGGAGAGGAGGGTTACTCTTAATTGAGAAGACCTTCTAATTTTGTAACTTTTTGTTACAATCAATAAAAGAATTTTTTTCACCTCTTTATATTTTTATTTTCTTCTCTTTGTTTGATGATGAAGATGAAGATGGGATGAAGATGAAGATCAAGAGTGAGGTTTGCTTTCATCTTGAGGATAGAACCCTTTTGGATGGTAAATTTCCTCTTTGTTAATATTTTTATCTTTTTATTTTCTTGCTTAAATAGCTAAGAGGTTAGAACTCTCTTGCCTTAGATTTATTTCATGCTTACAGAGTAGATTTATTCCATGCTTATAGAGTAGATTTATTTTCTCACATTTAATTCTTGCAATTTATTTTATAGTTTAGTTTTTGCAATTTATTTTGTAGTTATATTTTATTTTCTTACACTATTCACCTTGAGACTAGAACCCTCTTGGGATTAGTTTTTATTTTCCTTTATTTTTATACTATTTGATTCTCCTTGAGGCTAAAACCCTCTAGGAAATTGCCTTTTCTTTTAGGGTGGGTTCAATTCTAGATTGGTCATATCTTTAATTGAACCATCGTTCTTTTCTTTCTTTATTTTTCCTTTTCTTTTATTTTCTTGATTTTTATTTCCTTCATTTTCCTTTCTTTCCTTGTGATTTCATTTAATCTTTATCTATCACTCTCAATATCATTTTTTACACACAATCATTCTCATTCTCTCCATCTCTCCACAATCACATCTATCACCACTCCTAATTGTCATGCACACAACATACGAATCGATTCTAGTAATTTCCTATAAACACCTTCCTCGTGGGATCGATAACTTTTTATACTATAACTTGATTAATTGTGCACTTGCAATTTTTGGTATATATTTATGTCGCATCAAGTTTTTGGCACCGTTGCCGGGGTACGGTGCTAAGTAGGATTTTATTATTTTGGTCTTTAACTTGTGTGTTTTCTTGTGAAGGAATCGCTTGAAGCTTAAAAATCTTGGATTGGAGATCAAGAACTTGAAGAATTGCTTTTGGGTAACTCTTCTTTCTAGAATTTTTAATTCCACCATTTAGCTACTTCTTCATAATTAGAGACAATTAGGACTTAAAAAAAGATTTTATTTTTGTCAACCCTAAAAAAATCCACCCTCCACTTGGACATTTACTAACAAGATAATAAATTCAAACAATATTCCCCATTCTCATAGTTGTTTGATTGTTAACCCTAATAAAAAAAGATTTTCTTTTTACCATCCTTTTTAGTCGTTTTTAATTCATAGGGTTGTATTGCATATAGTTAGTTAGTAGGAATTCACCAAAGTGGTTTGAGCATCTTGATTTGGCACACACTTAAAAATATTTTTAAGGGCAAAACCCCATAATCAAGATAAGGTGAGGGATTTCATCACCCTTTCATTAGCCCACAAATCATTAATTCCTCACTACACAAACCTAAGCCTTCTTAAAACTCATTAGACGTTGGCCACTAAGGACTCGAGCTCAATAAGGAATAAGAAATCCCTAAATGAACCGGTTCAAGTTTTCTTGGATTAGTTGGTGTCTAAGGCAAGGTTTGGGGGTTGCGTAAAGCGCTCCGTAAGGAACTAGGTACTTAATTAATCTCTGATCACCCTCTAGTACTATCCTTACCTGGCTAACTACCCGGGTAAAACTTTAATCTTTTCACTTTAGGAGTTTCTGGTTAGGAGATGGTCTAGTTAAGTTAGGCTTAACCCTAGAGTTAGAGTGATTGAAAAGTGATTGCTTTTGATTTGTTTTAGTTGGGATTTTCCTTTATTTCTTTTTCTTCTTCTTATAATCTAAAAAAACTAATTTTCTTTCTCTTAAAAAAATTATAAAAAGAATTTGTTGTGGTGTATGCGAACGTGGATTAGGGATAATACACATCGATTAATTCGCTTTGAACCAGTCATAGAAATGGCGTATCCTAATCCACCCGTTCTTCAAGATATGTGCTATCCCAGGAGGAATGCAATTCCCTCTTGCATTAGGCTCCCCAAGGCAAATGGAACTAACTTTTAGCTTCGACCGCACTATATCAACATGCTTCCTAAATTTCTAGGGAATAAAACTGAAGATGCATATATTTTTATCTCAGAATTTGAGGAAGTATGTATGATGATTAAAATGAGAGAATTAACTGAAGATGCAGTCAAACTCAGATTTATTCCTTTTGCCCTCAAAGACAAAGCAAAAAATAACTATACAGCTTACCCATAAATTCCATCACAACTTAGGAGAAATTTATCATTGTTTTTCTTAAGAAAATTTTCCCAATTCATAAAACGGTTAAGCTTACAAATAGCATTCAAAATTTTAAAATTGTCTCAAGGGAGCCATTCTGGAAGTATTTTGATAGGTTTAAAGATCTTCTCATCCAATGTCCTCATCACGGTCTAGAAAAATGGCGATTATACCAAATCATCTATGAAGGATTGGATTATTCTTCAAAAACTTCCTTAGAATCGATGTGCCAATGGGATTTCATGAAGAAATTTGCTGATGAAGCTTGAGAGTTTTAGAGAGTCTATCTGAGAAAACCATGCAGTGGGAACATTGTGATGACAGGGTTTCGTCAGTTTCCTAACCTAAGTCTAGTGGTCTTTCCTTAGAGTCGAACATTACCTCCGAAGCAAAAGATGGCAATAATTCTGCGAAGGTTAGAAGCCTTAGAAATTAAGGAATGAGCTTCAGCTCAAATTAATCAAATTTCTGCCCAAGATTGTCATAACTGTCAGTCTCATGCCCACGTTTCAGAGGAATGCCCTCTCCTAGGAAACACTCATTCATTAGAACAGATGAACGCTGTATTCCAACGTCCAATGAATGATTCATTTTCTCTAACCTACAATCCAGGTTGGAGAATCATCCTAATTTCGCATGGAATCAAGGAAGTCTCCAAGGGAATCAAAATTTCAATCCCACTTCAAACCAACACTTTCCTAGGGGGAACACAATTCCTGTCAATTCTCATTCATAATTTCAACAACCCAATCTGCCATATCAAAATCAGTCTCCTCATCATCAAGCTGTAACTCACACTCCTCACAATCCAGATCAGGATAAACGTCTCAATGTCTTGAAAAAGGGTTTGGAAACCATAATTAAGGTATCCACTCATACCACGAATATGTTGACTCAAACATCCAGCACTCTGAATTCCTTCATGCAATCAACCGGACAAATACTTAATTCCAACACTCAAGGCATAGCTAGATTAGAATCCCAACTTGGTCAACTAGCTAGTGCCGTGAGTGAAAGAAAGAAAGAAAAATTTCTAAGTCAACCCGTGGTCAACCCTAAGGACACATGATGTAGTTCATCCTATAAAGCTCAAGTGAATGCAATCCATTCACTTCGGTCAGGTAGATAGGTCGATAATCAAGTAAGAACTCCTCCAAGTCAAACTCTTGATCCAGTACAAATTTCTTCTCCTTCTCCTTCTGATGAATCTATTCAACAATCACCCCTCTCAGATGACCAAGAACCTGAACTCGAACCTGAGCCTGTTTTTAATAGGTTTAAACCAGTTGCTCCCTTTCCAGATAGACTCAGGCCTAGGAAACACTCCCCTCAAGAGGAGAAGATCCTAGAAACATTCAAGCATGTTAAGGTCAACATTCCTCTCTTAGATGTAATTGAACAAATTCTATCTTATGCTAAATTTTTAAAAGAATTGTGCACTAAGAAGAGGAGAATAAATGTTCCAAAGAAAGTCTTTTTGGCCACCAATATCAGTGATCTGCTCTCAAATCCCATACATTTGAAACGTAAAGATCCAGGTTCCCCTATTATTTCATGTATCATTGGTAATACTCATATTGATAAGGCACTTTTAGACTTAGGGGTCAGTGTTAATTTACTTCCATATTCAGTCTACCAGCAATTGGGTTTAGGAGTACTGAACCCAACCCGCTGCACCTTGCAGTTGGCTGATAGATCTGTCAAGGTCCCTATGGGTGAGTTAGAGGATGTTCTGATTAAGGTTGAAGATTTTATTTTTCCAGTGGATTTTGTAGTCTTGAAAACACAGCCTGTTTCCAATCCTAAAGGACAGACACATGTCATTTTAGGACGACCATTCTTAGCCACTTCTAATGCTCTCATCAACTGTAGAACTAGTCAAATGAAGCTATCCTTTAGAAATTTAACTGCTGATCTCAACATTTTCAATCCAGGGGACCAACCAAATATTCAGCCTCTAGAAATAAATTACATTCAGGAAAGATCAGAAGAAGAAGAAGTAGAAGAAAAAGAAGATTCAGATTTGAGTTTTGAGGAAATTTTTGGTGAGGAGTTGGAGTTTTTAGAAAAAGCAGATCAGGTCCTTGAGAATAATAAAACTGTGTTAAACATTTGCTATTTTGAATTGAATCGTGATGAACTCTTTCTTGACGAACTTAGATTTTTAGAAAATAAACAATAACCAAATTTTCATCCCTAGTTGTTATTTACTTAAGTTCACCTTTTATGATAATTCTAAATAATTTTTTTAAGAAATGATTTTCAAAGTAGTATACTTTACTTAAGCATTAACTTAGACTTTTAATTAAAATAATGGAATTTCTGCATGCTTAGCTTAGAGTTAAAAATAATTTTTCAAAGTGTTTTGATTTACATATTTTTTAGAATATATATATATATATATATCGAGTAATTAAGCCCAATGAGTATTTCCATACTTAATGACCTAAGCCCAATTGGGTTGGGATCCATTGGCCCAAAACTCGTTAAATGATCACTTAGAAAGCCCGCTAAAGTAGAAAAAATTACCAAGGAAGAAAGAGTTAAAAAATTAATAATAATAATAATACTAACAAATGTTATATATATAGTATATATGGCCTTGAAAAATATTTCTAATAAAGCAACTTGAATATTATTTTAAATAAAGAGTTAGCATGTTCTTCTCAAAACTTTTAAATTAAATTTCTAAGTTTGGCTTGGTTTTGTATTGCAATAATGAGAAGATTTTCTAGGAAATTCACTTTGGAGTTATATATAAAAACGTTTTCTTGAGTAATAACTAGCTTCAATTAGATTGTCTAATTTTATCAAGTAACGTCAGTTATTTACTGACCTCTTTAAATTGGCAAGTTGACCAAATTTTGTGGGTATATTCACTACAAACCCTCACGAGACTACAACTTGTTCTCTAGGGTAACCTAGGAGTTTAAAGGCTTATTGTATGCGCTAAATACAATCTCGATTCCTGCGAAAGTGAGTTAGGATTTTTTTTTCTTTCTTTTCTAGAGGACTAACAAAAGTTTAGGTGTAGGGGTATTTGATAATTATATTTTATTATAATTGTATACCCTCATTATCTATTTTTAATGAATAAACATACCACTAATAATTGTTTTTATCTTTAATTGCAGGATAATGAGAAATAAAGCCCAAGATCTCTTCTCTCAATAAAAAACCATGAATTAAATGAAGAACACAAGCAAGAGCCAAAAATCTCAAGCCCAGAATCAAGCCAAGTAGCCTGTAGAAGCCGAAAAAAATAAAAATAAAAAAAAATATGAAAAAAATATATTCAAGATGGTCGGCCGTAAAAAAACGATAATATCTCTCAATCCAGAAGGCGGAATTTAACATATAATATATGAAAATTACCTATCTTGACGAGACGAAGCCATCCTTAAAGACAAAATTTTGATAGGACATCGATGCTAGCATTGATACCAGCATCGATGCTGGCATCGATACTAATAGTCTTGTTACGAATTAAGGGCTGCTTTTTGATGGTTTTGGACAAGATTTCAATCCAATGGCTCACATTCATTGATGTTTACTATAAATAAGGGTAAAGAGTGAGGGTTTAAGGGTGTGAAAAATTTTATAACTCTATTTGGAGAGGAGGGTTACTCTTAATTAAGAAGACCTTTCAATTTTGTAACTTTTGTTACAATCAATAAAAGAATTTTTTCACCTCTTCATATTTTTCTTTTCTTCTCTTTGTTTGATGATGAAAATGAAGATGGGATGAAGATGAAGATCAAGAGTGAGGTTTGCTTTCATCTTGAGGCTAGAACCCTCTTGGGTGGTAAATTTCCTCTTTGTTAATATTTTTATCTTTTTATTTTCTTGCTTAAATAGCCAAGAGGTTAGAACACTCTTGCCTTAGATTTATTTCATGCTTACAGAGTAGATTTATTTCATACTTATAGAGTAGATTTATTTTCTCGTATTTAATTCTTGCAATTTATTTTATAGTTTAGTTTTGTAATTTATTTTGTAGTTATATTTTAATTTCTTGCACTATTCACCTTGAGGCTAGAACCCTCTTGGGTTTAGTTTTTATTTCCTTTATTTTTATATTATTTGATTCGCCTTGAGGCTAAAACCCTCTAGGGAATTAGCTTTTCTTTTGAGATGGGTTCAATTCTAGATTCGTCATATTTTTAATTGAACCCTCGTTCTTTTCTTTCTTTATTTTTCCTTTTCTTTTATTTTCTTGATTTTTATTTCCTTCACTTTCCTTTCTTTCCTTGTGATTTTATTTATTCTTTATCTATCACTCTCAATATCATTTTTTACACACAATCATTCTCATNACTTGTGGACATATGTGCTAAGTCACGTACTACTACTTCCAAACCATTCACTCACTATGCACATATGTATAGCAAAATTTACAAGTGCTCTATTTGCGGTCGTAAAGGCTATATTGCTAAATTTTACTATGATGCACAAAAACCCATTATTTCCAACATTATTGCTCATTGTGCATCTCATAAAGTTTCTTCACCACATACACACACACATGCACTTATTGCTCATCACAAGCATGTTAATGTATTTAAATGTAACTTTTGGGGTAGATTTGGCAATTTGGCAAAATTTTGTTTTGACTTGAGAAAAGTTTCAACTTTGCAAAATTCTTCAAAGAGACCATCTTTATTTGCAAATGTTTCTTATGCACATTTAAAAGGTCAACAACAACAAGTGCATCCATTTCATTGCACTTATTGCAATATGATGGATCATTTGCGTAATTATTGTTATGATCGGACTCATGCACTAAATGCGCCCAAATGGGGTCATAACCCAAGGACATTAGATTTTATTGATAGGTGTCATGTCCCTAAACTTTTCGGTACCAAGAGTATTTGGGTGCCAAAAACTATTTGATTTTAAAACAAGTTTTTAGCGTTTCTTATTTTTCGTTTCTTTTTAAAAAACGTGTTTACAAAACTTATTTTCTGAAATTAATGGAAATTTTACCCAAATGGTTGGTTTTGTTTACATATATTGATCAAACTTATTTTATAAATTTATTTTTTATTACATAATATGAATTATATTGGTTTTGATTTTGATGAGAGGTTTATGTCGAGCAACCCCGGATTTATTGATCTTTTTCTTCCAAATCATGTTAATTGGATGCAAAAAACTTTATATGGGTTGAAACAAGCTCCAAGAACTTGGTATGCTCAAATTTTCTTGTCGAATATAGTACAAATTAATCTTGGTTTGTTTTATCCAAAGCATACTTCTTTTTTATCTTTGTGGATGAAACATATAAATGTTCGACATTACTCTTTGTATGTTTAAGTATATAGGAAAGATGTATCCCTTATTTATAATTGACGGACATCTTTTTAAGCCTCTTTGCGAAGAAATTTTTGGTGTATAAGAGGTGGATTAGGCATGTACATCCATTGATTCATTTTTGTTTAATCACTTGTTTGCATTCTTCAATAATGATGTTTTTATGGATTTATTGATCAAATATGTCTTGATGTTATTGTGTTTTAAATTCTTTATTAACCATGATTTATGTTTGAATGTTTATGGACTTTTGATGTCATAAGTCGACCGAAGCTTAAACCAGTCACCTGATGAGACTGATCAAAGCCAGATAGTCGTACATCTCTCTGGCCAGTCGACTGTTTTTAATCTCTAGTCGACTGATGTTTCCTGTTCATTCGAACAGTTTCTGATACGTTAAGTCGACTGATTTATGATTTTATTTGATTGATGACCTTCATTTGACTTTCATTTGGCTTTCATGGATTCATTAATTTTCATAATTTTCTTTCAAGGATTTTGATAAATACTCTTATAAATATTTTCATGATTTTCTTTTAAATTTTTTTTCTTTCAAAAACATTTTCGGATGATGCCTTTGGATTCTCATTTTTGTTACTATTGGAGTTTTATTTGTATTAGTTCCTTTGGATTCTCGTTTTATTGTTGTTGATTTTGTATTGTTGTTTTGTTAGCTTATCGATAATTTTAACTTTTGTATTTGGTTTAAGACTATGTATTGAGACACTTTTGTGATGATATACATATGTGTTCTCTTAAGTGTGAGCTGAAATTAGCATGATTTTTTTAGTTGTGTATGTATGCTCACATGTAGATGTCTTGTTATTTTTTTATATGCTCCGTGGCATTTTGATAGGGGAAGTCTTTCTCCTTGTAAACACTTTATGGTGATATATACCTTAAGTGTGATTTTAGTTTAGTATGTGTTTTGCTCATATCGTTGTGTATTGTGATTAGCATGGTGATATATATCTGTATATGTTTGCCTATGTATTTCATTTGATATATGCTCTATGGCTTTTTGATAGGGGGAGCTTTTTCCCTATCTGTTTATACTCACCGTGCTTATATGTAGGGGGAGCTCTCGCTCTCTTTCTTCTTTTTGTTTTCCCTATTTTGGTATTGACAAATAAGGAGAAAAAAGTGTATTGTGAGTATCTCGTTTCTTTGCTTACTATTAGTATTATGCATGAAGATTATAAATTGTATTTTTATTTGGTATCATGCATGTATCCTATACTCATTGTGTATATTGTTTGTCATCATAAAAAATGGGGAGATTGTTAGGTCTCATGTTTATGAACCTATTGTCTAATATGATTTTGATGATTAACAAACAGTTCCTAACATCGTTTTTCGAGTATTTGCATTTGCTTGTTAGGTATCCTACACAAACATCCTCCATCAGAGGTTGGTTTGATTTGCGCATTAACGTTGATATCTTGGAGGTTGGTGGAAATTAGAATGAAGCTTTATGCATTCAAGTCAAGGATCACTATCGTGCTTCATCCCGCTACCAAGATCGAGTTTCATGAAGATCATTAGCTTGGTATAGTGTTTATTAGTTTTAGGTTTTTACTTTATGTGATTATACTCAAATCTCAAATCATACTCATACACATCATTTTGATTTATCACTTTCATTGTTTGTTTAGCTTTGCTAAAGAATTTTTTGAATATCTTTGTGGATACGCTTTAGTTTCAAAAATAGTTTTAGTTTTCAAATACGATAAATATGCAACTAGCTTTAACGATTAACAAAATTGTTTCATTGCATTATATATGTATTTGAGAATATAATGTGTTTCGGATTATAGACTTAATGATATTAGTTTACATCTTTTCAAAAGTCTATGAATCCATTTGAAAGTATCTCAAAACTTGTTTGAAGAAATTTTATCAAAATTAAGTATTTAACAAACTCGTATTTGTGACTGTTTTGCAAAACAGTGAGTTTTCACAAATGCAAAGTGCTATTTTAGAAATTTCTTCTCTAACATGTTCATTTTCGTATATATAAACGTTTCCCCAAGTTTTACTATTTTTGGAGTTGATTTGCTATTTTAAATCAAATTTAGAAAATTAAATTTTTAGCAAATTTGAGTATCTGAAATATCAGTTTTTGGTCGACCAATTAAAATGTTCAGTCGACCGACCAAAACGAGTTTTTACAGCATCTAATTTTACAGTCTTATTAATCGACCGATTACTTGAATCAGTCGACTGAGCACAGTGTTTTCAGTCGACTGATTTTTCTTTTCAGTCGACCGAGTCATGGTTGTTTGTTTTTTTATATATTGTAACGGCTAGTTGAACAGTCGACCGATAAATCTAACCAGTCAACTGATCTGCTCATTTTACTGTAAAAGCTAGTTTTTGGCAAATTTATTTGAGAGGCTATAAATAGCCCTCAAGACTTAGTTTTTCATTAAGAGTTTTACAAGATAGTTTCACTAGTTTATTTCTAAGTTTAAGGGTGTTTGTTTATGTGAAGAAAGTTTCACAAAGAGAATGATCTTAATTTCGGTTTTGAGGCATTCAACCTCAAATCTCTATATCTACATCTCTTTGTTTTTTGAGAAGTTTTATAAACTCATTCTCTAGCTAATTTATATTTTGATTATCATATATAAGCTAGATTTAATTGAGTTTGATTTCATATTACTCACACACACCCACTTGACATTTAGTATTTCACATTAAGTATAAATGGGTTGTGAGGTTGTTTCATTGAGTGAGCCTACAATTCGTTCTCACTTGTTTAGAGAAAAAAATCTTTATTTGAACTTATCGTTGAACACGTTGTAATACACAAGGACACTTAGAGAAGTGGTTGGAGAGAGACCGAGGTTAATTCTAAGAGGAGTGGATTGGTAGTAAAGCCTAGGGAGATGTTGTAAATCCAAACCCTTGAGGAAGGTAACACAGTAGTCCAACACTTAAAAGAGTGTGGCTTGTGTGATTGACATCGTGTGAGTTGTAAACATTATCAGTGAACGTTGAAAACCGTTATTGTGTAGTTCGTGTTGATTTAGTGGAGAGCTCCTCAAGGTGAGGAGCGGAGATGTAGGTCGAGGTTTGACCAAACTCCATGATCATATTGTTCGTTTGCGATTGTCTTTTGCGCACTTTTTCTCTTCATATCTTGTGCTTGTTGTTTATATCGCCTTTTGTCTCTTGCTTATCCTTACATATCTCATTGTATATCATAATTGCTAGGATATTACATCATTAGTTTTAATTTGGCATCGTAAATCGGATTAGATTAGTAATTATCCTATTAACCCCCTCTAGGGTACTTTCAGAGCTATCCTAGCGAAGCTTGATCAGTTCAGGTGAACTTGAATCTGTATGGTTGATTCAGGCGAAGTCGTGTTATCAGACGAACTTGAATCTGCATGGTTGATTCAGGCGAATCCGTGTTATTAGGCGAACTTGGCTTTGCCCGCAGAGTTAAGTATTCAGGCGAACTTGACTTTATTAGCGGAGTCAAGTATTCAGACGAACTTGACTTCTTCAGCGGAGTCAAGTATTCAGGTGAGCTTGACTTCATTAGCGGAGTAAAGTATTCAGGCGAACTTGACTTTGTTCATGTGAACTTGAATGTTCAGGCGAATTTCAGTGTTCAGGCGAACTTCGTTCTTCGCGGGCAAACTTCAGGCGATGTTTAGCATTCAGGCGAAGTTTGTTCTTTGTGGGTGAACTTAAATCTTTGCAGGCGAACTTCAGGCGAAGATCAGCCTCGCAAGCGAACTTTTGAGCTTATTTTGTTAAGGATAAAGGCAATTTTATTTGCCTACAGTCTTTGGTTGAAGTAGGCCAAGTCAATGGAGATCAGCCTTAGCAGCAACTTCTCATCTCATGATTTGAGCATAGGAGCCTTCCGCCTTGAGGTAAAGGAGAGATGAAGGGACCCACGATGGGCGCCAAACTATTGACGACAGTTATCAAACAGTGGGGTTTATGTTAGAGTTATAAGAGTGTTTAGGGTCATCAAACTCCTTTAGACAGTTGGTCTCATAGATCGTTGTTCTTCCCTGCACACGAAATACTCATCAGAGGGTAGAGTTGGGTTCTTCGGTTGTTGCTCTGATGATCATGTCAATATTTGAGCTTGTGTGGGGAGTATAAAATAAGTAAGAGGATAAATTCAAAGTTTGGAATTACCTCATCTCCCCCCTTCTACCCCATGCAGTGCCACTTCCTTTTATAGCAAATTGGAAGGATAAAAATATAACTGTGGTTGAGTCCATGCAGGCCGCTGAGTTGGCAAATACCTTTCAGGTGTCGATCGCAAAAAAAGTGAGTCATCTAGTCATTAAATAAGGGAATGACAGTAGATACTTGGAGCTGACTGGGTCCGATGAGTCACAGATGCTATGGGAGCTAGAGTAATGATGATTTTCTCAGAGCAGTTAATGCGAGAGCGATTAGCTGGCGAGGGGTTCGCGGTAGCTGTCGCCTTTCTATTTGTTTGGTCAAGGGCCGGGAAGCACCACCTTTTGATTCGGCTACGCAAGTTGTCGCCTAACACAATAGGCCGAGCGCGAGTTGTTCGTGGGGTCAACCGGGTGGGCCGATAAGTACCGTCTTTTGACTCGGCTACACAAGTTGTCGACTGTAGGGTCTGCCGCATGCACAACTGGGGTTGTTGGTTTTTAACGTATCTGATTAAGCACGGGGTGGACACGTGTCGGCTTTCCAGCAGAGATTAACACTTGTCAATTTTCTAGACTGTAACACTATTCATGCTACGGTAAATACTATTCTTGCTACAGTATATTTTAGAATATTAAAATTATTGTTTATGCTACAACAATATTTTTCATCTTTAACCGTACAGCTCGTGCTGTAATGATTTTTATTGTAATTATTGTTCATGCTATAGGGTAAATTTTGAATCCTAAACATGTGCTATATGCCACAATAAGATTTTTGGCTCTTTATCCACTGTTCAAGCTAAAATAACATTTTTTTAACCTTGAAAATACTATAGATATCTTTTTTTTTTTTGTTCTTGCAAATGATGAATTAACCTTTATTAGACATTTCACAAATATAAATATTTTTTGGCTCTATTATAAAAAATTAATAAAACTTACTAATTGGTATATTATTTTATTATATGGTTTGAAAATTCATCCTATAACTAATAGTAAAAAAATTATCGCTGAAGTTTTTTATAAATAGTTTTATATAAAAATTTTATTATCAATTTGATGATAGATATAACTCGATAATTAATAGCCGCAACAACAAAGGGGTTTAATACTATTATAGATGGATGACAAAGCATAGGATCAACTCGTTGCCTCGTATGACACGAGACTTTGATTCGAAAAGCTTTACTATCCTTTCTTCTTGCAGTACTTCATCTTATCTTTTCGCAGTATACTCTTTTTTTTAGGGGTTTTTCTTTTTTAACCCAAAGTTTTACCTCTACTTATTTAAAAACCCATTAACTTTTCCAAACATCAATACACCCATTGTATCCCACCCCACTTATTTCTAAACCCAATATGTATATTACACCCATTATTACTGTATTTACCCTCAAATTCACTACACAAGCTCTCTTCTTCCTTCCTCTTCTCCTTCAATGACCACCACCAACCTCCTCCTCTCTCCTTCCTTCACTTCCCCTCCTCCCTCAAACCCATCAACATCTCCCTCTGCTGCCCTTTATCTCCCCTCGCCGCCACGTCACCCACCACCGTCAACCTCGAATCGGATGAACAACCCACCAACGGTTTCGACATCGACTCCCCCCAGTTCGCCGACATGGAGGCAGGCAATGATCTGAAGCACTTGTCGTCGCCCACCACCTGTTCGTTGAATTTACGCTTAGTGTTCTTTGATGTATGTCATGTGAGCTTGTAATCAATTTTTCAGATTTTGGAAAAGTGCAACTCTTTATAGTAAAGTGTTACATATTGTGATGATCTTTTGTAATGGTGATGTGTAATTATTATTTCACGCTGTAACTATGTTCTTATTGTTAAAACTGTGTCGTTTCAGAGTTGAAATTGTATCGTTTTTGAGCAACGCAAACGTGTGATGACATGTAAGATGTGTTGTTTGATCAATTGATGATGTGTAAGATGTGTTGCTTGATCAATTCTTCACCTCAACGAGAGCTCGTCGCTCAATTTTCCAGCTTTAGGAAAAGTATAGCTCTTTATAGAAATGTATAGCACCTTATTGATAAAGTATAGCACCTTATGACAAAGTATAGCACTTTATGGCAATAGTATAGCACCTTATTGATAAAGTATAGTACTTTATGATTTCTAGAATTTCTGCAACGTAGTGGGATAAACCAAATCAGTTTTTTTCGACGCAATGAGAACACTTGATGACGTGTAAAATGTGTTGCTTGATCAATTATTCACATCGACGAGTGGTCGTCGCTCAATTTTTCAGCTTTAGAAAAAGTATAGCTCTTTATAGAAATGTATAGCACCTTATTGATAAAGTATAGCACATTATGACAAAGTATAGCACTTTATGACAATAGTATAGCACCTTATTGATAAAGTATAGCATTTTATGGTTTCTGGAATTTCTTCAACGTAGTGGGATAAACCAAATCAATTTTTTTGGAGCAATGCGAACACTTGATGACGTGTAAGATGTGTTGCTTGATCAATTATTCACCTCGACGAGAGGTTGTCGCTCAATTTTCTAGCTTTAGGAAAAGTATAGCTCTTTATAGAAATGTATAGCACCTTATTAATAAAGTATAGCACCTTATGGTAAAGTATAGCACTTTATGGTAATAGTATAGCACCTTATTGATAAAGTATAGCACTTTATGATTTCTGGAATTTCTGTACTTTATGCTATACTATAAAGTGCTATACTTTATCAATAAGGTGCTATACTATTGTCATAAAGTGCTATACTTTACCATAAGGTGTTATACTTTATCAATAAGGTGCTATACATTTCTATAAAGAGCTATACTTTTCCTAAAGCTAGAAAATTGAGCGACGACCTCTCGTCGAGGTGAAGAATTGATCAAGCAACACATCTTACACGTCATCAAGTGTTTGCATTGCTCCGAAAAAAACTGATTTGGTTTATCCCAAAACATTACAGAAATTCCAGAAACCATAAAGTGCTATATTTATCAATAAGGTGCTATACTATTGCTATAAAGTGCTATACTTTGCCATAATGTGCTATACTTTATCAATAAGGTGCTATACATTTCTATAAAGAGCTATACTTTTCCTAAAGATGAAAAATTGAGCGACGACCTCTCGTCGATGTGAATAATTGATCAAGCAACACATTTTACACGTCATCAAGTGTTCGCATTGCGCCGAAAAAAAAACTAATTTGGTTTATCATACTACGTTGCAGAAATTTCAGAAATTATAAAGTGCTATACTTTATCAATAAGGTGCTATATTATTGCCATAAAGTACTATACTTTGCCATAAGATGCTATACTTTATCAATACGGTGCTATACATTTCTATAAATAGCTATACTTTTCCTAAAGCTAGAAAATTGAGAGACAACCTCTCGTCGAGGTGAATAATTGATCAAGCAACACATCTTACACGTCATCAAGCGTTCGCATTACTCCGAAAAAAACTGATTTGGTTTATCCCACTACGTTGAAGAAATTCCAGAAACCATAAAGTGCTATACTTTATCAATAAGGTGCTATACTATTGTTATAAAGTGCTATACTTTGCCATAATGTGCTATACTTTATCAATAAGGTGCTATACATTTCTATAAAGAGCTATACTTTTCCTAAAGATGAAAAATTGAGCGACGACCTCTCGTCGATGTGAATAATTGATCAAGCAACACATTTTACACGTCATCAAGTGTTCGCATTGCGTCGAAAAAAACTAATTTGGTTTATCCCACTACGTTGTAGAAATTTCAGAAATCATAAAGTGCTATACTTTATCAATAAGGTGCTATACTATTGCCATAAAGTGCTATACTTTGCCATAAGGTGCTATACTTTATCAATAAGGTGCTATACATTTCTATAAAGAGCTATACTTTTCCTAAAGATAGAAAATTGAGCGACAACCTCTCGTCGAGGTGAATAATTGATCAAGCAACACATCTTACACGTCATCAAGTGTTCGCATTACTCCGAAAAAAACTGATTTGGTTTATCCCACTACGTTGAAGAAATTCCAGAAACCATAAAATGCTATACTTTATCAATAAGGTGCTATACTATTGCCATAAAGTGTTATACTTTATCATAATATGCTATACTTTATCAATAAGGTGCTATACTATTGTTATAAAGTGCTATACTTTGCCATAATGTGTTATACTTTATCAATAAGGTGCTATACATTTTTATAAAGAGCTATACTTTTCCTAAAGCTGAAAATTTGAGCGACGACCTCTCGTCGATGTGAATAATTGATCAAGCAACACATTTTACACGTCATCAAGTGTTCGCATTGAGCCGAAAAAAAACTGATTTGGTTTATCCCACTACGTTGCAGAAATTCCAGAAATCATAAAGTGCTATACTTTATCAATAAAGTGCTATACTATTGCCATAAAGTGCTATACTTTGCCATAAGGTGTTATACTTTATCAATAAGGTGCTATACATTTCTATAAAGAGCTATACATTTCCATACTTTTCCTAAAGATAAAAAATTGAGCGACAACCTCTCGTCGAGGTGAATAATTGATCAAGCAACACATCTTACACGTCATCAAGTGTTCGCATTGCTCCGAAAAAACTGATTTGGTTTATCCCACTACGTTGAAGAAATTCCAGAAACCATAAAATGCTATACTTTATCAATAAGGTGCTATACTATTGCCATAAAGTGCTATACTTTGTCATAATGTGCTATACTTTATCAATAAGGTGCTATACATTTCTATAAAGAGCTATACTTTTCCTAAAGCTGAAAAATTGAGCGACGACCTCTCGTCGATGTGAATAATTGATCAAGCAACACATTTTACACCGACGACCTCTCGTCGATGTGAATAATTGATCAAGCAACACATTTTACACGTCATCAAGTGTTCGCATTGTACCAAAAAAAACTGATTTGGTTTATCCCACTACGTTGCAGAAATTCCAGAAATCATAAAGTACTATACTTTATCAATAAGGTGTTATACTATTGCCATAAAGTGCTATACTTTGCCATAAGGTGCTATACTTTATCAATAAGGTGCTATACATTTCTATAAAGAGCTATACTTTTCCTAAAGTTGGAAAATTGAGCGACGACCTCTCGTTGAGGTGAAGAATTGATCAAGAAACACATCTTACACATCATCAATTGATCAAATAACACATCTTACATGTCATCACACGTTTGCATTGCTCAAAACGATACAATTTCAACTCTGAAACGACACAGTTTCAACAATAAGAACATAGTTACAGCGTGAAACAACAATTACACATCACCACTACAAAAGATCATCACAATATGTAACACTTTACTATAAAGAGTTGCACTTTTCCAAAATCTGAAAAATTGATTACAAGCTCACATGACATACATCAAAGAACACTAAGCGTAAATTCAACGAACATGTGGTGGGCGACGACAAGTGCTTCAGATTCTTGCCCGCCTCCATGTCGGCGAACTGGGGGGAGTCGATGTCGAAACCGTTGGTGGGCTGTTCATCCGATTCGAGGTTGACGGTGGTGGGTGACGTGGCGGCGAGGGGAGATAAAGGGTAGCAGAGGGAGAGGTTGATGGGTTTGAGGGAGGAGGAGAAGTGAAGGAAGGGGAGAGGAGGAGGTTGGTGGTGGTCATTGAAGGAGAAGAGGAAGGAAGAAGAGAGCTTGTGTAGTGAATTTGAGGGTAAATACAGTAATAATGGGTGTATTATACATATTGGGTTTAGAAATAAGTGGGGTGGGATACAATGGGTGTATTGATGTTTGGAAAAGTTAATGGGTTTTTAAATAAGTGGGTGTAAAACTTTGGGTTAAAAAAGAAAAACTCCTTTTTTTTATCCATTTATTAATCCCAGCTAATAAATTTTCTGGCACCTTGGCCCTATTACTAAAAGATGCAACACAATGGCAGTAAAACCTTTTTGCAGATTCCACTTGTAGCATATACAATTAGCATAGTAGGATCCCAGTCAATTAAAATTATACAATTAGCATAGTAGGAGTCCAGTCAATTAAAATTAGACATAAAATTAGAATATACAACTAATTTGCATAATAGTATATACTATATCTAAAACTAAGATTCCTTATCAACTAACCTTTCAATTTTCCATTTTCTTATCTCTTTGCACATGATATAGTATTTTTGAATCCTTATCCCATTATATTAGCTAGTGTAAACTACTACAGATTCAAAATCTACATCAACCTCTACACTATTATCCAAAGCATCATTCATAAAATAAGGCAGCTGCACCTTTCTGAAAACATCTGACATTCATAAGAGTTAAAATGGATACCTTTGTATGTATATGTACAATACTTAAAGGGCCAAAATACAATCATTGGAGTTAAAAACATCTTCGAATTTGTCTGGACTTTCCATTAAGAAAAAAGTCAAATTTCGGCCAGATAAGTGTTGCCTGCAACCGTTGAGCATCCTTTGTATCATAGTCACTAGGTCAAAACTGTGAGATATCATTATCAACAATCAACATCATCAAAGAAAAATCAAGTTATTATGTTACTATGATCAGATTCAATATCTTAAAGTCCTGAGCCATCACAATCATCGACAAATAGAAGCTTCCCTAGTTCCTTTGTTTTGTTTCCAGGTGCAATTCATTGTGTAGACAAAAAGAGAACAAGATGGAAAGATTACTTTGACACCTAATTTAAATTCAAAAAATCAACCCCATTAAAAATAAATGTTGTTGTTTTCTAAGTAAAGCGCGTTATGAGTAGACACGATATTGGGGAGTCCTGGTTCATTAATATCATCGACAACAGAAAGCATTTGATAAAAGCTGAAGCTCAGGCAATATTTCAAATCCTGGCCATGAAATCTGTGTTCTGTATCTTCACGCCTTCTCTTTTATTACAAGCAAAATACCGGTAACGTAACATAGAAACAATGAGGATTATAGTACCAAGGTCATTTGGGGACTGACTGGGTAGGATCCATGGAGAGTTAATTCTGTATGGTTCAATATGATCTTGTTAATGAAACGGATGGACAATGTATCGTTCAAATTTATTCAAAAGGACATAAAACATTGGGGCTACTGCATCCCTTTCAAATACTTTCAGGAAAAAAGGAAAATTACTGATGTTGCTTAGCTCAACCATCGATTATATAATGTAGGCCCAATGACGGAATATATGAGTGATAATTAGACAGAAGAGGGTGTAAATTCCTCTGTTTCCTCGTAACATCTCCTACATGCTTTTGCAAGTTTGTATTATGCTTCTTTACTTACAAGAATGGGCAATTAAGCGATAGTGCAGTAGGCATTGTAGGCTTGTAGCATAGCAGTGGAAGTTCTAAAGTATGCAAGAGGTCTGGAGTTTAAATCTTGCTGGCAGCAATCTACCTTTTGTGTAGGCTTGCAGCATAGCAGTGGAAGTTCTAAAGTATGCAGAAGAAGAAGAAGAAGAAGAAGAAGAAGAGGTCTGGAGTTTAAATCTTGCTGGCAGCAATCTACTTTTTGTGTAGGCTTGCAGCATAGCAGTGGAAGTTCTAAACTATGAAGAAGAAGAAGAAGATGTAGGCTTGCAGCATAGCAGTGGAAGTTCTAAAGTATGAAGAAGAAGAAGAAGAAGAAGAAGAAGAAGAAGAAGAAGATGTAGGCTTGCAGCATAGCAGTGGAAGTTCTAAAGTATGAAGAAGAAGAAGAAGAATAAAGTATGAAGAAGAAGAAGAAGAAGAAGATGTAGGCTTGCAGCATAGCAGTGGAAGTTCTAAAGTATGAAGAAGAAGAAGAAGAAGAAGAAGAAGAAGATGTAGGCTTGCAGCATAGCAGTGGAAGTTCTAAAGTATGAAGAAGAAGAAGAAGATGTAGGCTTGCAGCATAGCAGTGGAAGTTCTAAGAAGAAGAAGAAGAAGAAGAAGAAGAAGAAGAAGGAGCAGAAGGAGCAGAAGAAGGAGAAGAAGAAGAAGAAGAAGGAGCAGAAGGAGCAGAAGAAGGAGAAGAAGAAGAAGAAGGAGAAGAAGAAGGAGGAGGAGGAGAAGGAGGAGGAGGAGGAGGAGGAGGAGAAGAAGAAGAAGAAGAAGAAGAAGAAGGAGGAGGAGGAGAAGAAGGAGGAGGAGGAGGGGGAGGAGGAGGAGGAGGAGGAGAAGAAGAAGAGGTAGAAGGAGGAGGAGAAGGAGGAGAAGAAGATATTTAAGGTAAGCCTCTTTATGCAACAAGCCTGAAGGAAGATCGGACACCCATGTCTATACGGCTTTACCCTAAGCAATGAGGATGCTGTAAATCATGAGATGATAATCAAAGATGCGAAAGATATTTAAGGTAAGCCTCTTTATGCAACAAGCCTGAAGGAAGATCGGACACACATGTCTATGTTATCTGTTGACTTGCTTGGTACACAAATTTTAACTATACGGCTTTACCCTAAGCAATGAGGATGCTGTGAAGAGAAATTCATAATGATTATCATGAGATGATAATCAAAGATGCGAATTATGATCCATAGGCTTCTTTATAGAACAAAATGGTTAAGTTTAGAGATTTAGGAACATCGCCTGCGAGTTGGGACATATTGAATCACTTATTTAGCCTGAATGTAAGAGTACCATTCATGTATCCCATCCCAAAATTTTGGGATAAAGGCTTTGTAGTAGTTATAGTAATAATAGTAGCACTATCAAAAGCAAACAATAACAACAAAGTCTTTATCCCAAATGTTTAGGGTTGGCTACATAAATCATATTCTTCCATTCCGTTCAATTATGGGTCATCTCCTTTGTTAAGCTAACCGTAACCATATCCTTCTTAATTGCCTTCAACCAAGTCCTTTTAGGTCTACCTCTAGATCTCTTTATTCCATTAACTATAATATTGTTATTTCTCCTAACCGGTGCACTAAGAGATCTACATTATACATGATCATACCACCTTAATGGATCCTCTCTCATTTTATCCTCAATAGGAACAACCTTTAATTTACTATGGATGCATTTATTTCTTATTCTACCTTTTAGTGTATACCCTCAAGACAATCTCAATATTCTCATTTCTGCTACACTCATTTTCTGCATAGGCTATTTTTTAATTGTCTGACATTCTGACCCATAAAGCATTGTTGGACTTATAACTATATTATATCAGAAGCAAACATAGGATATTAATGAGTAGATCATAATCTGTAACATTTAAACGGAAAATTAAGTTGTATCAACAAAACAAATTGCAAAATGAGTGAATGACAAACCAAAACGAATGAGTTTTAATTTCAAGTACACGATTCATATCATCAAAGATCAGAAAACAAAACAAAAAGTAAAGAACTAGAGATAATATCCAATGTACTAACTAGATAACAGCGAGTGAAGCTATAACTAAGACAATCCAATAGAAGAATATATCAAAGGCCGTATTTATTAAAGAAATTACAACAATCATGGATGATAACCAATCAACCAGAAAACCTCAAAAACACAACAAAGCAATCCAACAGGAACGTAAGCAAGATCATGTCTACCGAAGAGACTACAACAATCACGCGATGACATCCTATCAAACACACAAGCTCAACAATAACAACAAACCAAAGATAACAATAACATCAATATGAACAACAGAACAAAATTTAACAGGTTGAAGAGCATCAAACCAGCGCATACAGATCAGGTACAAACGAGAACCACCGGAATCCACAGCTCCACTTCTCCTGCAGCAGCGGGCACCTCTGCAGCCAATGCCAAGTCTCTCTTCCCACCTTGAAGAACAAAACCTCAGGCCAAGTCGTGCAACAGACACAGACCAATCCCTCATGCCAAAAGCAATAAACATGCGAATAATTATGATAACAAACCGAAACAAACTTCCTGCACATCAACTCCGGCAACCTCCCCACTTCCTCCCAGTTCCCCGAAACCAGCTCCCAAATCCGAAGACTCCTCGAAATCCCATCTCTCCCAACCCCACCAACCAAATATAGCCTCTCCTCCTTCCCAATTCTCCCATTAACCAGCCGAACAAAAGCCAGCTCCGCGGGCAGCTCAGGTCCAGCTCTGGGGTCCCAAACCCCGGTCACCGGATCGAAAGCCACAATCGAAAACGGCTCAGGAGTGGAAAAGAACAACGACCCATGAAACAAAATCCCATTTTGACGAAAATTGGAGTGGCCCATCACGGAGTCCAGCCCAGAGAACCTGGACCAAGATTGGCTTGCCGAGCTATAGACGAAAACCCAGTTGGTATTGGGGCAGGGGACGAAGATTCTGTACCCATGAGGCGAGCTCGAGGGGCTAGAAATCAACGTAGCGGAAGAAATCGGATTAGTTGGGCATCGAACAACCGTCGAACAGTTGGTGAGCAGATTCAAAACCAACAAAGAGGAGTAGCCAACAGAGAACAAGAGGAGCCCAGATGAGGAGGAGAGGAGATGGGTCGTCGGTGAGGAGAGAGGGATCGTTCGCCAGTGATCGGTCGATGAGTCGTAGAGAGGGAGGAAGCGGTGAGAGAACTGGGGATGAGAGAGGATGAGGAAAGAGGAGGAGGCCGGGGAGGAGTTGAGGAGAGAGAGGAATGAGGGGGTGAAGAGGAGAGAGTTGAAGCGCTTGCAGGTCGGTCGGAGAGCGAAGAGGGTTTTTAGAGGGAGGAGGGCGAGGATTCGGTCGAGGAGGTCGTCGGGGAGTCGACTCCAGATCGAGGGCTCCATTGATTTCTTGAAATCCCCAGCTTAGATTTTGATGGGTTTATGTTGAGAGAGAGACAGAGATAGAGAGAGATAAGGAGGGTGATTGTTGGGTTATTGGTCAAGCACGGTACAGGAGGGGGAGAGAGCGCGAGGGTTGACCGTAAAATTTTCGAGATGGATATTTTATAGAGGGGTTGGTTGCATTTTGGTTGTAACTAAATAAAGAAAGCTTGGGAAACTCGATACTCTCTATTCTATGGAAAATGAAAGGGGCACACCCCTAACCACAACCCCAATCACATACTCTCTCTCATTTGCTACAGTACACCGATCCTCATATGAGATTTTAAAATTTAAAATCACAAGTGGGACCCGGTACACTGTAACAAAATGATAGAGAAGATATGGTTGGAGCTATGGTTGGAGGTGTGCCCCTAGTGTCACCCTATCTATTGGTGATGTGAGTAAGCTAATTGAGCGGTTAGCTCGTACGGGGCAAGATCTAAATGATTATTAATAAAATATTTTTGGAAATACATGTTTGTATATAAAAAAAAACATTTTCATAAGACATTGGTGAAATCTAATTCCTATATTCATCATTACGTATTGAGAGTTTCTGTCCAGTTTATACATGTTTGCTGTTGGGAAATTGCTGGTTTTAAATTGCTGATGATACTCAAGAGTAAATGTTTCTATGTTCATGATTCATGTGGTATATTATTTGACCTTAGCAATATGAACTAAATACCCTGACTTCCTTGTAGTGTGAGACAAAGATTTAGAGGTACTTCTTCATTTTCTAGAAATCAGGTAACTTTGGCCAACAGTTTGTCATTTACGAAATATCATCATCGTCATCATTAGCAAAATTTGGCGCACGTCTCGTATATCATTGAGCTTGCCGTGTGGAAAAACTTCAACTTTTTCAATGGCTTTGTTAAGTGGTGTCCAAATGGGCTTTGGCCCGGACCGGGTCGGTGTTGGGAATTTACCCGCCGAAACCCCTAAAACAGCAGAAACGCATAATAGAAAAAGTACACTAAGATTTAACGAGATTCGGCAACTGCCTACGTCCTCGGGAACCACAAAGTAAATTTCTTATTAATCTAACAAGAAATTATAATTCAAGAGCGAATCTCAAACTTGAGATTTCTCAATAAATACAAGCTTCACTGTAGCTACGGTAAAGATTCCTCTCTCTTACAAATTAAACACTCACTCTTAATCTCTTTCACCCCTCTTTAATTCTCTTCCTCTGATTTCTCTTTCAAAATCACCAGAGAGAGAGAGAGAGAGTTGGAGAAAAGACGCGAGAGGAGAGAGGAGTCCCGCCGCCTCTGGATTGAACACGAGAAGATGAGGAGAAAAAGCAAAATCATCTCGGGCTTGGGGTTTCCCTTTTATAGGGAAACCCTAGCTAGCTCACGACAGCCTGTCGTGAGCTGTCCTCGAGCTCGATTGCAAGTCGCGTGGACTTCGCCTGTGCAAAATCCACCTGCCTCGAGCTCGCCTTGAACGATCTCGCCTGACCAAAGTTCGCCTGCTCTCGAGAATCGCGCTAGAAGGTCACGAGCTCGCCAGTAGAACGATTCGAGCTCCTTGCCGAGCTATAGACGAAAACCCAGTTGGTATTGGGGCAGGGGACGAAGATTCTGTACCCATGAGGCGAGCTCGAGGGGCTAGAAATCAACGTAGCGGAAGAAATCGGATTAGTTGGGCATCGAACAACCGTCGAACAGTTGGTGAGCAGATTCAAAACCAACAAAGAGGAGTAGCCAACAGAGAACAAGAGGAGCCCAGATGAGGAGGAGAGGAGATGGGTCGTCGGTGAGGAGAGAGGGATCGTTCGCCAGTGATCGGTCGATGAGTCGTAGAGAGGGAGGAAGCGGTGAGAGAACTGGGGATGAGAGAGGATGAGGAAAGAGGAGGAGGCCGGGGAGGAGTTGAGGAGAGAGAGGAATGAGGGGGTGAAGAGGAGAGAGTTGAAGCGCTTGCAGGTCGGTCGGAGAGCGAAGAGGGTTTTTAGAGGGAGGAGGGCGAGGATTCGGTCGAGGAGGTCGTCGGGGAGTCGACTCCAGATCGAGGGCTCCATTGATTTCTTGAAATCCCCAGCTTAGATTTTGATGGGTTTATGTTGAGAGAGAGACAGAGATAGAGAGAGATAAGGAGGGTGATTGTTGGGTTATTGGTCAAGCACGGTACAGGAGGGGGAGAGAGCGCGAGGGTTGACCGTAAAATTTTCGAGATGGATATTTTATAGAGGGGTTGGTTGCATTTTGGTTGTAACTAAATAAAGAAAGCTTGGGAAACTCGATACTCTCTATTCTATGGAAAATGAAAGGGGCACACCCCTAACCACAACCCCAATCACATACTCTCTCTCATTTGCTACAGTACACCGATCCTCATATGAGATTTTAAAATTTAAAATCACAAGTGGGACCCGGTACACTGTAACAAAATGATAGAGAAGATATGGTTGGAGCTATGGTTGGAGGTGTGCCCCTAGTGTCACCCTATCTATTGGTGATGTGAGTAAGCTAATTGAGCGGTTAGCTCGTACGGGGCAAGATCTAAATGATTATTAATAAAATATTTTTGGAAATACATGTTTGTATATAAAAAAAAACATTTTCATAAGACATTGGTGAAATCTAATTCCTATATTCATCATTACGTATTGAGAGTTTCTGTCCAGTTTATACATGTTTGCTGTTGGGAAATTGCTGGTTTTAAATTGCTGATGATACTCAAGAGTAAATGTTTCTATGTTCATGATTCATGTGGTATATTATTTGACCTTAGCAATATGAACTAAATACCCTGACTTCCTTGTAGTGTGAGACAAAGATTTAGAGGTACTTCTTCATTTTCTAGAAATCAGGTAACTTTGGCCAACAGTTTGTCATTTACGAAATATCATCATCGTCATCATTAGCAAAATTTGGCGCACGTCTCGTATATCATTGAGCTTGCCGTGTGGAAAAACTTCAACTTTTTCAATGGCTTTGTTAAGTGGTGTCCAAATGGGCTTTGGCCCGGACCGGGTCGGTGTTGGGAATTTACCCGCCGAAACCCCTAAAACAGCAGAAACGCATAATAGAAAAAGTACACTAAGATTTAACGAGATTCGGCAACTGCCTACGTCCTCGGGAACCACAAAGTAAATTTCTTATTAATCTAACAAGAAATTATAATTCAAGAGCGAATCTCAAACTTGAGATTTCTCAATAAATACAAGCTTCACTGTAGCTACGGTAAAGATTCCTCTCTCTTACAAATTAAACACTCACTCTTAATCTCTTTCACCCCTCTTTAATTCTCTTCCTCTGATTTCTCTTTCAAAATCACCAGAGAGAGAGAGAGAGAGTTGGAGAAAAGACGCGAGAGGAGAGAGGAGTCCCGCCGCCTCTGGATTGAACACGAGAAGATGAGGAGAAAAAGCAAAATCATCTCGGGCTTGGGGTTTCCCTTTTATAGGGAAACCCTAGCTAGCTCACGACAGCCTGTCGTGAGCTGTCCTCGAGCTCGATTGCAAGTCGCGTGGACTTCGCCTGTGCAAAATCCACCTGCCTCGAGCTCGCCTTGAACGATCTCGCCTGACCAAAGTTCGCCTGCTCTCGAGAATCGCGCTAGAAGGTCACGAGCTCGCCAGTAGAACGATTCGAGCTCGCCTCGCCTGCACCTTCGCCTGCTCGAGAGCTCCGCCTGCAGCTGCCGTCGACCTCGCCTGAGCTTCATCCTCGCTTGGAGAAGCTCGCCTGCAAGGTTTGATCTCCACACTCGATCCAACAATCTCCCACTTGGAGATAAAACCGTCGTCAGCAGGCTGACTCATCATGCTCCTCCTTCTGTGTGGCTCCGCCCTCATCATCTATGCATGAAGGCCAACTGAAGTTGCGCACAACTCCAGTTTCTGAACGATCACCGTCTTTGTTAACATATCTGATGGATTCTTACTTCCTAGAATCTTCTCCAGTTTCAACACGTCATCTTCCAATAGAGATCTGATGAAGTGGTACCGAAGCGTAATATGTTTCGTTCTAGAATAAAATATGGAATTCTAATCAAGTGAATCGCACTCTGACTATCGCTATGTAAAACATTCTTCTCCTGTTTGAATCCTAGCTCTGTTAACAAACCCTGAAGCCATATCATCTCTTTACTATCTTCATTCACTGCAACATACTCAACTTCTATAGTGGATAGAGTGACAATCTTTTGTATCTATGACATCCAACTAACAGCTGTAGTTCCGACAGTGAATACATAGCCGGTGGTGCTTCTTCGGTGATCGACTTCACCTCCAAAGTCTGCATCTACGTACCCTTGCATTTCCACCTCTCCCTTACCAAAGTGCAAACACTTCTGTGTGGTGCCTCGTAGATACCTCAGAATCCACTTGACTGCTTCCCAATGAGCTTTTCCTGGATTCGATATAAACCGGCTGACCACTTCCACTGTATGGCCAATGTCTATTCTCGTACAGACCATTGCGTACATCAAACTTCCGATAGCTGAGGCGTAAGGGACCTGAGCCATACTCTCTTTCTCTTCTTCTGACTGAGGAGACTGATCTTTCGATAAGCGAAAATGGCTGGCCAAGGGTGTGCTCATTAGTTTGGCGTCGTTCATGTTGAATCTTTGCAAAATACGGTTGATGTACTCCGTCTGAGATAACTGCAAGAGACCTCTCTTCTTATTTCTCGTGATTTGCATTCCAAGGATCTTCTTCGCTGGACCCAAGTCCTTCATGTCAAACTCCTTTGACAGCTGCTGCTTCAAACTCCTAATATCTTTCATATCTGCACCTGCAACCAGTATGTCATCAACATACAACAGTAGGATGATATAACTGGACTGATATCTTTTAAAGTAGCAACAGTGGTCGGCGTTGTACTTCTGAAAACCTTCCTTGTATATAAAACCGTCAAACTTTCTGTACCACTGCCTTGGGACTTGTTTCAGGCCATACAAGCTCTTCTTGAGTCTACACACCAGGTTCTTCTTCTTTTCTTTTGAGAAACCTTCTGGCTGGTGCATGTATATCTCCTTTTCTAGATCTCCATGAAGAAACACCGTCTTCACGTCTAACTGCACGAGATGAAGATCTTTAATTATTACAATACTCATCACTGTCCTGATAGTATTTAGCTTCACCACGGGAGCAAAAATATCGGTGTAGTCAATTCCTTCCTTCTGCTGGAATCCTTTGACAACTAATCGGGCATTATATCTTCTAGAGCCATCCTGCTCCTCTTTCACCCGATACACCCATTTGTTGTGGAGTGCCTTCTTACCCTTGGGCAACTCAGCTAGTTCTCACGTTTGGTTTGAGATGAGAGACTTCATCTCATCTTTCATGGCAAGCTCCCACTTGCTCTAATCTCCACCCTGACAAGTTTCATCATAGCTATCATGCTCCCCTCCATCTGTCAGTAACAGATAGTTCATGTATCTCCTGTTGGGTACAGGAGGACGAGAAGATCTTCTTAATATTAGAGCTGGTGCGTCGGGCTCCTGTGCACCATTTTGTTCAACAGGCTGTTCTAGCTGAGGACCCTCTGCATTGGGTTCTTTCGAGAGGTTATCTGGGATAACATCTGCATCTATAAATGATTCGCTCTCTGAGTCATCTGTCTTGTGCATGTCATTGTACATCACCTTCTCGTTGAATATCACATCTCTGCTGCGGATCAATTTTTTATTTTTGTTGTCCAAAATGCGGTAGCCGAACTCATCTTCACCATAGCCGATGAAAGTGCATTTCTTTGACTTGGGATCAAGCTTATTCCTACCTTGATCACTAATATGCACGTAAGCCACACAACCAAAAACTTTAAGATGTGAGAGTTTTACCTCTTTTCCGCATCATACCTCCTCTGGTATTCTGTGTTCCAATGGAACCGATGGACCTCGGTTGATCAAGTAAGCTGATGTGTTGACTGTTTCTGCCCAGAACTGCTTCGGTAGGCTTGACTGTACCCGAATGCTTCTGGCTCTCTCTGTCAATGTTCGGTTCATCCGCTCAGCTACACCATTTTGCTGAGGCGTGTCGGGCACGGTTCTCTCCATTCTGATCCCGTGCTCATAGCAGAACTTCTTGAATCCGGTGTCTTCATACTCACCGTCATTGTCGATCCTGAGTTTCTTTATTCTCAGACCAGTCTCATTCTCGACCATACCTTTCCATCTCCTGAAAGCTTCAAACACTTCTGACTTATGTTTCAGAAAGTAGACCCACACTTTCCGAGAGTGATCATCGATAAAAGTCACGAAGTAGTGTTTTCCACCAATGGACGTGGTGGTGGTTGGTCCCCAAACATTTGAGTGAATGAGTTCTAGCTTCTCCTTCCTGGGGGTTCTGTCACTTGTCTGAAAGCTAACCCTCTTCTGCTTTCCAAGTATGTATTCTTTACACATATCTAAATCAACTAATTCTAGACCTAGGAGTTTCCCCTTTGTGTGCATGATATTCATTCCCTTCTTACTCATATGACCGAGTCTCTGGTGCCACAGCTTTGAAGTCTCATTGCCGGCTGCAACTGAGATGAAACAACGTGCACCTGCTATCATATATAGGGTACCAGTCTTCTTGCTTCGGGCAATCATCATTGCGCCCTTTGAGATCTTCCAATCATCTCCATGGAAGGTCATGGTGTATCCTTCGCCAGCCAACTGGCCTATGGATATTAAGTTCTTTCTCAGGTCGGAAATATGTCTGACATCCTTCAGCTCCCATACTGACCCGTTCAACTTAATTTTCACCACACATTTGCCCATAATAGCACACGGTTGATCATTACCAAGATATACGTATCCAAGATTTTCAGGAACATACTTCTCGAAGAATTCTTTCTGAGAAGTAGCATGTATTAGACCCTAGAGGGGGGGTGATTGGGGTCTTATGCTAATCTAATCCGATTATATGCCAATAAAAACTAATTAACAAGTTATCCTAGCAAGTATGAAATATAACAACTATATAAGCTAGAATAAGCAATATGAACAATGAGATATATCCTATATGATGAATATATATATGCAAAGATATATAAACTAACACAAGATGATATATCCTATCAAAGAGATATACAATATGATATATGTAAGGATATGCAAACACAAGGGTAACATAAACAAATAAATAGTGGATGAAATAAACAATGAGAGAAAGGCTATAAAGATGAACAATTATAAGTGCTAAGCCAAACTCAAAAAAGCAATATGATCACGGAGTTCGGACCTTCCGTCCTACGTCTCCGCTCCCCACTCCCGGGGAGAAATCCTCTCTACTATGGATGAGAACACAATGAAAGCTCACACTCAATTGTCACAACTCTCACCAACCCAAAAATATTATGAATGCAAATACAATAAGCTCAATTGGGTGTGTGTAACAATGAGATAAAATCAAATCTAATTCAAATAGCAAACTAGCAATAATAAGAATATGAAAATCAATAATAAAATTGCTAGAGAAAAGAGTTAGAAAACTTCTCAATAGATCAAGAGGTAGAAGGAGAATAGTTGGATGCCCAAACACCAATAGATGATCTCCTCAAGCTCTTGTGAAATTGATTTCTCAAAACCGAAACACTCAAATGCTTAAAAGCTTCTTAAAACAAAGTTAAACAAACACTAAACAAGTTTAAACCCTTGTTTAAAAACTTCTTGGATTGCTCTTAGAACTGAGATCAATGAGGGTATTTATAGCCTCCCAAAACCTCAGCCAAAAACCCCAAACAAATGACAAGAAAAACCCCAGCCAACGGTAATAAAAATAGCCGTTGGAAAGAATCTGATAGAGCGGCAATCGACCGAAAAAATTCACGGTCGACCGCGATCCAGATCCCAATATGAGAAAACGAGCAGAGACTTATTCGGTCGACCGGTGCGGTCGACCGATGGAAATTTCGAGCTCTCGGTCGACCGGTGCGGTCGACCGACAAACTCTCTGCTGCCCACTGACGAATGATCACATGAGCGGTCGACCGGTGCAGTCGACCGAGGACTGATACATTCCAAAACTGATTTTAAAACAGATTTTAAGACTTTTGGAAAATTGTCAAAAATAACAAATGAAGTCCATAAAATATGAAACTCTGAGAAATGTATATAAACATGTAAATGAACATGTTACAAAAAGAATTTTCCAAATTGCATTTTCCATTTGTGAAAAATCATCATTTTGCAAAAATAGTCCAAAACACGAAAATGTAAACATGTGAAATTTGACATTTAGGCTAAACCATGTTTTGAAACTTTACACAATGATTTTGTAGACTTAATAAAATATGTATATGATTATTGTTAAGTCCAAAAACTAAGAATACAATATTTTCAACACACACGAAGAAACCAATAAATGTGTGTGTATATGATATTGAGCTTAGAGTATCTAACACACATAATATAAAATCTAAACTAGATTACCCAAGCTTGATCTTGATCTTTAATTAAGCTTGACTTGGTACACTTGCGGATGAAGCTTGAACTTGATCTTTAACTTTGAATTGCAAGGCTTCACCGACATTCCGCCAACCTCCTTTGGATATGATCGTTGTGGCGCAATCCATCCATCCTCCAATTACGTTGTTTGTCTATAATAAATAAAAAAACACAAATACTAGACAAACAACATTAGTGGTAAATTGTTTGTAAATCATCATCAAAACAAGAAGGCCAACAATCTCCCCTTTTTTGATGATGACAGACAATTTACAAAAAGAGATATATGCATGAAGGAAATAAATATATAATTTATAATTCACATGCATATAAACAAGAAAGAATATACTCACAATATTTCTTCCCCTTTGACAACATCAAAAAGGGGACAAAAGGAATAAGAGAGCGAAAGCTTCCCCTAACAATATGCATGGGTGAGTATAACACATAGAAAGATATAGGGATTGCTCCACCTATCAAAATGCCTTAATGAATGTATGAAATGAAGGCTAAGGCAAAGCATGTGAGCAAGCATAGATAAAAAAATATGCTGAATATTACTCACATACAAGAGGACAATGAGAACATATATAGATATATCATTTATGAAAGAAGTGTCTCATTACACAATTATAAAAACATAGTGTATAAAAATAGATTTATGAAATCAAAAGATAGAACATGAGAATCACGCAAAAAGTTTTCAAATCAAAACAAATCAACCAAAAGAAATCATAAATCAAGGTTTATATCCAAAAACAATATTTGATCAATAAATAGAACTTTCTTTGTAGAACTTGATCAAATCACATATAGAATGCATTATAAGGCACACATAGATGATCCATAAGCATAAACACATAATTATCATCATATAAGTGAAGTATAATGAATTCAAAGCAACAATTCAACGCAAAATCTTTGACAAAAGAATTTCAAGAGATGCAACAATATATCAAGCTCTTAAGCTTGTTCCAACCCATATAATCATTCTAGCATCCGGTAAACATAATTTGGGAATAAACACCCAATAAATCCGGGGGGGGTTTACATAAATACAAACCTCTCATCAAAACAAAAATAATAATCATGAAAACAAAAGAATTTGATCAAAGAAAATTTGTTTTCATAACCAAAAGATTTTAAGACATTATTTTCAAAACCAAGAAAAGGAAAAATAAAAACATTAAAATTCTTGGTTTAAAATCAAATTTGTTTTAGTACCCAAGTATTCTTGGTACCAAAAGGTTTAGGGACATAACCCCTATCAATAAAGCTCAAAGCCCTAGGGTTATGAACCCTCTTGGGCATATGTGGTGCACGGGATCGGTCATAGCAATAATCACTCAAATGAACATTCCGATTGCAATATGTACAATGGAAAGGAACCATTTGCTTATGTTGACCATTAAAAGGTACACGTGGAACATTTGCAAATAAGGGTAGATTATTGGAAGCTTTTTGCAAATGTGAAACATTATCAAAATAAAACTTTCCTAGGTGGCCATGTTTACCACAAACATTACATTTATAAATATGTGGTCTACTAGAAATATTTGGCAAATGAGATTTATTTTTCAAATCAAAACAATATTTGGCCAAATGACCAAAATGACCACAAAGATCACATGAATACACATGAGCATGCTTATGATGAACATGATGAGTATGTGCATGTGTATGTGATGAAGAAGCCTTATGAGTTTTTGTGCATCATAGCAAAACTTAGCTAAATGGCCTTTTCGACCACAAATGGAGCATTTATAAGTTTTACTATACAAGTGTGCAAAGTGTACGGGTTTAGAAGTTGTAGTACTAGACTTTGCACCCAAGTCCATAAGTTTCTTATTATCTACAATGCATGTTTTAAGGGTTGAATCTAAAGATGATATTCGGTTTTTAACATGATCCAACACATTGTTAGGCATACAAGCATTGGAAATAGAAGTAGATGAAACATGATTATTTTTAAAAGAACTAAACTCATTTCTAATAGTTTCTACTTCTATTATGTCATCATTATTAGCATGAGTTAAGCTAGCAATAGATGAAGACATGTTATTATTTTCCAAACTTAATAACTCATTGTTTTCTTTTAAAATAGCATTCTCTTTAACAACAATATCAAGTTTGGAAGCTAGCGACTCATGATCGGATTTTAAACTAATATGCTTGCTTTTAAGATCAATAAAATTATTTTGCAATTTAGTATAGGCATGAGATAATCTATCATATGCACAAGCGAGTTCATCAATAGATAAAATGTTGTTCATAGTAAACATGCGATGATCATTTTTATTCCACTTGGATTTCTCCAAAATGGGCACAATATAAGCATCATCTATAATTTCCCATAAATCAAAATGTTTAGATCTAACAAATAGTTTAAATCTAACACACCATTGGGCATAGGGGAAATTGTCTAATTTAGGAGCAACACTAGAATCATAGCCTAAACAAGATGCATCATTCATATTCATAATTTGTAAAAATATGCAAGCAAGATGCAAATGCAATCAAAACAAGATTAGCACAAAAATATAACTTGGATCTTTAACTCAAGGCGATTAGACCTTAAATCAAAGAGCACCAAGCTCTGATACCAATTGTTAGACCCTAGAGGGGGGGATGATTAGGGTCTTATGCTAATCTAATCCGATTATATGCCAATAAAAACTAATTAACAAGTTATCCTCGCAAGTATGAAATATAACACCTATATAAGCTAGGATAAGCAATATGAACAATGAGATATATCCTATATGATGAATATATATATGCAAAGATATATAAACTAACACAAGATGATATATCCTATCAAAGAGATATACAATATGATATATGTAAGGATATGCAAACACAAGGGTAACATAAACAAATGAAATAGTGGATGAAATAAACAATGAGAGAAAGGCTATAAAGATGAACAATTATAAGTGCTAAGCCAAACTCAAACAAGCAATATGATCACGGAGTTCGGACCTTCCGTCCTACGTCTCCGCTCCCCACTCCCGGGGAGAAATCCACTATCACAACCGGGTTTTCTACGTTCACCCGAATAACGTTTATACCTCACACTCGGTTTTCTAGCTAACCAAAAACTTTACAATCGACACTCTTGCAATTACACTCTACACCCTCACAAGTGTTGGACCTAGTCGTGTCTCCCTCAAGTGCTCGGTTACAACCTCTCCCACCCTCACAAGTGTTGGACCTAGTCGTGTCTCCCTCAAGTGCTCGGTTACAACCTCTCCCTAGGCTCATTAACCAACGTCACTCCTCTTAGGATGATCCCCGACTCTCACCACACACTCCTCTCGGTGTACAAGTGTATTACAAAGTGAATCTCACAATTAGGCTCAATACAATAATTGATTGTTCTCAACTATGGATGAGAACACAATGAAAGCTCACACTCAATGTTACAACCCTCACAACCCCAAATATATTATGAATGCAAATACAATAAGCTCAAGTGGGTGTGTGTAACAATGAGATAAAATCAAATCTAATTCAAATAGCAAACTAGCAATAATAAGAATATGAAAATCAATAATAAAATTGCTAGAGAAAAGAGTTAGAAAACTTCTCAATAGACCAAGAGGTAGAAGGAGAATAGTTGGATGCCCAAACACCAATAGATGATCTCCTCAAGCTCTTGTGAAATTGATTTCTCAAAACCGAAACACTCAAATACTTAAAAGCTTCTTAAAACAAACTTAAACTGTTTAAAAACTTATTTAAAACTTTCTTGGATATGTTAGAACTGAGATCAATGGGGGTATTTATAGCCTCCCAAAACCTCAGCCAAAAACCCCAAACAAATGACAAGAAAAATCCCAGCCAATGGTAACAAACATAGCCGTTAGAAAGAATCTGATAGAACGGAGGTCGACCAAAAAAATTCGCGGTCGACCGCGATCCAGATCCCAATCTGAGAAAACGAGCAGAGACTTATTCGGTCGACCGGTGCGGTTGACCGATGGAAATTTTGAGCTCTCGGTCGACCGGTGCGGTTGACCGACTAACTCTCTGCTGCCCACTGACGAATGATCACATGAGCGGTCGACCGGTGCGGTCGACCGGTGCGGTCGACCGGTACGGTCGACCGGTGCGGTCGACCGAGGACTGATACATTCCAAAACTGATTTTAAAACAGATTTTGAGACTTTTGGAAAATTGTCAAAAATAACAAATGAAGTCCAGAAAATATGAAACTTTTTTTATATGCCTACATCAATATTTTCACAAAATTGCATAATATATACTAAAACACAATAATAAATATGAAACATGTGATTTCATATTTATAAACATAAAAACTCAAAAACACATGTATGTGTATATATAACTATATATATGCATAGAAACCAAAACTTATGTATATATATATATATAACTATATATATATGAAGAAACCAATAAATGTTTGTGTATATGATATTGAGCTTAGAGTATCTAACACACATAATATAAAATCTAAACTAGATTACCCAAGCTTAATCTTGATCTTCAATTAAGCTTGACTTGGTACACTTGCGGATGAAGCTTGAACTTGATCTTTAACTTTGAATTGCAAGGCTTCACAGACATTCCGCCAGACTCCTTTGGATATGATCGTTGTGGCGCAATCCATCCATCCCCCAACTACGTTGTTTGTCTATAATAAATAAGAAAACACAAATACTAGACAAACAACATTAGTGGTAAATTGTTTGTTAAACATCATCAAAACAAAAAGGCCAACAGCATGGAACGACGCTCCTAAATCTAACACCCAAGATTCCTCCTTGCTCTCCAAAGAGCATATCAATGCGTCGTCTCCTCCTGAAGTGGAAGTGACATTCACCTTTGCTTTCGCCTCCTTCTCCTTCTATGCACTCTTGCACTGATTCTTATAATGCCCGGTTTTTCCATAATTCCAACACTCGATAGCCTTCGAGTTGTTGCTTGGATTCCTTGACTTGGACCTCATGTCCTTTGATCTACCTCTATAGTTTGATTTGCCTCGTCCATTCCCTCTGGTTGAATTTCTACCTCTTGACTCTGTATGCAATACTGAAGAGGTTGTAGCTTCACCTGACTCTCTCCGTCAGATCTTCTCACTGAGAACCAGATCACGAACATCGTCGAACTTCAACTTGGTGCTTCCCGACGAGCTACTCACTGCCGTGACTGTAGCATTCTAGCTTTCTGGTAGGGAAAATAAAAGTATCAACGCCCGAACTTCCTCATCAAACTCAATTTCAACTGAATTCAATTGGGTTATGACCGTATTGAGTTCATTTAGGTGTTGTGCTACTGATGCGCCTTCCGTCATTCTCAGATTGAATAACCACCGCATCAAATGAACTTTGTTCGCGGCTGATGGTTTCTCATACATATTTAAGAGTGATGTCATAAGACCCGTCGTGGTCTTCTCCTTCGCTATGTTGAACGCAACATTGCGGATCAACGTCAATCTGATAACACCGAGAGCTTGTTTGTCTAGAAGGATCCACTCATCCTCCTTCATCGACTCCGGTTTCTTTCCCGATAGTGGTTGATACAGATTTTTCTGATACAGATAATCCTCTATCTGCATTTTCCAGAATCCAAAATCTGTTTCATTAAACTTCTCAAGTCTTAATTTTCCTTCATCTGTGGCCATGACTCCCACTTGAATCTGACTTCCTCTAGATCATTTTAAGCTCTGATACTAGTTATTGGGAATTTACCCGTCGAAACCCTTAAAACAGTAGAAACACAGAATAGAAAAAGTACACCAAGATTTAACGAGGTTCGGCAACTGCCTACGTCCTCGGGAGCCACACAGTAAATTTCTTATTAATCTAACAATAAATTATAATTTAAGAGCGAATCTCAAACTTGAGATTCCTTAATAAATACAATCTTTACTGTAGCTACAGTGAAGATTCCTCTCTCTTACAAATTAAACACTCCTCTTAATCTCTTTCACCCCTCTTTAATTCCCTTCCTCTGATTTTTCTTTCAAAATCACGAGAGAGAGAGAGAGAGAGAGAGAGAGAGCTGGAGAAAAGATGCGAGAGAAGTTCTGCCGCCTCTGGAATGAACACGAGAAGATGAGGAGAAAAAGCAAAATCATCTCGGGCTTGGGGTTTCCCTTTTATAGGGAAACCCTAGCTAGCTCACGACAGCCTGTCATGAGCTATCCTCAAGCTCGCCTGCAAGTCGCGTGGACTTCGCCTGTGCAAAATCCGCCTACCTCGAGCTCGCCTTGAACGATCTCGCCTGACCAAAGTTCACCTGCTCTCGAGAATCACGCTAGAAGGTCACGAGCTTGCCAGTAGAACGATTCGAGCTCGCCTGCTCGAGAGCTCCGCCTGCAGCTGTCGTCGACCTCGCCTGAGCTTCGTCCTCGCTTGGAGAAGCTCGCCTGCAAGGTTTGATCTCCACACTCGATCCAACAGTCAGGCCTGATAGAAGTACACATTGTCATTAATATGTACTTGTGTATACTTACATATATATTTCTAATGCATACTATATATAATTATAGTATGATTTTGTCATTATTGTACACTTCTATATACTTAGATATAATATATAAGTATATACTAATACATACTTATATGAATATAATAAGATTAATCTAAATTTTTTTAATCAAATTGTAGAAAAAATTAAAAAAAATACAAAATACAAAAAAATTCAGGCCAGCCCGAAGCCCGGTCTCGCCCGAGCATCCCGGGTCCGTGTCCGGGCTACACATTTTACCCAACCCGGATCGGGAAATCTGGGCCAGGCCGGCCTGTTTGGACAGCTCTAGCTTTGATCATCACGAGTTACAGTACGTGGAACCCTAGAAAGGATTATCATTTGAAGAAATATTTACGCTATATTCATGGTATTAATCACTAGTTGAAATGGTACATCCTTAACAGCGATGTGACGTCAAGAATGTGAACATCCTTGACGGGCCAAATAAAATAATTGGAGGGAAATATCTCTCCAATTATCTTATTGTATATTATTATAAAAAAGTGTGTGAGATGTCAAAATATTTTCTTTTGAAAATGCCCATCAAAACACATACATGCAGCGCCCCTTCAAATCACATACATACATAATTAAACTATAACCATTCAAATTCTTTTCATAACCCCCAATTTTATTAAATCACATCATATTAATTAAAGGTTTTAAACTGTTATATATTTTATAAATTATATTTCGATAGATTTCATAAACTATTGTACAAATTTTTATGTTATAGTTAGATATATCGCTCTATTTTGTACCAAACTTCATAAATTCACACTAAACTTTATATTTATATATTCACACTAATCTTTCTTATATCTATATATACTCACACCAAACTTTATATATTCACACCAAAATTTTAATATTCACACTAAAATGTACATCTGTGTACTCACACTAACCTTTCTCTTACACGTACTAAACTTTATAGGTAAATATTAGAAAACCCCCCCTTAAGTGGGATGATTATATAAAAAAAAACCTTAACTTTTAAAATATTAGAAAAATCCCCGATAATCACAAAAGCCCATTTAACTTTCAAATTTATCAGAAAACCCGCTTTAACATTGGAATTTTATCAAAAGACCCCTTAAATTTGGAGGGTTTTCTGATAAAATCTCAAAGTTAAAGGTGGTTTTCCGATAACCCCTAAACTTAAAAGGGGTTTTTGATATTTTGAAAGTTAAGGGGGGTTTCCTGATAATTGTCCAAAGTTAAGGGGGGTTTTATGATATTTAGCCAAACTCTATGGTATAGTGGATGATTTAAGACTTTACTAAGCGTTCTTCTGTCTATCTATCTATTAACATTGCATGTTTTCTTTATAGTAGTATATACTATTATTCAATGTAGTAATTAGTAAATATCATAATAATTCAACGTATATATTATTATAAATTTTTATAACTATTATTCAATGTAGTAATTAGTAAATATCATAACTATTAAATGTGCCTTTATTTTAATAGTCTAATAATGGAAAATTTTAGAATCAGGCCATAAGGGAAAAAAATACGCACATTAACCGCCCACAACATCACTAATCAATCTACTAATTAAACAAGTGACCCACTATCATTTTTATTAGGTAATAATTACGGACAACGCACTAATCCTCTTAAACTCCCACTAATCAATCCACTAATTAAACAAGTAATCCACTATATTTTTATTAGGTAATAATTATGGACAACCCACTAATCGTCATAAACTCCCACCATTGCGAAACGTGTCTCACCTCTACACACGTATGCACATTACTCACAAACGAAAGAGAAGGAGCCTTCCATAGAAAAAATAAAATAAAATAAAGCAAAATAAAAGGAGCCTCAACGGAACAAATCATACTTCCTTTAAAAGTACAAGTTGAGAAAAATCTTTCCATGGTCAATATTACCATTAATTTTTTTAAATATTATATTATTATCCTAATCTATTCTAATTTTCCTATATTCTTTGAATTTATAATTAAATGATTTATCCTATCCATAATGAGACTTAACATGTTATTGGATAAATGTGATATATTTGATATAATTCAAATCTTCTACTTATTTTAATTTGTTGAGAAATCTAAAAAATATATGCTAGCCAGCACCTAAAAGTTTTTTGACCTTGTAAAAAATACCCTCAAGATAAAACTCTAAAAATTTATAAAACTCTAAACTTTTTACAAATTGCAAGATAAAACCCTCAAGATTGTAAAATTTATAAAAATTTTGATAATTTCTAACCTAACAGTACATTAAAAATATAGGAAATACAAATATCCCCTGCATAATTTATAATTTATAGAAAATGCCCTTAAAGTTTCAAAATTACAAAAAACACTCAAAATTTAACTTTTACAAAAAACACTCTGAGAATTTCAAACTCATTAGTAAATTGAAACTATAAGAATTATAAATAGTCTATAAACAATTTACAGTATATAGAAAAGACCTATAAGTTTAAAAAATTACAAAAAAACCCCTAATATTCATAATTTATAAAAAAAAACACCATGAGAATTTATAACCTATAGACACTAAAATGAATATAAAAAATTACTATCAACCTTAGAAAATAAAAAAAAATTACAAAAAAATATCATACTTCCTTTAAAAGTATAAGTTTAGGAAAAAAATTTCATGGTCAATATTATCCATAACTTTTTTAAAAAGAACATAACTAATTAAAAATCTATTAGATTTAAAACGTACAAAAAAAATCTTAAAGTTTAGTACATTGCAAATTACCCCTCCAAAGTTTAAAAATTTTCAACGATTTTTTGTAGTTTCTTGGATTTTGATGTAATTTTTAGTAGTTTTGTGTATTTGTTAATTATAAAAGTTTAGGGTGTTTGTTTTTATAATTTTAAAAACTTTTGAGGGTATTTTTTTGTAGTTATCTAAATTTTCATAGTGTTTTTAGAGTAATTCATAGATACATCAATTAATAATGATATTAAAGAGTAAATCGTTCTTAAGATGTATTAGGCTATAGTTAAGTGTGCACATCACTATTCCTAGGCACTATAGTTTATACATGCAAAAAACTTTTAAACAATCAATATGTTGGTTAAAAGGTTTTTGACTTTAATATACTATTTTTTATAAATTATATTTAATGTGAACCCACCATATAATTTTAACGGTGATCATTACAATTTTAATATGTTTAATCAATTGACTATATAAGTAAACAGACCATAGATTACTTTACTTTCTCGCATGAACAAATATTAGGCACTTAATAATTTAAATTATTACTTTTAAATTATATTTATTTATTTAGCTACAGGATAATATAATTTCAATTCTTAGACCTTGTAAAAAATACCCTCTAAGTTTTTAAATTGTAAAAACACCCCTACAAATTTAAAATTTTATTAAAACATCTTAAAAATTATAAAGTTTACTTATTTCAATTCAGTGAGAAATCTAAAAAATATATGCTAGCTAAAAAATAAAATTTTTTAACATTGGAGAAAGTATATTGTAAGTTTTAAAAAATACAAAAACACTCCTAAATTTTAAATTTTGTCAAAAACACATTGAAAATTTCAAACATATAAATACAATAAAAACCTAAAAATAATGCAAACAACCCATAATAATTTATGAAATTTACAATAAAACTCTAAACTTGTTACAAATTGCAAGATAAAACCCTCAAAATTGTAAAATTTATAAAAATTCTGATATTTCCAATCTAACAATATATTAGAAATATAGTAGTTATAAATATCCCTTGCATAATTTATAATATATGAAAAATACCCTTAAAGTTTCAAAAATTACAAACAAACACTCAAAATTCAAATTTTACAAAAAGCACTCTGAGAATTTCAAACTCGTTAGTAAATTAAAAATATAGGAATTATAAATAGTCTATAAATAATTTATAATCTATAGAAAAAGCCTGTAAGTTTAAAAAATTATAAAAAACCCCCTAATATTCATAATTTATAAAAAAAACACCATGAGAATTTCTAACCTATAGACACTAAAATGAATATATAAAATCACTAGCAACCCCTAGAAAATAAAAAATTTATAAAAAATATCATACTCCTTTTAAAAATATAAGTTTAGGAAAAAATTCCATGGTCAATATTACCCATAATTTTTTTAAAAGAACATAACTAATTAAAAATCTATTAGATTTGAAATTTACAAAAAAAAACTTAAAGTTTAGTACATTGCAAATTACCCCTTCAAAGTTTAAATTTTTTTAATAATTTTTTATAGTTCCTTGATTTTAATGTAATTTTTAATAGTTTTATGTATTTGTTAATTATAAAATTTTAGGGAATTTGTTTTTACAATTTTAAAAACTTTTGAGGGTATTTCTTTTGTAGTTTTCTAAATTTTCATTGTGTTTTTAGTGTAATGCATAGATATATCAATTAATGATGATATTGAAGAGTAAGTCGTTATTAAGATGTATTAGGCTATAATTAAGTGTGCATATCACTATTCCTAGGCAGTATAGTTTATACATACAAAAATTTACAAACAATCTATATAGTGGTTAAAAGGTTTTTGACTTTAATGTACTATTTTTTATAAATTACATTTAATGTAAACCCAACATATAATTTTAACTATGATCATTATAATTTTAATATGTTTAATCGATTGGCTATATAAATATGAGTGAAACCACAACTAAAAGTTAATGTGAATATGAGTCAAATCACAACTAAAAGTTTAATGAACATATTACAAGTAAATTCATATGCAAAAATCCTTTGTGAATTGAATGATCACTCATCTTTTAAAGACTTCAAGATACTAATAAACAAAGATATTATACTAAATCAATGTGTTTATAACCCACAAATAGTAGATCATATGGCGATGACAATATTTCATTTGAAAGAGAGATTATTATGTTGATAATTAATCCCGCAAAAAACTTAATTTTCTCTTTTATTTTTAATTTATTTTTATCAATTTAAATAACCATGATATCTGACTACATGCATTGCACGTGTAATATAACTAGTTTATATTAAAATACTTTGCTCATCTCTTCTCTTCATTGTTATCTACTGGAATATTAGTAGAACGTTGTTCGTGTAATATCTCTTGTTTAATTAATAATAAACTCTTATTTTCTACTGATATATTTGTGAAATGATATATTTCAGATATAAACAAGTTGTAGTATAAAATAATATAAAAATTAACACGAACGTTGATTTCAGCCTTTGAACCATCGACAGTCATGAGGCACGATCGATGGTTAAACAAGTTATCAATGGATTACAGGAAACCATTGGCAAAAATAAAAGGCAAAAATCGGATAATCAATGGTCTTTAGGCAACCATCAATGATCACAAGGACCATTGATGGACTACAATCAATAATTGCATAAATCCAGAAACCAAAGTTTGCACAGTAGATAGACTATAGTCAACCATCAATGATCATTAATAGATCATCGATGATCGTATCCCACCATCGATGATTAAGACACGATTTGTCAATTTTAGAAAGATTTTCATATTTAATCTCAGACATTCAATGATTGATTTGATCTTCTATTAGAATTCTAATTAGAGAATCTCTTTTCTATACTATCAAGGTCTATTTTAAGGGGAATTGAGGAAGAGAAAAATAACAAGAAGGAAGAGAGAGAGAGAGAGAGAGAGAGAGAGAGAGAGAGAGAGAGAGAGAGAGGGGTGATTAGGGTCTTATGCTAATCTAATCCGATTAAATGCTAATTAAAACTAATTAATAAGTTATCCTAGCAAGTATAAAATACAACAAGATATGTAAGCTAGGATAAGCAATATGAACAAATGAATATATCCTATCAATGAGATATTACAAATATATGAGCAAGGATATATGAACTAACACAAGGGTAAAATAAACAATCTACACAAGTACTATCAAAATGAACAAATTTGTTAGAAAATGATGAGTCAAAGGCATTAAGCAAATATTCTAACAAAAGCTTGTTCATATTAAACATTTTATTATCATGATTGCTCCACTTAGATTTCTCCAATGTGGGCACAATATAAGCACAATCAATAATTTTCCATAAGTTAATATTTCTAGATTCAACAAATAGTTTAAATCTAGAAGCCCATTGTGCATAGGGAAAATTAATGAATTTAGGAGCAACATTGGATTTATAGCCTAAACAAAATACATTCATATTCAATATATATATATGAACATATGCAAGCAAGACAAATGCAATCATAACTAGATTAGCACAAATAAGATAACTTGGATCTTTAACTCAAGGCGGTTAGTCCTTAAATCAAAGAGCACCAAGCTCTGATACCAATTGTTAGACCATAGAGGGGGGGGGTGATTAGGGTCTTATGCTAATCTAATCCGATTAAATACCAATTAAAAACTAATTAACAAGTTTAAACCCTTGTTAAACTATTTTAAACTTGATTAAAAACTCTCTTGGTTAGTTTGAGAGTTGAAGGCAATGGGGTACTTATACCCTCTCTCAACTCAGCCAAAAACCTGAGCAAAAGACAAAACACAACCCAAGGCAACGGTCAAAAAATTAGCCGTTGGAAGCTGAACTGGACGGCGTCGGTCGACCGAAAATTTCGTCGGTCGACCGAAAATTTTCATCGGTCGACCGGACCGGTCGACCGACAGGCTTCTGTCACCCAGAGAACTTTTGACCTCAGGTTCGGTCGACCGGTACGGTCGACCGAAATCTGATACATGAAAATCTGTATAGCTGATTTTAAAATGCTGTTTAAAAATATCAAATAAATTCAGAAAAATGTAAAACTTTGGGGAATGATTGTAGACATGATAATACACATGCTACAAAAACTGGTTTTCTAAAAAGACTTCCCAAATGAGAAATACCATCATTTTACAAAATAGTCCAAAACATGAAAATGTAAACATATGAATCTTGACATTTTAGCTGAACCATGTTTTGAAACATTACAAAATGATTTTGTAGACTTAATAAAAGATGTATATGATTATTGTTAAGTCTATAAACCTAGAAAACAATATTTTCACAAATACAATAGAAAGTAAAACGTATGAGTATGTATATGAAAATATATTTGTTTCATATCTATGAAATTAAACCAAAACAACTTATCCACATAGAAAACAAGCATGTATACACATTTTTTGGAATTTATTTGTAAAAACTTTGTTTGTGGATAAAACTAAAAACCAAGATGTATATGTATATAACTATATATATATATACTAAGAAACTAATAAATGTGTATATAACTATATATATATACTAAGAAACTAATAAATGTGTGTGTGAATATAATATTGAGCTTAGAGTATATAACACACATAATATAAACCTATACTAGATTACCCAAGCCGATCTTGATCTTCAATAAGCTTGATTTGGTACACTTTGCGTATGAAGCTTGAACTTGGATCTTGAACTTTGAATAGCAAGACTTCACCGACATTCCGCCAACCTCCATTTGATATGATCGTTATGGCACAATCCATCCAACCTCCAACTACGTTGTTTGTCTATAATAAATAAGAAAACACAAATACTAGACAAACAACATTAGTGGTAAATTGTTTGTTAAACATCATCAAAACAAAGAGGCTAACAATCTCCCCCTTTTTGATGATGACAAACAATTTACAAAAATGATATATGCATGAAAGGAAATGAATATATAAATTATAATTCACATGCATATATAAACAAGAAAGAATATACTCACAATATTTCTCCCCCTTTGACAACATCAAAAAGGGGACCAAAGAACTAAGAGAGCGAAAGCTCCCCCTATCAATAAGCATAGGTGAGTATAAAAAAATATATAGGGATTGCTCCCATATATAGGGATTGCTCCCCCTATCAAAAAGCCATATAGAAAATATGCAATGAAGATCATGGCAAACATATGTGAGCAAGCATAGATGGAAAAAAGATCATGGCAAACATATGTGAGCAAGCATAGATGGAAAATATGCTAAACACAACTCACATACTTAAAGGCAATGAGAACACATATGAATATATCAATGTGAAAGAAGTGTCTCATTAGCACAAAAAATATAGAAACCATATAAAAGAATAGATTTATGAAATCAAGAAGAGGAACATGAGAGTCATGCAAAAAGGTTTCAAATGAAAACAAATCAACCAAAAGAAATCATAAATCAAGATTTGAGTCCAAAAACAATGTTTGATCAAAAAGGAAATTTTCTTTACATAATTTGATCAAACCACTCATAGAATACATTATAAAGCACGAATAGATGATCCATTAGCACAAACACATAAATATCATCATATAAGTGAATTATAATGAATTCAAAAGCAACAAATCAAAACACAATTTTTGAGAGAGGCAATAATTATATCAAGCTCTTGAGCTTGTTCCAACCCATATAATTATTTTAGCATCCGGTAAACTTAATTTGGGAATAAACACCCAATAAACCCGGAGGGTTATATAAATACACATCTCTCAGCAAAATCAAAACTAATAATCATGAAAACAAAAGATTTGATAAAAGAAAATTTGTTTTCATAACCAAAAGATCTTAAAACATAATTTTCAAAACCAAGACAAAAAAAAAACTAAAATTCTTGGTTTAAAATCAATTTTGTTTTGGTACCCAAGTAATTTTGGTACCAAAAGGTTTAGGGATATGACCCCTATCATTGAAGCTCAAAGCCCTAGGGTTATGAACCCATTTGGGCGCATTTAATGCACGGGTCCGGTCATAGCAATAATTATGCAAATGACCCATTCGATTGCAATAAGTGCAATGAAGAGGATGCATTTGGTTATGTTGACCATGTGAATGTGCACGAGGAACATTTGCAAATAAAGATGGTCTTTTAAGATTATTTTGCAAATGAAAAACATTTTGAAACAATGTTGGTCTACTTGAAATATTTTGCAATTTAGAAACTTTTTGCAAATCAAAACAAAACTTAGTTAAGTGACCAAACCTACCACAAACATTACATTTGTAAACATGTGGTCTACTAGAAACATTTGGCAAATGAGACTTATTTTTCTCTACCACAAACATTACATTTGTAAACATGTGGTCTACTAGAAACATTTGGCAAATGAGACTTATTTTTCAAATCAAAACAATATTTGGCCAAATGACCAAAACGACCACAAATATCACATTTAAACACATGAGCATGCTTATGATGAACATGATGAGTATGTGCATGTGTATGTGATGAAGAAACTTGATGAGATGCACAATAAGCTTTAGTATTCTTATATTTATGTGCATCATAGCAAAATTTAGATAAGTGGCCTTTACGACCACAAACATCATAGCAAAATTTAGATAAGTGGCCTTTACGACCACAAATTGAACACTTGTAAACTTTGCTATAAATATGTGCATAGTGAGTGTTGGATTTAAAGGAATTAACACGAGACTTTGCACATAAGTCCATAAGTTTCTTATTATTAACAGTGCATGATTTAAGAGTTGAATCTAAAGATGATATTCTATTTTTAATATTTTTCAACTCATCATTAGGCAATTCTATTTTTAATATTTTTCAACTCATCATTAGGCACATATGCATTAGCATTAGAAGTAGAACATAAAGGATTAAACTCATTTCTAATGTTCTCTACTTCTAATATGGCATTGTTCTTAGCATGAGATAAGCTAGAAATATATGAAGACATGTTATTATTTTCCAAACTTAATAACTCATTGTTTTCTTTTAAAATAGCATTCTCTTTAACAACAATATCAAGTTTGGAAGCTTCAATAAAATTATTTTGTAATTTTGAGTAGGCATGCGATAATTTCTCATATGCACTAGCGAGTTCATCAATAGATAAATCATTATCGGAATCGGAATCGCTTACTACACAAGAGTTATCCTCTTGTGGCTGAGTGCATGATGATGCTCCACACTCACTTGAAGAACAATCCTCCAAACTACGTCGGATTTCCTCCAAGTTGCCTTGATGTGCTTCTATGAATTTCCATAAATTGTCGGTCCCCCTTTTTGATGATGACAAACAATTTACAAAAAACCAAGAATTTTTCCATCGGTCGACCGACAGAATTTCCGGTCGACCGACAATCTAGCCGTTGTCTTCTAACAGCTATTTTCCTGAGTTGTTTGCTGAGGCTGTTTTGTCATTTAGCTTGGGGATTTTGGCTGAGCTTTGAGTGGGTATATATACCCCATTGTTGATGTCTTTTCAAACAGATTAAGAGAGTTTAAAAATAAGTTTAAGAAAGTTTTAATCAAGGGTTTATGTTTGGTTTAAGTGTGTTTATAAGCTTTTAAGCATTTGAGTGTTTTGGTTTTGTGAATCACTTCCACAAGAGCTTGAGGAGATCATCTATTGGTATCAGAGCTTGGTGCTCTTTGATTTAAGGACTAATCTCCTTGAGTTAAAGATCCAAGTTATCTTATTTGTGCTAATCTAGTTATGTGCATTTGTCTTGCTTGCATATGTTCATATATATATATATTGAATATGAATGTATTTTGTTTAGGCTATAAATCCAATATTGCTCCTAAATTCATTAATTTTCCCTATGCACAATGGGCTTCTAGATTTAAACTATTTGTTGAATCTAGAAATATTAACTTATGGAAAATTATTGATTGTGCTTATATTGTGCCCACATTGGAGAAATCTAAGTGGAGCAATCATGATAATAAAATGTTTAATATGAACAAGCTTTTGTTAGAATATTTGCTTAATGCCTTTGACTCATCATTTTCTAACAAATTTATTCATTTTGATAGTACTTGTGTAGATTGTTTATTTTACCCTTGTGTTAGTTCATATATCCTTGCTCATATATTTATAATATCTCATTGATAGGATATATTCATTTGTTCATATTGCTTATCCTAGCTTACATATCTTGTTGTATTTTATACTTGCTAGGATAACTTATTAATTAGTTTTAATTGGCATTTAATCGGATTAGATTAGCATAAGACCCTAATCACCCCCCCCTCTAGGGTCTAACAGCGCCTACATTGCTTCACTACTTCTTCATTGATCTTCATCTTCATTGATTTGAAGAATAGTTTAATAAAGTGTTGTGAGGTTATTCTTTTTGTTCTTTAATTATTTTGGTTGGTTGTATTTAAACTTAAAAGTTTGATGGCGTACTCAAGCCAGGGTAATTGAGGGTTGGCGTACTCAAGCCTGGGTAATTGATGGTTTAACTAGCTCGAGTTGGGTTTCTTATGGTCATTGTGAAGAGTCAATTTAGATGACTAGCTTTAGGTGGATTCCAGGTTACGATCTTTACAGCCTACTGAATTGGGTTGTGATTCAGGTGAACTCTGGTCGTAGTGAGGAAGGCCCTTCATAAGAAGGAAGAGTGGACATAGGATTTTGATATGGATCCTATAAAAAATCTCGTGTGTTCCCATGTTAGTTTACTTTTTAGTTTTTCACTTATTATATTTATGCTGCTTATTATAAGATTAGTAGAAATATTCTAGCAATCATATTCACCCCTCCTCTAGGCTTGGATCCTAGTTCTAACAAGAGGTATCAGAGCCTCATACCCGTATTTAGATATCACGAAGCCTTACCACCGCTTCGGCATTTCCTGAAGGACACACCATCAACCGTCCCCTACTTTCTGACGGCACTAATTATCTACTGATTTTGATATCTGGCAGTGTGTTAAATAGAGGTATCATAATGCTACTGAGGATATAGGATGGGTTATCACTAAAATTACTATAGATAAATGGACTCCTCAACACAAAAAGGTTTTTTCTTATGATTCAAAAGCTGTAAATACTTTATATTGCTCTCTTACTACTAAATAATTTAATCGCGACTCTAATTGTACTACTGCACGGGAAATCAAGAAGACTCTAGAAGTTACTTATGAGGAAACTTCGCAGATAAAGGAGACAAAGGATACAATGCTGGTGAGCAAATATAAAAACTTCAAGATGAAGGTTTTGGAGAGCATAAAGAAGATATTCACACGATTCACTGATATTGTGTACAAGCCTAAAGCTTTGGAGAAGAAGTACAACAACAAGGAACTGTGTAGAAAAAATATTTCGTTCTCTATCTCGTGATTAGGAACCAAAAGTAATGACTATTAAAGAACTTATGAATTTTTTTAATCTATCTCCTGATGATCTTGTTGATAATATTATCACATACTAAGTTAGACTAAAAGATAGAGAAGATGCTTCAAAAGAAGATTTAAAGAAATTGTCAGCCTTACGAGCAAAGAAAGAGAAATCCTGATCAAAGAAGAAGATGGATTCAAACTCGAGTTTAGAAGATGAAGATGATCAGTCAGCATTTATTGCAAAAGGATTCAAGTATTTTCTTAAGTCAAAGAAAGGACAGAGATATCTTTAAAAAAATAGAATCAATTTACTAAACAAGTAAATAATAATTTCTCAAGTGATTGTAAAATGTTGTTGCTGTAAAAAAACAGGTCACTACAAGAATCGATGCCCTTTGAACAAAAAGGAAATGAAGAAAGAGGGAAAAAGTCTCAAAGTTATAATCTAGGATATGGCAGATGAGGATAAATCTGGAGATGAGTCAAGTGAAGATGACAAACAAGCGAACAAGTGTCTTATGTGGAGAGGTGCATTATTTTTAGATTTAGGCCAGAGTAACTCAAGTGGTTTTGATGGTGAGTATTCATATGAAGAGGCATATCCTTCTTATGATGAGATTTATTCTAAGTATAAGGAGATATTAATTTATTTAGAAAATATAGCTAAAAAATATTTAAAAATTAAAAATATGAATACAAACTTGAAGAAAGAAAATAATTTTTTGTTAAAGAAAATTAAAATTTCCTCTTCAAATTGGAATTCAGTTGATTCAACCTCTTTTGAGTGCAAACAATATTTTGAATTACAAAGTTTATCTAAGCAACTTGATAATATTCAATGTAAAAAAATTTAGTTGTTAAAATATATGAGTTATTTTGTGCTTTATCATTCAAAAAAATTAAGTTTGAAACTCGATGTATGACAATTGTTTCCAAAAATGAAAAATTAAATTCAAAAATTAGTGATTTGGAAAAGGCCATAAATAAGTTTTCTTTAGGTTCAAAAGGTTTTAACAAGGTCCTTTCCAATCAACGATTTGAAAAAATTAAAACTGAACTTGGTTATTCACATTCTAGAAAACATAAAAAGTTTTCTTCCTTCGTAAAGGGTAATAATTTTGGTTGTTTTGATCCTATCCTTAATAGAACTTATTATTCTATATGTTTATTATGTGGAAGAACTGGATATGTTTTGATGAGCTATCATATGAGATATATGATTAAAACAGTTAAACAGATTTGAATATTGAAAGGCCTTATTGCTAACTAACGTGGATTTATGTGGATACTTAGGTCACAATCATCTGCTTTTATGTAGACTTGTAGGTCAACTGGGGATTGAGACGAGACACAATGGTTGCTTAGAGATTCAAATAATGGTTGCTTAGAGATTCAGATTATCAAATCTAATCCTTACTCTGTATTATGAGGAGATACAGGTTTGATATATTTTTATATATTATCTCCTCATACAAGTAGGTCTCCAAAGTTTGTATATATGTATAGTTTTTCATCATAAATAATAATAATAATAATAATAATAGGGGAAGACCATCGATGATTGTGGTGGCACCATCGATGGTCTATCATTAATTGGTAGATTTAAAAGGTGCCCACACTGTTTTGGCTAAAAACCCATCTCCTTGTTGTTCCTCATTATTACCTACTCCAAACACGAAAGTAAAGACCCAAAAATCCATCTACATAGCTCCCTTTGAAGGTGGAGCTTCGCAGAGATCGTAAATCAATCAACCAAGGTGTTAAACGTTTTTTTACTTTTTACTTTTTTATCTCTCCTCTCCAAAAAACTTTGAATTTTCAATCTCGTGATGGTTTTTGTTGCCTTTTAATTGTTGTTATCATCATCAATTTTATCTTTTTCAATCCAATCAAATCAAAAAGGTAGCTTTCTAAACTTTAGATCTTCAATTTTGAATTTTCTTACAGATTTTACACGTTATTAATAGTATATCTTGTGTGGATGGATGTTGAATAAGTATTAGAGTAGTTTAGATCATTGATTGTTGAGTTATGTAATAGTTTTAGATGATTTGGGGCAAAAACCTATTGGTTTCAGTTTATAGACTATCGATGGTCGAAGAACACCATCAATGTTGTATGGACCATTGATGGTTGTTAGGAAACTGTCGATGATTTATAGGCTAAAGGTGCTATTTTTGGATCCTATTTCATATTTTACTCAATTTTTTTAGTTCTAAACTATATTATGTATATTCTCTATAATAATACATGTAGATTTGACTTTGTAGAGAATATCACTAGCAAAAGAGCTCGATCTTCATAGCTTCATCACAAGGGTTGCGTGAGAAGTACCAGGAGTTGCATATCGTACATAAGAGAGGGTTAGCTGAGAGACATTTGCAGGAATACAAGAATGTGCAAGGGCTTTTGGATGCAGCTAGTTTAGGTCCTTTGAAGGACAAAGAAGAGGAGAAAGCCAATATCTCTTGGGTTCAGGATTTCTACATGAACCACAATCGACCTTATAGATCTTCAGAGGCTAAGACTAGTGAGAGGATGTGAGATACTGCTAATTCCATCTACGAGATTCTTCGTCTGCCGACACCACAATAGGGATGCCACGATGTATTTATATTTTTTGAGAATGTCCCTATTGATTCTAAGGTGTTATGGTGTTTTCAGTCGCTAAAGTATGACCCTTTGCCAACAACGGACATGTGTCCCCCTACTTGCGCCGCTCAAGTCAGATTGACGGTCAAAACAACCAATGATCCTGACGTAGCTGACCCGTCAAGTCGACATCTCCTTATGTCGAGACAAATAGCGGTACTTGTCAATCCTCTTGTCAAAGACAACTCGCAGTGAGCCCACTCGACCAATTACTTAATACCTTACAAAGTCCACTCGAAAGGTGTTACTTCTCGGCGAAGCTAAATGATGACTTCAGCCTCGAGCCTCTCTCACTGATGATATATCAGTGCGTATTTAATACTTGGCAGGCACGTCATACCTCTAGCCCTAATAGTCTTCATGACTTATTGGACCACATCAGCACCGCCATGCCCCCGGTCACTTCTCATTTAATGCTGAGGTGATCTCTTCTCCACTCACGGATAGGCACATGTAAAGTAGGTGCTGATGCAGCCGCCAACCCATACTTACTCACCGCCATCCTATGCTCGGTCGAAGTATTCATTCTACCCTTCCATCACCATTATAAATAGAGGTACAATTCTCAACAGAAGGAGACTTTTGACTTTTAGAATATCTGCTAATAATGTTATACTACACACAAAAACTCTCATAGTTCTTTATTTTTGCCACTCAAGTTCACCAGCTGATTTGATTGTTGGAGGTACAACGAGGGAACCAAGCCCTGTCCTCTCACAAATTTTTATTTGTGCAGGCTAAAAGTCACTCTACTCAAAACCAGATATTCAAAGAAGTGAGCGGCCTCTCATCAACCTTACCCCCACTATATTTGACTGTTTGGTTACCCATCATCAACATAAGCATTACACACATCGTTTATTTCCTCACAACTAAATCTTTTTTTGGTGTATTCAACTCAGGTTATTTGAAACTTAAGTATATTCTTCTCAATATCTTTCTCAAGTTTGATCTTTATCCTAGTACTGCTTACACTATTTTATTGGTTAGAGATGTCATTCTTTTATATTGGATGATCTTGCACAGGTAAACTTTGTATCGTATCATCCATTGCTTTGAGTGTTAGGGAGGTGGTAGAGAAGAAGAAGAAGCAGAACACACAACTAGTTTATCCCTTCCTGATCACTCACATCTGCAAGGATTGGAGGATTATTATTTCACCTTCTGATCAAATGGAGAAGGGAAGAGTTGCTTTATGTGATGAGAGGCCAATAAGAGCTTAGGGAAGGGAGGAGAGGGAGAATCCTTAGTTGATCTTCCAGGACCCAGCCAACAAGTGATGATGTTCACGATTCTTCTGGAGGTGGTGCTTCTCATTGGACTTTGGACACTCTAGGAAAGATTGGAGTTGCTGACTATAAGAGTGGAGTCCATGAGAGTTGATATGACTGCTCATCACCAGTATTATGATACTTCTCTTTAGTTTCTAATGAATGATGCATGTAGGACTGATCCATTGCTTCCCATGCCACCAGTCTATGGAGATCTTGTGCCCGAGGCAGCCCGTGGATACTGCCAAGAGGAGATGGATAGAGATGAGCTATGATGATGTTGGCTTAATCTTTTTTACTTCCTTAGTTTAGGTCTATTTTCTTCTTTCTTTATTTTTCACTTATTTTTTCTTTATTTTCTTGTTATCTTGGACCAATATATTCAGATGTGTTTGGGTAGAAAATTATTTTTATTGCTGAATTCATTACAACTTTGGGCGTTACAATAAATTTAAAACAAAGATAGCCTTTTTATAAGACTTTCAATACAATGAAAATAGATTATAACTCTCTTTCAAACAACACGCAATAGATGTTTATCGCCTATTGCTTTGTGTGGAATTTTTGCCTGTGCCGGGGACGTCGATATCCGTGGACCACCTACGGATCGGATCCGGTTGACAGAAAATTAATAGAGCTCCTACTTCACCAAGGAAGTATTTGCTTGAAGCTCTGAGATCGACCAAGCGAAATCAGTAGCTCTTCTCGAGATTAAGACAAAGTCTAATCTCGAGGAACGGACGGACGGGGCTTCAGATCTCTCGAACTCTCCCTCTTTATGCTAAAGAACTTTGCCAATATCAGTTAACCTCCTCTAAAATTCGTACTTCTTTGACTCCTTGATCCGGCAGCACCTCGCCCTCTTGATAATAACTCCACCCTTCTGAAATGAGCCCCTAGGCTTGTATTTATAGGCTTTGGTTGGGGTTTTTGGATACGAATGATGGATTTGGCCTTATCTTTAGTTAATAACGGCCTAACCACGTTTGTAGATGATATTTAGGCAGTTAGGAACCTCTAGAACAGAAGAAACCGATCGAAACAACCTAAAAACATGTTTTAGAGGTTACAGGCAGTTCTGGGCACGATACGGACTGATGTGACCCGCGTGGGCATAGGTCAGATGGATCCGACCCACCATCGCATAGGTCGGATAGATCCGACCCGCCGCCGCGCGGGTCGGATGGAACCGCTTGATCCGGCAGCACCTCGCCCTCTTGATAATAACTCCACCCTTCTGAAATGAGCCCCTAGGCTTGTATTTATAGGCTTTGGTTGGGGTTTTTGGATACGAATGATGGATTTGGCCTTATCTTTAGTTAATAACGGCCTAACCACGTTTGTAGATGATATTTAGGCAGTTAGGAACCTCTAGAACAGAAGAAACCGATCGAAACAACCTAAAAACATGTTTTAGAGGTTACAGGCAGTTCTGGGCACGATACGGACTGATGTGACCCGCGTGGGCATAGGTCAGATGGATCCGACCCACCATCGCATAGGTCGGATAGATCCGACCCGCCGCCGCGCGGGTCGGATGGAACCGACCCGTCACCGCGCGGGTTAATTTGAGACACATTCGGTATTTTGGTCTTAACTCTTTTTTCTGACCTCAGATTGAGCTGGTTCAAGATGCGTTGGAAAGATGACGAAGATACCTACAACTTTTATGTTTTGAGTTTCCTTAGATTCAAATTGTAGCATGTTCTAAATGCCTTTTCTTTTTATAGGCCACTTTGAGGTGTTCGACATTTTCTGACTTCTCCGGACTTGTATTGCGTATTTTGTCATTCTGTTGACTTATATACTTTGTTAACTTGTTTCATGCACTCATTAGGTTCTTTATGGCACTTAGAACTGACCCACATGTGTGAGCTGACCGACAGGTGTGACAGCCAATTGGAGGTGACCGGTGAGCGCAGGAGACACAGTTGGTTCGCCATTCCGGTTCATGTACTTGTCGACATCAGATAATCCTCCTAGACTTGGATAATAACATTCGTCATCTTCTCTTTATCTCGAGCTATGTATGGATACCTATAGGTATTTTTAGACACCTACAGATACCCCCTCCAAAGTATTTCAGACTCATTCTTTTATAGAAGAGTCTAAAAGGCTTTGGATAAGATAGACCCTTTCCTCAATCTTGTAGAGGGACCATTGAACTGCTTCAATTCTTAACTTCTTCAACCTTCAGTCTATTTAGTATTTTATCGAATAGATAAAGTTCTTCTGGTGCTGTGTTTATTGTCTGACCGTTGTCGAAGTCTTGAACTGAAGTTGATGCGTAAGTTTCTGAATCTAGCTCGTGTCATTAAGTTGACTTTGAATTGATCATCTTTGTCAGAAATTCATATTTGAATGCGATTGAACTCCCTGGAATCATCCTTTGCCTTATTTTGATGAAATTATCAATGTGTTGACCGACATCGATCTTTATTGTAACGCGTTGTCCAGCGTTGACTTTTGTTGTAACGCGTTGACCAACGTTAACACAGTTTATACTCGTATGTTTGCTGGAGTCTACATAGTTTAAGCTCTTAAGGCATTAGAGCGTGGCGGTCCCAAATGCTGGGGCTGCAAGACCAACTTGTTAAAGCTGATTCATCTGTATGTATGGATCTTATCCTGATGTTATTGGATGCTCAAGTCACGAGACCAACTAATGGAACTGATACGTCAATGACTCATATTTATAGAATTTTGGCAAATTCTCAGCCATCAATGAGTTTGATTAGCCTTTATCGACTACCGTTTGAGTCGGTCTAGCATGCAGATTGTTTAAATCCATTCTGCACATAACGTTATGCTAAAAGAGTTAACTCTTTTAGTACTACGATATTGAATACGTAGACTTCATTTTTCTCACGGGAATAGACTACCCGGCAACGTGTGTTAGACATAGACTTAGAATTTTTGGCAAATCCTCAGCCATCAACGGATTTACGTGCCTTTACCGATTACCGTTTGAATCGGGCTTGCATGCGAATTGTTTAAGTTCGTTCCGCATGTGACCTTGTGCTAAAAGAGTTAACTCTTTTAATGCTACGATATTAAACATGTAGACTTCATCTTTCTTACGGGAATAGACTACCCGACAACACGTGTTAGACACTAACTTATCCCTACTTAGGCTTCGGGATAAAAGTCCCTAGACTTGGATTCTGGTATCTTCTTCAATCGGTAAAAGACTAAACCGGAAACGCGTGTTAAACATTGACTTATCCCTTCTTAAGATTCGGGATAAAATTCTCCATGCGTGTGAAGCACGGATTTTGGTGTTATGAATAACAACCAGCCACAATGTCGAATATATGGGCTTTTGTAGTTTTTTACGATCAAAGACTAACCGGCAATGCTTGTTAGGTGATGACTTATCTCTACTTAGGCTTCGGGATAAAATTCTCCAGACTGAAATTCTGGTATCTTCTTCAATCGATGAAAGACTAAACCGGCAATGTGTGTTAGGCGATGACCTATCCCTTCTTAGGCTTCGGGATAAAATTCCCCATGTGTGTGAAGCACGGATTTTGGTGTTATGAATAACAACCTTCCACAATGTCGAATATGTAGGCTTTTGTATTTTTTACGGTCAAAGATTAACCAACAACGCGTGTTAGACGCTGACTTATCCATACTTAGTCTTCAAGATAAAATTCCCCAGACTAGAATTCTGGTGTCATTTTTAATCGGTGAAAGACTAAACCGGCAATGTGTGTTAGGCGTTGACTTATCACTACTTAGGATTCGGGATAAAATTCCCCGTGCGTGTAAGGCACAGATTATGGAGTTGAAGGATAGTGTCTTCTCTTGGGGCAAAGACGAACCCAAAATGGGAGAGGAAGAATTTTATATTCTATCTCCCAAAACCGAAGAGGAAGAATTTAATATTCTATCTCCAGTTGCCAAGGATACTCGAAGTGGGATTTCCACCCTAAGAATCCAGAAAGGTGAAACTAGGAGTGGAATCTCCACTCTGAGAATCGAAAGATTCGGATAATCCTAACTGTCGGAAGGTTTGATTACCGAATTAAAGGTGAATTTCTCATTTATCGAGAGTAAATTGTAGTTTTGGCCCTAACTGTAGGAAAGTTTGACTAAGCAGGAGTTTGAGGTGACCCTAACTGTAAGAAGGTTTGATCATTCGATTTGAAAGTGGACCTCTCGTTCATTGGAGGAATCGAGAGGGGATTTCGGTTTTGACCCTAACTGTAGGAAGGTTTGACCGAGTGGGAGGTTTGAGATGATCCTAACTGTATAAAGGTTTGATCGCTCGATTCGTGGACCTCTCGTTCATTGGAGGAATCGAGAGGGGATTTTGGTTGTGGTCCTAACTGTAGGAAGATTTGACCAGGTAGACAGTGGGAGTGGGAGTACAAATCGCAGTGGGAGTATTGACTTATACAAATCACTCAGAGGGGGTTCCTGGTGTTAAGTGATAAATACTTAACACGGAGGGGTTTGATAATCGTCAATGATCAGGATATTAAAATTCTAAGTACTATGTCTGGACTTTAACTATGGGAATGTTAAATGCACAGACGCATCAAAAGTTTGAGTGGATTCAACCGAAAGGAATTTTGGTGGTCCCACCGTCAATTAGTCTGATCGATGGGGGATTTTGTGGTGGAAGATTGTGAGTCGTCAAACACCAATGGGAGTTTTGTGAGGGAAGATTGATCCAACGAAGTGATCGAATCTCGTCTCAACAAAAGAGTGTTCGGAAATCACAGTAGGGGTTTAGTGTTTATCACTTTATTCGTAATGATCGGGTTATCCCTAAGAAAATTACATGTAGTATTCTTTCGAGAACTTCCCGTTATATGAATCATCCACCCCCAACTTCCTTTGCAGAACTGGATCTGACATTGTACTCAGTTACATGACCGGGTTATCCTTAAGAATATTACGTATAAAAATTTTTCAGGAACTTCCCGTCAAAGATAGGAAATAGTTTAGACTCATATACCTATTGCAGTATTGAGAAGCAGTTTATACTCGTATACTCTTCGGAGTGTAGGAAGGAGCAGTTTATACTCTTATACTTGTTGGAGTCTTCATTCGACTTAATTGAGCATTATGACGCCGGCTTCAACCAAGGTTTGGATACTATTCTTGAGAGCGAAACAAGCCTTGGTAGGATGAATGATCCTCCTATGGTACACACAGTACTTCGGATCCGTAGTATTATCAGCTTCCTCCTAATCTGCGATAGGTGGTAGCTTGATGTTGTTATTTTTAAGGAGAGATTCAAAAATAGCTAGAACGTCTTCGTCCTTGACAGAATACTCTTTTTGGAGTTTCGGATCCGAAGTTTTTTGCTATCTTCAGGGTTGTTATTGTGACATCTGATTAACTTCAACAACTGCTGTGGGTGCCTTCCCCTAACCCCAGGAGACGAAGCTTGAGTTCGGAGGATTAGCCATCGGTTGGCTTCTCTCGGCTTGCTTCCTTCTGAGAAAGCATTCGGCCTGCTCTCCGCGCACCTTAAACTCTTTCCAGGTATTCGAGGGTGCTACTCCTATAACTTTTAACACGTCCAAAGAGAGGTTGTTGTGGTAGGTTTGGAGGATGAAATCCTCTGTGATCGGATCTTAATAGTTCATCGCCTTATTCCGGAAGCGTTTGACGAAGTCGTCGACCGTCTCATCGTCTTCTTGCTTCTCATTGAAGAGTGTCTTGATTGACACATTGGTATCATCATTAAAGAAGTGAGCGAGGAACAGGTTCTCCAGGTCATCCCAGCTGTTGATGCTTCCAGACTTGAGACGATGGTACCAATGTAAGGCAGGCTTGCGAAGGGTACCAACGAATAACCAAACCATCAATGCTTCATTACCAGAGATCATACCCAAGTGGGACTTAAAGTAGATCAGATGTTAAGTGGACGAACCCTTCCCGTCAAACGGCGTGAAGTTTATCAGGTTGAACTTCGCCTGGTATCCTATTGAATCCCACTCTCTTGAATAAGGATATGGAATGCCGGTCCTTTTCACTTCTCGAGCAGACATCAGAGCATTAATTTTGCTCGCGAGATCTTTTATTTTCTCATCCTCACTCGTATCGGGCCTTGGACGATTCTTAAGAGGAATAACGGGGCCACCCCCAGTGTTGTCATTTTCAGTGAGACCACCCCAGCATCATAATTTTTAGTAGGGCCACCCCCAGTATTCTGGTCAATGGGAGGGTTATCAACATTAAGGTGTTCATCCTCATCTGAATCACTAGCTACTTGGCTAACATTGTTGTGACGACTGGATTCACCTATCTGATTCGACAAGGTTCAGATTTGTTGGTCATGTATTTGTCTCATCTCATGTATAGTCATTTCCATTTCGATTTTGAATGATTGTTTCTACTTGGCTAGAGCATCCTCAACCATTTTGGTTACTTCCTTGGTGTTAATCATAAACACTTCATAGGATTGTCCCGGACTGGATACCGTATTATCAGAAGTGATTGCCGAGTTAGCATCCGATACTTCATCATCCGAGGATAACCCTCTCTGCATTCTCTGGTAGTCCCTACATCTAGTGGTCCCTACGCGTAGCCAAGTCAGACGATGCGATACGAGGGGGTCAGAACTAGAAGGTCGAATCGACTTTCTCTTATCAGCCATGTTAATTATGACTTCTGAAAGTTCGTCACCATGAACAGCCGATCGCTTCTTACGGACACACTTTGGTTTGGACTTAGCCATTCCGTTGGAGATCCTCTTGAATACCGAGACCCTCTACAGAGTGGTCTTGGGGTAGCTATATTTTGATAATACTACCCTTATAAGTTTGGCACACAAACAGTGACAATCCATCTCCCGGGTACTTCTTTTTCGAGACTTGGTCGTACCCCCAGCCCGATAGTATAACTCGTTGGTCTGATGACTGGAGCAACCCATCGCATGTTGGCATGAATCCCTAGGTGTAACGTTGTCATCATCAGATGAATACATTTCTTTCTGGGGACATAACACTCTGTCAGTATGTTCAAGAGTCACGTGTTTAGATCTACGCTCTCGTGAGCACGGGAACTCAACAGGCTCCTGGATTTTAACACGTAATCCCATGCGGTCGGTTACAAGAATTTTCCCACCATGCGGTCTCTTCCACTGCTTAGGAGGGCGATTACGATCCCCAGCCTGATAAACTGCTTGGGACTCATTCAACGGGCCTAAGCGTTCTTTAACCAGGGTTTTATCTCGACCCGCGTGCGAAGGACCAAGACGATCCGTGATCTTCATCTTAAATCGAGACAAATCCATATTGTCGTGGTGCTCCACCAGAGGTGCAAAACTCGAAGGGATCGACGGAACAGGTACAGAACGTCTTCTGTCTTGACCCTGGTGCGGGTCAGACTTGGGTGACCCGCAGGTTAGAGGGTCGGATCTGGATGACCCGTGGCTTGGAGGGTCGGATTTTGGTGACCCACGGTTTGGAGGGTCGGATTTGGGTGACCCGCGGCTTGGAGGGTCGGATTTAGGTGACCCGTGGCTTGGAGGGTTGAATTTGGGTGACCCGAACTAACATGACGTTAGCTAGAACTAACACGAGAACAACTAGAACTAACAGGGGCTCAATTAGAACTAACATATCATTAGAACTAATGCTTATATTAGAAATAACACTAGCTGGAAGTAAGAACTAACATGACATCAGCTAGAACTAACACGAGAACAACTAGAACTAACATGGGCTCAACTAGAACTAACATACCACTAGAACTAACGCTTATATTAGAAATAACACTAGCTGAAAGTTAGAACTAATATGACATCAGCTAGAACTAACACGAGAACCATTAGAACTAACAGGGGCTCAACTAGAACTAACACACTATTAGAACTAACGTTTATATTAGAAATAACACTAACTAGAAGTTAGAACTAATGTGACATCAGTTAGAACTAATGTGACATCAGTTAGAACTAACACGAGAACAACTAGAACTAACAGTGGCTCAACTAGAACTAAAATACCACTAGAACTAACGCTTATATTAGAAATAACACTCGCCGGAAGTTAGAACTAACACGTATAATTCTTTTCTATTATTGTTTGATATTGTTGCCTTGCGATCTTAGTCCCAGTAAACGCTTCGGCCATGTCCACAATAAATTAAAGAAAGAACTGATAATAAAATAGCAATAACAACAATAAAAGAGGAGAGGAATTCACCTCATCGTTTATTTATAATTTTCAAAAACAATTATAAATAAAATGTTTTAAAAAATTTCTATGACAAAATAATTAATAAAAATTCAAGATAACAAATTAAAACCTAACGTGCTTGATGCACGGCGGGTCTAAGTCAATCTAGCATTTAATTAACAACCTAGCTAGTGATTTGATTAAACTAACTAGCTCTTGATGAAGCCGTCGATGAACTTGACCCCGGCGTCCCTCAACCAGGTGATGTCCCCCAGCCAGTCCTCGATCAGGAAGAGGGACGCCTCCTTCTTGTTGATGGGCTCGTACTTCTTGACCTACTCGGCCCTAGGTATGGGGTCGCTGTTGGGCCCCCTGTTGTTGTCCTCGGTATAATAGCAGATCTGGTGGAAGTCGGCCCCGTCCCAAACGGCCCAGCACTCGGGTCTGATCACGTCCCCAATCTCTGACTCCATGACCATCATCCTCGCCTTTGCTTTCCACGGCTTCCCTAGGGCCTGATCATTTTCAGTGGCCATGGCGGAAGAGAGAGAGAATGAGAAGTTGAGAGATAGAGGGGTGAGTGAGAGAGAGAGAGAGAGAGAGAGAGAGAGAGAGAGAGAGAGAGAGAGAGAGAGAGAGAGAGAGTAGGTATGGGGTCGCTGTTGGGCCCCCTGTTGTTGTCCTCGGTATAATAGCAGATCTGGTGGAAGTCGGCCCCGTCCCAAACGGCCCAGCACTCGGGTCTGATCACGTCCCCAATCTCTGACTCCATGACCATCATCCTCGCCTTTGCTTTCCACGGCTTCCCTAGGGCCTGATCATTTTCAGTGGCCATGGCGGAAGAGAGAGAGAATGAGAAGTTGAGAGATAGAGGGGTGAGTGAGAGAGAGAGAGAGAGAGAGAGAGAGAGAGAGAGAGATGTGATTAATGATGGAGAAATTGGGAATAAACAGGGAGGGGCACAGTAACCGAGTTCAGTCCCATCAAAGGGGCAAATTCATAACTTTCACTGGGCTTTTTTTAAAATCTAATACTTTGGGGCCTCGTTATAAATACTGTGTGTATTTAGGGATTATCCACATAGGGCAAAATACAAAGGGGTTCGTCACATGAAGTTTCTGTTTTTGGGACCTCGACACATTTTTCCCTAAAAAAATTGATTAGATGTTAATGGATATATGTGGTCTAAGGAAATTTTTATTTTTGAGTCACTCAATTTGATAAATATATATTACTTTAATTTGTTTAACGAGTTGAAGAAGCCATGAGTCTCCTAATGAGAATCTACACCCATGATCATCACATGTTATTATAAATTTTAACATATTATCTATTTTATTTGAATAAATATATCTACTAATAGTATTTTTATTTTAATCTTTAGGTAATGAAAATATTTAAAAATAAATGCTCAAATGAAAATTATTTTAAACCCAAATAAACTCTAATTGAAGTCCGTAGAAGCCTAACACAAAAGAGCCCAATAATTTCAACAAAAAAAGGAACCAAAGAAGTATCGATAGTGGTATCGATACTAATATCGATGCTAGTATCGATACTAGTATCAATATCAAGTTAACAGTTACAGATTGAGGGTTGAAATTATGTAACTTAGAATATAAATAAGGGCAGAGTGAGGGTTTGAGAGGTGTAAATAATATTTATAAACTCCATTTTAGAGATGATGGTTATTCTTAGGGGCTGTTTGGTACATTTTCAAAAAAAAAAGAAAACATAAAACTAGGTTGGAAAACATTTATGGACATTTTAGAGGGTTTTCCCTATTTCTTTTTTTTGTTTGTTTCACATTGAAATCATAGGCTAGAAAACATTGTTTCTTATTTCTTGGGTTTGTTTGAACATTCAGAAATCAAGAAATCAAATTAGTTTTACAATTAAATATTCAGCGACAAGACATTAAATATTCCCCTTTAATTCAAGACGTCGTTTCAATAGTGCTTTAAATATTTAAATATGTCCAGATGTGACATTTCCAACCCATTTTAGCCACTTTTTGTCTGAAATGGGTTTTCTTGAAAATCTGATATGGTAATCCATTTCACTCCCCCATTTTTTTAAATCACCTAGCTGTAGGCTGTCTAAAAATCACAATAGATAGCTGATCCCCATCAAACACCGATGATGGAAGTTACAATCTGAACGACTTCGCAGAAGGCTACAATTTGAAGACTTTCACGTAGAATGCTGAAATCAATCTGAACACCTACACGACAACGCGATGAGAGCTCTAGTTTAACAGCAATTCACAATCACATCGAAAGAGTTAGCAATCTGACGACTGCTAGATATCAGAGAGTAAAGCAAAGATTTATTTGACTTAATTACAGTAAATGACGATCTTTTGCAACGCTTGAACGACAG
>NC_033801.1:27066492-27073281 GCF_001876935.1 Asparagus officinalis
CAAAACCGTTTCCCAAAAAGAGGAGGGAGATAACTCCAACTCAGGAGTGATTTAAGGGGCGGTTACATCCCATGAGCCCCACTTAGGAGCGAATTAAGGGAGGTGGTTACACCCCTTAATCCCTAATAAATAACTAGATAATCATATTAGTTGGATCCTCTTTTTGGGCAGCAAAAAGAGATCTCGGGCTGGTTTTTGGATCCTTCTCCTTAAGAGAAGAGAAGAGATCTTTGGCTTGTTTAACCCAATTACGGTTAAGATCAACACAAACTCATTCAGAGTTCTAAAACTTGCCACGCAAGTTCTCCACAACATCAAATCGTGAGGAGAAGACCCACATTCCAGTGAAACAAGACATCGGATCGTCAACGAGAAGCAAACTCGACGCGAGCATTCGAGGGGAGGCATCTCATCGCCACCGTGAAGAACCCAGAATTAAACAAAGGGGAGAATCCGATCATCTCTCTTCTCTTTTGCAGACTAGGAATCCAAATTGTAATCGAGAGTTGAGAGAGTTGTAGATCATTCCTTTTCTAACAAGTTTAGAGAGAATAAAATCAAACGCAATTCTTTCCTTATATTCTTTTTATTACAAAATTTCCCACAAACACTAGCGAACCAAACACAGGGAATGAAATTGTCTTGAAACCAAAATCATATGTGGTATTCTTGTAAGATTTCAAATCCCCCCCCCCTCCCCATCCCCCATTTCTCTCTTTATTTGCGCAAACAAACAACCCCTTAATTGAAAAGACCTTTCAAGTTATAAACTTTTTATTTGCAATAATTAAAAAAAAAATCTCTTTTTTCATTTTTTTTCTCTTCTTTTCCTTTGGTGATGAAGATTTTCTTCTCAAGTGGCTAACTCCTTGCAATGTAAGTCTTCATTTCCTCTTTTTATTTTCTTGCTTAGTTTTTGTATATTTTATATTTTTAATTTTTAACTTCATGTTTGATAGATTAGATTTATTGCTTTGTAGTGTAGATTTATTTCATAATTTATAGTATATATTTATTTTCTTTCCATTTTATTACTTTGTATTATATATTTTATTTTTCTTTCTTTTTATGCTTTGTAGACTAAATTTACTTTTTTCTTTATTTACTTTGCAGTTTAGATTTACCTTCTTGTCTTTAATGCTTTATAGAATATATTTTCTTTTTTATGCTTTGTAGAGTGAATTCTCTTTCTTTCTTTATTTACTTTGCAGTTTATATTTACTTTCTTGTCTTTAATGCTTTCTATCTAGTATAGATTTTCTTCCTTTGCTTTTATTTTAAAATATGAGTAGCTAATTCTTGTAGAAAACATAGGATTAGATGAAACTAGTTTAATTTATTTTTATACTTTTAAATTGCTCTCTTTGTACTTAAAATGATCATGTCAAAATAACCAACTACAGAACTAATTAGTAGGAAAAAAGTTTGATAGTCTATGCTTTCTTGAGTGGTTTCATAAGTAATGCTTATTCAATTTTAGTGTTACTATCTAGTTATTTATTTCTTTTCATGAGTAATAATATTGCTTAGATATAGTTTTGATATGTGATGCTTGTTTTAAGTAAGTTGATACTTAGAAACTCTAAGAAATATATAAATATAAACAGAGTAATTCTTAAATGCAATTTAAAATTAACTAGTAGTTTTAATGCTAGCTTCTTATTCTCTTCTCTTGATTTTCTCCATTTTTTAATCCACTTCTTATTTTAATTTGTTTTTTTAATTTGCTTTTATTGCCCTTGTCTTTTCCTCATTCTTCCCTCTTGGTTTAGCCTTTTATTTTTGTGACAACCCTCTACCCAAAACACACACAACTTTTGTTTACTTTCTCATTAGTTTCTTACATAATCTAAGAATCCAAATATGATAGTCTTTCTAATACTTTTTTTTTCTATGGATTGATATCTATAAATATTAAAACTCAATTACTGCACACTTGCAACGTAGCATATTTTTATCCACATCAAATTTTTGGCACCATTACATGGGAAGGTGCATGTGATTAGGATTTTTCTATTTTGGTTCTTTTATTTGTATGTTTCATTGTGAAGGAATAACCTAGAAGAAGAAGATTGAAGACTTGAGAGAAGACTTGCTTCAAAAGGGGCCACCACCTTGCAGATGTAAGTTCTCTTTCTAGTATTTTCAATTCAACCCTCTAGTTAGGGTTTTCACGTTAGAAACAATTAGGAACTAATAAAAAAAGAAAATAAAAAAATTCTCTTGTTGACCATAATAAAATCCACCCTCCACTTGAATAACTACTAAACAAGATAATAGATTCAAACAAGAGCTCTTTTTCTTATATTTTTTTGACTGTAGATCCTAGTTAAAGAATTTTTTTTTTTTTTGTGACATCTTGTAGTTGCTTTTAATTCTTAAGATTGCATTGTGTATAGTTAGTAGGAATTCACCAAAGTAATTTGAGCACTTACTTGAAAATACTCTTAAGGAACCCCTGATTAAGATAATGTGAGAGATTTCATCACTTTTTCTTATCCTACAAATCACTAATTTCTCACTACACTATTCCAAGCCTTTTAAACTCATTACTCATTAGCCACTAAGGGTTCGAGCTCATTAAGAAATAAGAAATCCTAAAGTGAATCGGTTTAAATTTATTTGACACTGTTGGTGTCTAAGGCAATGTTTAGAGGTTGCGTTAGGCGCTCTATAAGGAAAGATGTATTTAATTGGTCATTGATCTTCCTCTGGTACTATTCTTATCTAGCTAACTGACCAAATATACTTTAATCTTTTCACTCAATGAGTTTTGGGTTAGATGCTGGTCTAGTTGAGTTTAGGCTTCACTCTAAAATAATAATGATTGTTTCAATTGGCTTTTGTTAATTTTCAAAATCTCTTTGATCTTTTAAATTTTCCCTTTTTATAAAAAAAATAAAAATATTTATTAACATTTTTCTTTTATATATTTTTCTTAATTTTTTAGTGATATTTAAAAAAAATTCCAAATAGATCTTGATTAGTGCATGCAAGTTTGGATTAGGGATAATACAAAGCACTTCTTTCATTTAAATATTTCTTTAAAATATAAAAATGGCTAATTATTCAAAATATGAGTTATTTTACTAGAAATACAATCTCATCTTACATTAGACTTTTCGAAGTTAATTGTATTAATCATGAGCCTAGACCTCACTTCATGAACATGCTTTCTAAGTTTTTAGGTAACTAGTCCGAAGATGGCTATATTTTTATATCCGAGTTTGAAGAAGTTTGTCTTATTAGATTAAAGGGATATTTGAGTGTGCAATTAAAGTCAAATTTGTCTCATTTACTCAAAGGACAAGGCTAAAAAATGGCTATGTAGTTTACCCACAGATTCTATCTGCACCTGGGATAAATTTGTTACTCTAAAAAACTTCTTCACTTCACAACAAATTGATAAAACTTAGGAATATCATTTAGTCTTGTAGGATAATTCTAGGAGAACTATTCTGAAAGTAATTTGATAGATTTAAGGATCTTTTTATCTAATATCCTCACCATAGCTTAGAAAAGTAGCGTTTATGCCAAATTATCTATGAATGATTGGATTATTCTTCAAAGACATCATTAGAATTATGTCTCAAGGGGATTTTATGAAGAAAAGCACTCTATGGAGAAAAATGGAATCCCTAATGTGGAGAGGGGGATTTTTTTCATTTTTTGTTTCGCATTTATCATCAAACAAATATGGGAATTTCCATTTCTTCTATAGTAGAGGTGGGACTATGAAAAAACCATCAATTATAACCCTAAAAGAACTAGATTTTGTAAGCTACATAGAGGAAGAATGAAGGGAATATCTTGTCGAGGCAATCATATTAGTTTCAGAAGGAAAAAATCGAAGATTTCACATATTTTGCTTAACCGAAAGTGCCCCTTGTTTCAAAGAGAGGAGGACGGGTTATTCACATTTAATTTGATGGTCAGAGGTGAGTTGAAAGCTAAGCAGTGATAATTATAAAGATCCCCTGAGGAAAATTAGAGATATCTCCTTCGTTAGCCGTAATATGTGGAAGTATCAACGTAATTTCATAGAATCATTCGGTCTGAATGCTACATGAAGAACATAAGCCAGATGACAGAACGTGGAGATCTAGGATATAAAAGGTCACACATGAGTGATTTGGGAAATTTGGATTCCAATGTATCTACTTATCTGATACTTTATTATACGATTCATACAAGATCCACCTATCTAGATATCACCATATACATCTAGAAAGACGTATGCTTTGGACGGAGCTTGTACAATTTGGGAAGGAGTTTTAATTGATAAAAAGAAGAATCTACTTCAACCAATATGCCCTTAGGCACGACCATACATAACATAGAAATCACACTTGTAAAGGGTAGATAATTAGTTAGAGCAGCAAGCACTGTAGCGAAACTGATAACAAAAGAGGGGAAATTAACCACCTTAAGATTACCCTCTGGGAAGGTTCATTTGATATCCAAAATCTACTTAGCAATAGTCAGACAAGTGGGTAATGTTAGGATGAACCAAAAAATTTTGGGTAGAGTCGGATCGAAGTGTTGGCTATGTAAGCATCCTGTAGTAAGAGGAGTAGTTATGAACCCTGTAAATATAGTGATAGTTTTATTCTCCGTCACTATAAATAAGAATATTGAAAATCTCATTTTTTATCCAAACTTTTATTTTATAAAAAAATACTATTTTTTGATATATTACATTATCTCCATTACTAATCTTTTATGTACCTTGGTTTTCCTAACTGTCCACTGATTTTGGATTGATCCCCGGTATGGTAATACGTATAAGACAATAGTAGTGTAACTCCATACGGTTGATCTTTTATATCTGCTTCAAGATTTAATAATTATTCAAAGATTATTAGTCTTGGGTTAAACAGTTTGCACTGATTATTTTTATATTCATGTACATAGGGAATGAGATTTTATCTTCCTACTACAAATTTCTAAGTAGTTTGGTTTTACTCGTATAACTATCTAGTTTAACTCATCGACCCTAATGATGAATAAAAAATTAATGAATAAAAAATGAAAATACTATAACTATCTAGTTTAACTCATCGACCCTAATGATGAATAAAAAATTAATGAATAAAAAATGAAAATACCCATTCAATAATATTCAACCTTTTTACCCTAATGATGAATAAAAAATTAATGAATAAAAAATGAAAATACCCATTCAATAATATTCAACCTTTTTTATATTAATTTCATTTCTAAAGAGAATGGAAAATAATCATGTTCCAGCGGATAACACGTAGAGATATTGATAACATGCGTAGAGTTAATGTTATTGTATAATTAATAGATTGAGCAGCAGCCCGTAGACCACCTGAAAAGGAATATTTATTGTATGATCCATATCCTGACATAAGAAGTCCAATAGGAGCAATACTTGAAATCAAGATCCATAAAAAAGCACATATGCTAAGATCGACTAAAACAATGCGATACCCAAAAGGAATTACTAAAAAACTTAGTAGAACTAATATGACCGCTATTGACGATCCCACGCTAAACAAATGAATATCTCCTCTAGATGGAAGTAGGTCCTCTTTAAAAAGTAATTTGGTCTCATCCGCTAGAGTTTGAAGAATTCCTAATGGACCGACATATTCAGGCTCTATACGTTATTGTATTGCAGTGGATATTTCTCTTTTTAACAACACAATTATGAGTATCCCTATTATGATTTAGAAAATTTATCTGAGAAAAGCATGCATTGGAAACACTGTGATAAAAGAATTTTATCAGTTCTTCCAACTAAATCCAGTAGGCTTAGAGTCAATCTTAACGTCTAAAGCTAAAATGACTATAATCATGTATCAGTTAGAAGCCCTAGAAACCAAAGCACTAGCTCTAGCTCAAATCAACCAAGTTTCTTTCCGAATATATCATAACTATCAATCTCTAGCACATATTTTAGAGGAATGTTCTCTCTTAAGAAAACCAACCACATTCTTCTTATAGTTAGATCCAAACTTCTGATCCCTACATAAAGGAAAAGGAATTTCACGTTCTTCCTTTCAATTCGAATCGACATGAGGGTCCAACTCCATTGCATTGCTAGAATCCATGTTGTACTAGGCCAGGGTGAACACTAACTCTAGCATTCTGGAAATGATCGTCTTTCTTCAACCTACAATCTAGGTTGGAGAAACCATTCAAATTTTGCATGGAATCAGAAAATTTTTGCCAAAACTTAAAATTTCACTTCCACTTCAACCCCACAATTTCCTAGAGAAAACATAGTTTCATTCAATATAGAATAATTTTCACAACCCAATAATGCATACTAGAATCAATCACTTTAAAATCAATATGTAAATCCTATTCCACTGAACTCTAAGCATGAGAGATGACTCAGTATCATAGAGAATGGTCTAGAAGCCATGATTAAATTATATATAGACCACTAACATATTGACTTAGTCATCTAACACTCTAAATTCTTTATGCAAATAAACAACCAATTACTTAATTCTAACACTCAAGCTATAGATAGGTTGGAAACCCAACTTGATCAACTAGCCAGTAGTGTGAGTAAAAGAGAGAAGGAAAAATTTTTTCGAGTCAACCTGTTGCAAACCCTAAAACACTAGATTAAGTCCAACCAACCCATCTCAGGTGAATGTGATCCAAATGCTATGGTAAAAAAAACAAAAGCCAAATAGATAATCAAGTTAGAATGCCACCGGATCAAACTCTATCTTCCTCTTCTCTATTCAAAATACTGAATCTGAACAAACTCTCTCTATTTCTGATAACTCTGTTCAACAATCACTC
>NC_033801.1:27073291-27089919 GCF_001876935.1 Asparagus officinalis
CAAAACTGAACTTAAGCTCAATCTTGATGGGTCTAAGATCATTGCTCCCTTTTCAGATAGACTCATGCCTAGAAAAAAAAATCTCTCTAGGTAGGTAAAATCCTAAAAACTTTCAAGTAGGTTAAGGTCAACATTACTCTCTTAGATGCTACTTAACAAATCCCCTCTTATGCTAAATTCTTGAAGGGTTTGCGCATTGAGAAAAGAACCACTGATGTCCTCAAGAAAGTCATTCTAGTTGCTAGTATTAATGACATGCTCTTAAAGCCTATGCCTTTGAAACAGAAGGATCCTCTTGTTTGACCCTAGAGGGGGGGGGGTGATTAGGGTCTTATTCTAATCTAATCCGATTTTATGCCAATTAAAATTAATTAACAAGTTATCCTAGCAAGTATGAAATACAATAATATATATGAGCTAGGATGAGCAATATGAACTAAGGGGTATATCCTAGCAAAGAGATATACTATGAGATATATGTAAGGATATATTAATAACACAAGGGTAAACAATCTAAACTAGATAATGAGCAATATAAACAACAAGCAATATACAAAGGTGATATAAGATATAAAAATAAGTGCGCTAATTCAATCACAAACAAACGATATGATTACGAAGTTCGATCCCTATGACCTACGTCTCCACTCCTCACCTCGAGGAGATCTCCACTATCACAACCAGGTTTTCTACGTTTACCCGAATAACGTTTACACCTCACAATATGGTTTTCTAGTTTACTGAAAACTCTACAACTAACACACTCTTGCAATCCCACTCTACACTCTCTCAAGTGTTGAACTAGACGTGTTTTCGTCAAGTGCTCGGATACAACCTCTCCTTAGGTTCGTCAATCGATGCCACTCCTCTTGGGACGATCCCCAACTCTCGCCACACACTTTTCTTAGTGTACAAGTGTATTACAAAGTGATCCTCACAATAAACACAATTACAATAAATGATTGTTCTCTAATATGGATGAGAACACAATGAAAGCTCACACTCAATTATTACAACTCTCACCAATCCAAATATACTATGTATGAAAATACAATAAGCTCATGTGAGTGTGTGTAAACAATGAGTGAAATAAAATCTAACTCAAATAACAAACTAGCAATAATAAGAATATGAAAATCAATAATAAAATTACTAGAGAAAGGAGTTAGAAAACTTCTCTATAAGCACAAAGAGAGGATGAGAAGATATTGAAGATGAACTCCTCAACAGATGATGCAAGCTCCTTTTTGTAAAAGCAAACCCCAAAAAACAAACTAAACAAACTGTAAAACCCTCTTAAACTTGTTTAAAACTTTCTCCTTGGTTACTGATAGAAGAGGGGTTGAGGGGTTTATATAGAAAGAGAAACCAACAGCCAAAACCCCAAACAAAATAACAAAAATCCCAGAAAATCAGGAATATGATTCTGTACTAAAAATAGCCGTTGGGCTATCGGCGGTCGACCGGTCGGGGGGGAGCCAGCTTTGAAACTCAGAAAACTTCTAGAGACTTACGCGGTCGACCGTGGGAATTTTCAGCTCGACGGTCGACCGTGGCGGTCGACCGTGAAAGTTTCTGCGACCCACTCAGCAAAAAACATAGGCGTGATCGAATGTGGTGGTTGACCGCAAACTAATATATAAAAAATTCAGGTTTGAAAGCAGTTTGCTGATTTTAAAACACTGTTTAAAAATATCAAATAAATTCAGAAAATGTAAAACTTTGGGGAATGATTATAAACATGATAATAAACATGCTACAAAGACTGGTTTACAAAAAGGACTTCCCAAAATGTAAAATATCATTATTTTGTAAGGAGGTCCAAAACATAGAAATGTAAACATATGAATTTTGATATTTTGCCTAAACCATATTTTGAAACTTTACAAAATGATTTTATAGACTTGAAGAAAGATGTAAACTATTGTTATGAAGTCTATAAACAATGAATATAGTATTTTATCAAAATACACATATAATGCAGTAAAACATGATTTCATTGAACTAAATAACATTGATAGTGATGAAATCATATATATGCATATAAGTATAAAACTAAAATATGTTTTCTAATTATATTTAATTGTTTCATAGCAAAACTTAAAAACTATCAAACCAAAACATATATGTATATATATAACTATATATATACATGGAAACCAATAAATGTGTGTGTATAATATTGAGCTTAAAGTACTAACACACATAATATAAACCTAAACTAACTATTACCCAAGCTTGATCTTGATCTTCATTGTAGCTCAACTTGGTAAACTTGGATGAAGCTTGTAATTGGATCTTTAACTTGATAGCAAGGCTTCACTCCACTATTCCGCCAACCTCCATTGGATCACTAGTGGAAATAGTAGTTTCCCTGACGGCAACATCGCTGACGGGAAATTCCCGTCAGCGTTGTTTATATCGCTGACGGGAAATCCCGTCGACGATGTTCCCATCAGCGTTTCTTTGCTCCCGTCAGCGATGAAAACATCGCTGACGGGCTGTAAACATCGCTGACGGGAAACCCGTCAGCGATGTGAGCTTTATAAGTAATTCGCTGACGAACTTTTTTCCATAGAAACCCTAAATTTCCTCGCCGCCACGCACCCTCGACTTCCCCTCTCTCAGCTCAGCCACTCGCCGCCGGCCATCACCTCACTCTCGCGGTCGGCCTAGCCTGCGCCATCACCTTCCCCTCCCCCTCTTCGACTCCACCGCCCGTGGCCCCGATCGAGCTCACTGTCAACCTTGGAGCTCGCCGTTGCACCGCCCCCGCGCTGACTCGAACAGTGGGGTCGCCTGAGCTCTCTCATCTCCTCACCTACATCATATGATTCCTTTGATTTTTTTTCAAATTTTTTTTATTTTTTTTTCTGATTTTAGGTTTTGTTGTTTTTACTAATTTGAGATTTGATTTCTTTGATTGCAGTGCAGGAGGTCCAAGTGAGTCTTACGTTTTGTTGGATTGCATTGCAGGAGATCCAAGCGGTAATTTTTGGTCATTATCGCATTTTGGTGTATAGAAATTATACATAATTAGTTGTAAAACGACCAAGCTGGCTGATATTTACAAATAGTTGTAATCTAGTTGAGTCTCATTTTATTTGTAAAGTTTAACATACAGACTTAAACAAAATTAAGCATGTGCTGTAATAAAGTGGTTATATAGCATGACAGTTTTTATTCTAAAGTGCAATCACTAGTGAAATAATTTTTGTCTGAAGTTCATCTCTAAATTGGTTCAGAGATAGCGCTATTCTGAGAGAAAAGTTCATGAAGAAAATAACGACATAAGTAACTTCGGTAACAAAATTTGACCTTACCTTAATTCCACCTTTCTGAGAGAAAAGTTCATTAAGAACAATAGTTATCAAATCAATTTGACTTGATGATATATAATATGTATGCTATACTATCTGCATCATTTTAAGTTCAGCCATCAATATGTAATTAGTCATTAGATATATAAAGTTTTTGGACTTTGAACTTTGAATGCATGCGGTGAGTTTTTTTAGACACCGAAGTCTCAGACTCGTTATGGTTGTTTATGGGCATGACTGTTGTTGAAACCTTCGCCCATGCCTAAGTTAATTAGAGAAGACCAGAAAACTTATCAAATTTTACCATATAAAACAGGCTAAATATCAGAAAGTTACCACCTTAAGTTTGAACAATTATCAGATAACCAACCTCTTATGACTTGCTGGTGTTTGATATGATACAGTTGACCAGCTGCTAATTTACTCTCTGGGTCTTTATTCTCTTTTGGTTAATTTATTCTCTTATGGGTAATTACAAGTTTTATTATGTTATATATCATGATTTATGAATCGAAAGTCATTACCCCTAGTTTCCCATCTAATAATGTTGGATGTGAATCTCTTCTGATATAAACTCACGCAATTCTAGTTGGATGTGAAAATACTTTTTACATCTAAAGAGAATAACGTGATTTATGTTAGGAGCATGATATACATGCAATAATTATTAGATCTGTCCGGGGAGGAGTCCCCTTCTCGTACAGGTTAGGAATACAGTAGTGTATCATCTATCTTTGTATACTTTATGCATTTTTATTCCTTAAAAATTTTGATAACACGTACCGCATTGTTCTCCGTGTACAATAAGCGTATGTTGTTTTGCGTATCAATCTATAATCGATCTATTATCGATGATTGATACGCATTATAACATCCACACAGTGTATTCGGAGAACTGCTAGTAGGTGCTGCCGAAATTTCCAAGAAATAAAAACGCTTAAAGTATATAAAGATAGTTGTAGACACTACTATATTCCTAATGAGATAGGTCCATTTCCTATGACAGCCGTTAAATTGTCTTATTTCAAATATGAGCGTTAGATTTTACTCCCCTATGACAGCCGTTAAATTGTCTTATTTCAAATATGAGCGTTAGATTTTACTCCCACATAAATTATGTTCTGGTAATTTTCCCTCCGAGATTATTATAATTAAAATTTCCTTGATGTCGTGAAGAAAGTTAAACCTTTAAAGACGATGCGTTACTAATAAAAATTCACATTATCTAATTATGCTTAATATCATACAGATCTATGAGGATAGTTCCCGACAAATCATGGATCGATATTCCTCGTATTGATAGATGGAGGGATAGTCGATATAAAGATGGAATAAATCAATTCATACAGTACGCCTTGGCAGACCCACGGAAGTTAAATAGTAATATCGTGTATTGTCCCTGCTGTTGGTGTAAAAATAGGGCGTTGGTAGATAAAAGTGATTTACAGAAACACTTAATATCAGGATTCCATGAGGAGTACAAATATTAGACGTTTCATGGGGAAGGATGTCTTGAAGAAATGGAACTGATGGCGGATACCGGTACTTCCGGTGGGAGAATAGATGATACGAGAATAGATGATACACATACGATGCTCACGGATATGTTAACAGTTCCTAATATAGATCAATCTGATTATGCCGAGGATGCTGATGAGTCAGGAAATGCTGGAGGCATGACTGATCATGAGGAGCTGGCGTAGATAATGAAATTAATAGACGATAATGAAAATGATCTGTACGAGGGTTGCACCGAGTTCACCAGGTTATCATTTATGCTGCGTCTTTTGCGTATAAAGTCTCTTAGTGGAATGGCAGATAAATATTTTAATATGTTGCTTGTGTTGCTGAGAAAAGTCATTCCAAATGGTAAAGAGAGCATACCAGAAAATTATGATAACGCAAAGAAGATTGTTTCCGTTATAGGACTTGATTACAATAAAATCGATGCATGCCCTAATGATTGTATCCTCTACTATAAAGATAAAAAAGATCTTCAGGAGTGTCCAATTTGTGGAGTATCACGGTGGGTACAACGCAAAAATTATTCAACACGTAGGACAGCAAGGTCTATGTTTAAGCAAAAGAAGATTCCAGCAAAGGTCCTGCGTCATTTTCCCTTAATACCAAGGCTAAAATGGTTGTATATGAATAAAGACACTGCTAAGCAAATGAGGTGGCACATGGAGGAACGTATTGATGATGGTAAAATCAGACATCCGGCCGATGCAGAGGCATGGAAGCATGTGGATAGAACTTTTCCTTCGTTTTGCAAATGAGTGCAGGAATGTTAGACTAGGTTTGTCTAGCGACGGATTCAATCCATTTAGGATAATGAGTTCTGGTTGGTCTACATGGCCTATTGTATTAACACCTTACAACTTACCGCCTTGGCTTTGCATGAAACAACCGTATATGATACTTTCATTATTGATACCGGGCAAGCATGCACTAGGAAATGACATAGATGTGTTTTTAGAACCGCTAATTGATGAGTTAAAACAACTCTGGACTGAAGGGATTATGACATATGATACTCATGCAAAGCAGTCTTTCAGACTACGTGCTATTTTACTATGGACAATTAATTATTTCAGAAATAATGTGTGAAATGGAGATGCTCTTTCCTCCATCTTTTTTCACAATAATGGTTCATCTTACACAACATCTCGCGGAGGAGGCTGCAATAGCAGGACCAGTCCGTTATCGTTGGATGTATCCAATAGAGAGGTTAGTATTTAGATACTTTTAATCGTTACCTATCAATATTTATATCTATTAAATATCAATATCTTTACATATATATCTGATTAATTATCATTTTTAGATATTTGGGTTCAATGAAGAGCCAATTGCGTAATAGAGCTCGACCAGAAGGTTCAATAGCTGAAAGTTACGTGAGAACCGAGTGTCTCTTATTTGCCTCTCGTTATATGAGAGGGGAACAAACAGAAGTTCAAGCACCTATTGATAATAAGGATAACACAGTTCTCTATCCTCGCGGGCTGAACAAAAATTATTCTAACATATTGCTAGATCAAGCGCATGCATATGTTAAAATATCTAAAAAGAGTTTTGAATACCATTTAATCTTTAATATTTATTTTGACAATAATAAATAAATTTATTGCATTAATAGGCAACATCAGGAAAAACTTAAGAATAAAGTTACCGGTAGTACAGCTGTACATGACATTAAAGAAAGACATATGAAGGAATTCCCTGCTTGGTTGAAGAATGAAGTAAGTATTATTAAATTTAGCAATATTTGTATGTTTTTTGATAAAAAAACTTTGAAATTATTGATTTAATAGTTTTCTTATTTTTTATATTTAGATCCAGGAACAACTTGTCCTTAATAATCAAATATCAGAAGAAGTGAAGGTTCATGCGAAGCGGCCTTACTATGCTGTATGTCAATATGGTGGGTATCGTGTTAACGGTTATAAATTTCACACAATGGAGGTTGATGATACGAAGGTCACCCAGAATAGTGGTGTCATGGCTACATTCTCACAAGAATGTTTCTCAAACAGAAGAGATCAGAATCCTGTTGAAAATAATATAACATATTATGGAATATTGGAAGATGTGGTGGAGATATTCTACGGCTATGGTGGTCCAAATGAACATAAATACATGATGTTCATGATTCGTTGGTGTTTTGCAAAGACTCAAAAGGATCCCTTTGGATTTACAATTGTCAATCTCGATAAAGAAATTGATAGTGATGAAAAATTCATGTTTGCATCTCAGGTGGGACAATGTTTCTATGTGAAAGATCCTGCGGTTAAAGACGAGTGGGTTGTCCTGAACAAGGATTCTAGGGCTTATATTCAACCTTCTATCAATGAAGATGATGATGAGAGCTATATAAACAACTTCAATGAGCCAAATGCAGCGATCGATGAATTCTCGTACCCTCAAAACATAGTGTTTGATACGGATGCTCCAACAACTCGGACAGACATTCCAAATATTGTCACAGACATTAATAGGAGCTAAACAACAATTATTTGTAATCGGGTCTTCATGTAACTTTTTTTAGTTTGCAAATTGTAAAATGAAAACTTTAATATCACTATGATGTATCTCAATTACCTTTTGGACGATATAAATATGTAATATCTTATTTTGTATATTTAGCTTGCAGATGCCTACAAACTTGATGTGAAAGGAAAATTTTAGTAACTCAACAATACATATTGTTTTTATTTTCGCCAAGCCAAATTGCATCTATAATATATTAATTTGTATGTTTATTCAACTTGCAGATGTCTAAAAACATTAACAAGAGGTTATTCAAAGCTAACCCCAGTCAAGACCAATCCACTGAGGAAGAGCCACCGAGTTCAGGAGAGATGTCAGGTATATCTTAGTTTAACTTAAGTATTTTTATTCATGATATATGCACAATGATAATTTATTTCTTTTATTTTTTTAGATGAGGGTGAGGAAGAGCCGACTACCGTACCATTATATGCAGATCCTCCAGTGATACTTCAAGCATATATTCCCGGGATTGAGCGTGGGCCTTTACTAGCATGTGCAGAGGGGTACAGACTCAAGCATACAGAAAAATACATGCTTGCGAAAAAACGATTGGATGAATAGGGCCCACAGATTAATGAGATTTTATCTGATGCAAAAAATGAAATCAGACAAAGATTTGGTGAGATTGATCAAAAATTTTTATTCTGGGTCTATTATTTAGTGATGGGTGCCATGATTCTGTGTATTACTTGGATGATTAATCTTAGAACAACTCAGCTGAATTAATGCTTGCAAGTGGCGTTGAGATTAAACATATATCTAATATTTGAAAAAGTCTATAACTTTTGAACTTTTTTCCTTTGCATTTATATTCTGATTAAATAGAAGGTAATGAAATTCTAACTTAGTTAAGGGTGCTATCAAGACAAGTTCTAACCCTTTTAGCTTGTAAAACATCAATAATAAAACCCCAGTCTAAAATATCATATGCCTTGGTAAAGTCCAGCTTAAACAAAGACCTTTCATCGACTAATCAAAAGTTTGAATTATAGTCACAGAAAGCAACTTCCATATTCAAAACGAATGAACAAATAAGATAGAAAATTTTCCCTAGGAGCCTTTCACCTGCATTTTTTTTCTATATATATGTTGGCTGTCTACATAATTTCATTTTTTTCCTTAATATTGTATCTATATCTAATAAAAGTGTTGATATATCTATTATTTTTTTCTTTGTTGTAGGATAAAAACTTTACCAGAAAAAAGGACGCCAAGGCAGTGACTTTAAAAAAAAGTTACCCCCGGATGGTTTTCGAGCAATTGTGAGATGGGGACATAATGAGATTCCAACCAGACAATGGGCTATTAACTTTAGCTCATACCTTGGATGCTTGATACGGAGGAGTGATAATGTGAATCCTTATTACGAGGCTGAGGAGCAGCCATTTCATGTCCTGGAGAGTATATATCGAGATTGTTGGGTAAATTCTTCTATTTAGCACAATTATTTTTCAATTCTGTCAATTATTGTCCATGCTTAACTATATTTTAATTTTTAGAGATATTTCAACATCGAAGACAATCCCGTAGGGTGGGAATTTTTATTTGGATACCAGGGAAAGTTCAAGCATTCTCTTCGGGAATGGAAGAAAGATTATGATCATCATACGGGGACTACTTCATTTGCCCAGATTGAGGATCAATTTTGTAGGACAACGGTAAATAAAGTCTTTTAATCTTCTATATATATTCTCTCAGTTTCCTAGAATATTTGATAAATAAAACTAATAAATATATTTTTAAATCTCAGAACGCTCCCTTTATCCCGCTACCAGAACTGCACAGGAGGACGATGGTTCAATTTAAGAAGGGGTACGATGACGATGAGAATAGGAAACAAAAGCTAGAATTGGCCAAGAAAATGCAGGTTAACTAATTATCGTCTGTTTTTTGTTAGGAATTTATTATTTGCACTCGTCTTTTTCGTCATCTTAATTATCATACATGAATTATATAGAACCCTCTAAGTTTAGTGTGTAGGATGTTAGAACTTTTTTGACCCGAAGAACCCTCTAAGTTATGTTAAAATACATACATAAAATAGTTACATGCATACCTAACCATATTCTTTTGGTTAAATACATACATGCATACATAAAATAGTTACAGAACGCTCCCTTCATATTCTTTTCATAACTAACCCCTAATTAGAAAACAACAGTAAGTACACCTTCAAATTACATCCACTATTGTTTCTGATGAATATATAGAAAGGCTAAAAACTAGCCATTCCCAAACATCATAGAAATGATGTTTATAGAAAAATTGGTATTTTCAATACTAAATTCCTCAATAAACATTATTATATGTGTGAATGTGTTAAGGAAGATGCATGCATACTTCATCTTTTATTTTACTTGTTCAGGTAAATATATCTTTTATTTTTAAAAGGTTAATTCTTAAATTTATTTTTTTTGTCTTTTAGGAAGCTCTGGAAAACACATATTCTGAGGTTGTTGCACAGAGCCAAGAGCCCCTGACTAGAGAGCAGAATTATAATGTGAGCCATTTAGTTTGTGGACTTCCCAAAAAGGGGAGGACCAGGTGGATGGGAGTTGGAGCTCAGAGGGTGTCTACACAATTCCAGTCTCCGCCGATTTCAACACAATCGACTATGCCCTCGGGGCCCTCTTACATGCCGCAGGAGGATTGCACTTAGCAGGCGATGCAGCTTGTATCCTCTGTGATGAATATGTTAGATGGTCAGATTCCCGAGGAGATGTGGGAGGATATTCAAGAGGAGCTTATGCGAGTGATCCAACCTACTGCTACTTTTGCGATGGTTTCCAGGCAAATAATGAAATCTTGTAGAAGGCGGGTTCCTACTCGGGTGCAAAGCCAGATTATGAACTTCTTGGCCACTCAAAAGGCATTTACTGGTAGTGGAGAGAGTAGCAGACAGGTATACTTATTATATATGTAAAACATGATTACACACAATATTATGTGATTCTAAATTTAAATTTTTTTTTTGTTAGATTGGAGATGATACTATTGGGAGCACGAGTCGTAGGGATGGATCCGCCAGTGGAAACGCGGACGATGACATGGATAGAGCGGATGACCTATCATAGTGAGTTATATCCTAAACTCGTGTTTGTATATTGGACATCTTTATATTGGGCATTATGATATGCGTTGTATGGTTCTGTTGTGTTTGGGAAATTTTTGTGGATTAAACATATGATAGATTGTGTACAGGTTTGTTATGGGAATTTTCCGTGATTTAGAACTTATGATATGCTGTGTATGATTTTGTTGTGAAATTTTGTGGATATATTCCGAGATGTTTTCGTGAAAATGAATGAACATTTGTGGAAATTGAATGAAACATATTCGAATATTTGTGAAAATTTGAGTTGAATGAGGGGATGTTGTTGGAATTTTGGATTGTATGATCATTTCGAGATGTTTTGGAATGTGTAGAGAAATGTCGTTGGTTTGGCTAGATTTGTATGTACAGGGAACTGATTACAATCAGCTAAATTTTTATTTAGACCTGCTAATGACTATTCGACCTGACGGGGAACCGTTAGCCATAGTTATCGCTGACGGCATTCCCGTCAGCGATGTTATATACATCGCTGACGGGAATCCCGTCAGCGATAACTATCGCTGACGGGTTTCCCGTCAGCGATGTATATACATCGCTGACGGGTTTCCCATCAGCGATAGTTATCGCTGACGGCATCCCCGTCAGCGATTGTTTGTACAGTGCTGACGAAAAGCCGTCAGCAACAAACATCACTGACGGATTCCCGTCAGTGATGTACTATACATCACTGACGGGATTCCCGTCAGCGATGTTTCATTATAACTGACGGCATTTGCCGTCAACATTGTTGCCGTCAGTAATAATCATTACTGACGGCGCCCCGTCAGTGATAGTTCTTCCCTGACGGGACTATTGCTGACGGCATATCCTTGACGGGCTGCCGTCAAGGATACTTAACGCCGACGGGATTTTAAGCATTCCTGACGGGAATGCCCGTCAACGATACCTGGTTTTCTACTAGTGGATATTATCGTTGAAGCGCAATCCATCCAACCTCCAACTTGTTGTTTGCCTAGAATAAATACAAAAACGCAAACACTAGACAAACAACATTAGAAGTAAATTATTTGTTAAACATCATCAAAACAAGAAGGCCAACACCTCTTTGTCCTATTATCTCATATGTCATAGGAATTATCTTCATTGATAAGGCACTCTAGACGTAGGAACTAGTGTGAATCTTTTTTCTTATTCAATCTATCAACAAGTAAGTGTAAGTGAATTAAAACCAACCAGATATTCTATCTAGTTAGCTGATAGATTTGTAAAGATACTCAAAGAAGAGATTGAGGATATTCTATCAATGTTGTGGAGTTTATTTTTTCTGTTAATTTCTTAGTCTTAGAAATGCAGTGTATTTTCAATCCCAACCAGATGTTCTATCCAATTAGCTGATAGATTTGTAAAGATACTCAAAGGAGAGATTGAGGATATTCTATCAATGTTGTGGAGTTTATTTTTCCTATTAATTTCTTAGTCTTAACTTTATTGATGTAAGTTTTTAGAAGATCATTAATGAAGAAATCAGGTTTTCTGATGAAGAACTTAAATTTCTAAGAAAGATGGACCAATCAGCTTATCATGTCTCAATCAGGAACCCTAGTTTAGATGAGATTTATAGTACTGTGATTGAGTTCTTTGAGAAATTAGAATAATGCTCTAATCTTTGGTCTAATTCTGAACCCAGCATTCCATTAGTGGAAATACATGTCAACGGCATACACACTGATTTTGGTTTAATTGATTAGCCTATACCAACCTACCAAAAAATACTATGAAAATTACTGAAAACCCCGAGAAGAACAAAATCTAAGCAATATAATAAAGTTTATCATTTCACACTTCTTTAAAATCTGAGATATAATTTTCAACAATAAGGTAGGATTTGATATAGGATTTGAGCTTTTCATTTTAAAAATTTTATTCTACATCTTTACTCTTTATCGCATAATAATAAAAAAAGAATTTATTCTTCTCTCATTTCATAGTTTCTTATTCTATAAAAAAAAGAAAAAAGGAGAAAAAATGAAAAAAAAGAAACAAAGAAAAAAGAGAGAATTTTTTTGGCTACATTCTCCATATACCAAAAGTAATTGACCATTTTTATCATTTTATTATTATTTAAGGTTGACCGAACAAATATAAGTGCTTCATTTTCTATATGCTTTTTTTTATGCATTATATAGTTTGCATTGAGGACAATCGGAGATTTAGGTGTAGGGGTGGTGACTAATCATATTTTCTCTCTATTTTATCCTTTTTGTTTCCCTATCTTTGCTTTTCTTTTCTTTTACCCTTTCTTTTCTTTCCCTTAAAAAAATGAAGCTTAAACTTAGGATAAATCTGAATGAAGCTTAAACTTTCGAATTCTTAGTTAGTTTTATACTCAAGTTAGCCTTTTATGATAAATCTGAAAAAAAAAAATTTAAATAATTTTCAGAGTGTTATATCTTGCTATAGCTCTAACTTATGATTTTATTTAATATAATATAAAGTAAAACTAAATGTACATGAAGAATTATTTTCTTACGAAATTAGAGCAGGGAGGTTATGATATATTTTGCCATGTACTTTAAATATAAAAAATTCTTTGATGCAAGGTCCCTATCAAATCTTATCCCAAACAATGTGAATGGAAAATGCTATTATAACTCACTTGCATGGAGTAATTATATTGTATATATGACATATACAATAGTCTCATGTATTTTCTGGTTCTAACTACAAAATATGCAAGAGTGGTAGTCCGTATATTTTCTGACTTTAATTACTTTTGTAATTAATGTTCTCTAAATGCACGGGACTATTAATCTTGTGTATTTTAAAGATGATTTTTTTTTTACAAAATCGACCTCTTTTTTGCAGTCTTGATGGTGTGGAATAAAGAGGTCAATTTTGTTAATTATTATGTAAAACAGTCGATTTTTCTAATATTTTTAAAAAGTAATATTAAAAAAAAAATCAATTGTAGCCTTCTTTGATCAACTACATTATAGAGTCGTGCCACTATATAGAGAAAAGAAAAATATCAATTTTAATTTTTTTACTTACACTATGGTAACTAAGTATCATGTGCATATTTTTTGTCCATTATAGTGATTTTTCTCATCTTATCTAGTTTATTATATATTGCAATGTAGTTGATCAATGACTTTACTTTAGCTTCTATTGCAATATTATTTATATAAATTTTTATATTAAGTTTATGATTCCTTCAGTATTTTTAGAATAAAGTAAGAAAATTTATAAATACTTACTAATTTTCTTGTACTTTTCATGAATAATGTTTTTTTAACTAGGACATAATTGTTCAATATGTTCTTCAAGGAGAACTCGGTTAGTGTTTTTTTGCTCGATATGCTTTTTATCAATCTCAATTCAGGTGATTCATGAATGTTTCTGAATTTTGAGTTTATTTCTTTCACTTTTCCATTTGAAATAAAAACAACTTAGTTCTTTTAAAGGATATCTCTAAACTTTCTGATAGTTTTTCCATACATAACTTCTTGTATTTTTTCTTTACTTTATAAATAAATATTATCAACATTAGAGATAAATGTGTATACATTATAATCAATTAATGCTAACCTATTATATCTTAATGTAATAATATCAAACATTTCCTCTTTTATTTACCAAATTTCAGCCTTTTTGTGATTTAAACTTTTGAGGGTGTGTTTTGTAATTTTTAAACCTTGATAGTATTTTATGAAAATTTTAAATTTTAAGTTGGGCACTTATAATTTTCATGTTTCATGTATTGGTGATAAGTTTTTAAATGTTAGAATATTTCTCATAACTCTAAAAATTTGAAGGTATTTTTATAAGGGAAAATTTACAAAATAGACCGCTTTTGCTAAATATTTAGCAAAATCGACTGTTTTGCTAAATATTTAGCAAAATCGATTTTTTTTGGCCAACAGGCTAAAAAGAGGTCGATTTTAAAAAAACGCCTATCAGAAAATATACGGGACTAGTAGTCCCGTATAATTTTAGAGCACTAATCACATATTAGTGCTCACAGAAAATATACGGGACTACTAGTCCCGTATATTTTTTGAACATTATTGAAAATGTACGGGACTAGTAGTCCGGTACATTATGTATACAATGTAATTTTATACATAAGTCTTGATGCATTTTGGAATATGATTCCAACAAATTTTATATGTGAACCGCCTCTAAGCAGTTGAGCGAGAATCTGTAGAGGGGGGGTTGCAGTCGATGGTGCGCGCCATTGCTTCTCCTGCTCAAAACCCACAGCAGAGATTGTCTGTCGTCGAGATCAACGCTCTAAAATTCCGCATGGTTGCTGATCGCTTAATTATCTTGCTGAGTTCTGGAGTTTCATCGGCGGAGCTCTTCAAGCTCTGCCTCTGTCTCGCCAGGTTCAAATGGGTTCTTTCCTCTCATTGTTTTCTTTACTCTTGTTCTAAATTTTCTAGATTTTTAATATTATTTTGATTGGGTTTTTTTGTTGGTTTGATTTTTGATGCAAAACCATTAATGGGTCAAACTTTCAGGCTTTTCCCTGTAGAACGAAAACATTCTTCCACTGATTACCTCTTTTTGGCAGGTGCCACTTAAGTTCTAAACCATGGCATTAATGCTCATCATTAACGGCAATAGTGCAGCTGCTAAGTTCCTCATTCGCCTATAATAAACCAAAAAAAATTACATTGTATACACAATGTACGAGACTACTAGTCCCGTATATTTTTTGATAATGTTCAGAAAATATACGGGACTAATAGTCCCGTATATTTTCTGTGAGCACTAATAGGTGATTAGTGCTCTGAAAATATACGGGACTACTACTCTCGTATATTTTCTGATAGTCGTTTTATAAAATCGACATCTTTTTGTCCGACAGGCCAAAAAGAGGTCGATTTTGCTAAATATTTAGCAAAATGATCGATTTTGCTAAATATTTAGCAAAAACGGTTTATTTTGCAAATTTTCCCTTTTTATAATTACTAAAATTTTGGGTTGTTTTTTTTTAAATTTTAAATTTTTAGCAATCTGCTGATAAATTCTAAATTTGATGTGTACCAGTTATAAGTTTTAAAATTTTAAAATTTTTTAATAAATTTTTTACTTTTGAGAGAGTTTTTGTAATTTTTGTACCTTTGAGGTTATTTTTTTACTAATTTTAAATTTATATGTGCCTAATGGTAATCCCTGGAATCTATCTATGTTGTTTCTAAGTTTTGAAATCTCTGAATTTTAGAATGTTTTTTTTTTGTAATTTAAACATGGCTAAATGACACTTATATACCCTATTATTTTGCTCTTGTTAGTTATATACCCTAAGTTACAAAACATAGCAAAAAACACCCTGAGTTGGTAACAGTTTAAATTTAGCTAACGGTGTTAAAAATACATAAAAGGATAATAATGCCCCTCCTTAAGAATTAACCCCCCAACATAGTGAAAGCTCTTATTTTCTATTGTTACCCATATTAAAGAGGAAGAAGAAGTTGGAGGCCACGAAAAGAAGATGATGATGATGATGAAAATAATCTAATTTCCGGGGGGTAATACAGTAAATAATATAATAAATGAGGGTAAGAAGTATTCAAGTTGGTCATAGGTCCAGCACATGAGAATATTCCAGAGAATATTCTCACAGCTGGTTAACAGAAGGTACCAACTTGTAATTTTTTGCCAACTCAGGGTATTTTTTTGCTATATTTTGTAACTTATGGTATATAACTGCTTCAAGAGTGAAACACATATATAGGGTATATAAATGTAATTTAGTCTTTAAACTTTTGAGGTTATTTCTATAAATTTTAAAATGTTGAGGGTGTTAATTACAAGTTTTAAATTTTTAGATATCATGTTTGTTTTTAAGTTTTAAAAAATCAGGTGTTTTGTGTAATTTTAAACTTTTAAGGCTATTATATGCAATTTTTGAAACTTTTGGTTTTTTATAATACTTCATGTATTATAATAGGTTATCTACATATAATTTTTTAATCTTATTTTTTCTATATTTTTGAGTTATAGGTAGTTCATATGGAGTTAATATAGGATATAGTTAGTATTTGGATATGTTAAGATTTAAGTAAAATATTCAAAATAACTTATTTGGCATTAGATAAGATATGATTAAAATTATAATAGATTAGAATAATAATATAATATTCAAAAAAACTATGGGTAATACCGACCATAAAAAGATTTGATCTTTACTT
>NC_033801.1:27089939-27145666 GCF_001876935.1 Asparagus officinalis
TGTATTTATGTGTTTTTTTTTGTTTTGTGTGCAATTTTTTGTTTCTTGTTTGCTTTTGTATGAATTTCGCAATTCAGATATCCTAATTGAGCTTAAACCTAATCCAAACCCTAATCTTAACCCTAATAACTCTAATCAAAGTAATTCTAATAAAAAAAATATCCTCATGCCAACCCTAATAACATTACCCTAAAAGTCTAGAACCCTCGTTAAACTAATGTTAAACTTTATCTAACCTCGGTCCATCTCTTATAAAACTAATTTAACTTTACTAGCTCTATTCCTAACTATGATAACCCTAATTGAACAAATCTAAACAAAATAATCCTAATCATACCCTATTTACATTACCCAAGCCTAGAATCCTAATTCAATGAACTTTAACCCAAATATCACCTTAATCCTAACTCTAATTACCTAATTTAACTTTTACAACTCTAATTCTAATCCTAATAACTCTAGTTAGACCGATCTACCCAAAATAATCCTAATGCTAACCCTAATTACACTTTACCTTAAGTCTAGAGTCCTAAATAAACTAACTTCAACCTAATATCTTCTAAAAACTAACTGGACCTTAAGAACCCTTATCTTAACCCTAGTGACTCTAGGTGAATTAATTTAACCACAATAATTATAATCCTAACCCTAAATACATTATCCTAAGTAGAGACTCTTAATTAAACTAACTTACACCTAATTTGCCTGTAATCCAATTGAACTAATTTTACTTTAATAATCATATCCAACCCTACTAAACGTTAGTAAAGTACTCCAATCGATATAAGCCTAATCGTAGTAATAATATATTGCCCTAAGTCTAGAACCCTAATTAAACTAACTTTACTCCTAATATCACCTCAATCCCTACTCTAAGTAAACTAGTTCAAACTTAATAACACTAAGCCTAACCCTAATTATATTACGTTAGGTTTAGGACTCTAATTAAGCTAAGTTTATCCTCTACTTGAAATCTTCTTCTAACCCTAATTGAACTACTATTTCACAATGATTGTTTCGATAAATCCATATGCTCTTATTATTACATTCAATTTAGTTTGATATATAACAGTATTTTGTGTTACATATCATGTTTGGGGGAATTGAAACCGTTACCCCTGGTCTCCCGTCTAACCATACATGACTCTATTTGGGTATGAAATTAATTTTTCCATCTAAAAAGATGTGCTCTATGTTAGGAGCATGATTTATGTACAATAATTATTAGATCTATCCAGGAAGGAGTTCCCTTCTCGAACAGGTTATGAATACAGTAGTTTGTCATCTATCTATGTGTACTTTGTGCATGTTCATTTATTAAAAATTTTCGTAGCACGTACTCGTTATTCATTGCATACAATAAGCGTATGTTGTTCTGTATTTCGATCTATTGCCGATACGCATAACAACATTCACACATTGTAAGGAGAACAAGTAGATGCTGTCGAAATTTCAAGAAATGAAAACACAAAGTATGCAAAGATAGATATACACACTACTATATTCTTAATAAGATAGGTCCATTTTTTATTACAGCTGCTAAAGTGAATAATTCAACATAGGATTGCGTTTGAATTTAGAAAAATATGTGCCAACTTTCATCAAACTGTTATAATATAACATTGCCCAGATGGTGGGAAAAAAACTTTTAACATTACGTGACCATAATTTTATGCAACAAATATTACATGTAATATTTTTTACACACAAGCTTGTGGCTTATCTTCAAACCTCAACAAAAATTCCCCTAAAACTCAATGTTCTCCTAAAAAACACTTGGTTTTCATGCAGCAACAAAGAGTAAACAAATCCAGACTTATGGCATCTTTAACCCCCTTCCTCCCACCAAAAATCCCTAAAACGCCCCCAACCCCGATCCAAACACCCACCATGTCCCAAATCATGGAGGCATCCAAAGCTCAAGGCCTTTCCCTCAATCTACAGATCTTTGGCCCGTTCTTCAGAGTTCAAGCAGAGAGTGAGGATGGAACAGAGCTGGGAAGGGCAGAGGGTGTAATTAGGAGGTGGATCAGAGGCAAAGTGTTGCACCTTGACTCTATGAGGATGAAGAGGGAGACATTGAGGATGGATCGGTCTATTTTTGGGCTCGGTTTGTTTGTTGGGGCTGTTGCAGTTCGGCACGGGTTCGATTGCGGGTGTGACCGGGCTGAGTTGCTTGCTATCAATGACTCGCCTCTCTACCACTCTAAGGTATTATAATAGTAAGGGACAATTTGAAGGCTACATAGGACTTAAATACCTCATAGTGTCACTTCACACTTATATGCATTCATGTGTTTTTTGTTTTCGTGGTATTTGTGTATCCTAAATTGTTTAAGATTGGCATGTTAATACCTTCTAGTTCGAAATAGAATCGGATAGGTTTTAAAATAAATTTCACAAATAGTAGTGATTAGAAAGTGTTAACATTAGCATGTGACTTTTATATTGGGACATTCGGGGTGAAATTTCCATGTTTTCATAATAAAGGGTATTGACGTGTCAAATTTAAACAACTTAGGGTATATAAATGCTGCGAAATACAAGCGAGGATAAATAAGCGCAAAATGAGTCAAACTAAGAGGTATTTAAATCATATTTAGCCTTCTTTTTATTTTTTTGCAATAATTACATGTTGGTCTACTACAAAAATTCACAATAAAGAAAAGGAAAGATAGAAAATTGTTCGCGTATTATTTTGTTCATTGCATTTTGTACATGCAACTATATTTTATTTTCTAAATCATGCAAATGAGTCTCTCTCTCTCTCTCTCTGTGTGTGTGTGTGTGTAAATAGGGGTTGTACTCTAACTGTAGTGTAATTCAAAGAAACTTGTTTGGTTAATGGTTCTACAATTATACTTTGTGTTTTTAACTATATTTTAATTAGTTTCTAAATCATGTAGTATGTAGATGTATTGAAAATGGGTGTAAGTGCAATTATAGATTGGATGTGTTTAACAACAACATTAGCAAGCAACTGCAAATGCTATATATCCAAACAAAATTATGTTGATTTGATAAATAAAAATTAATGTACTTAATGATATAGTTGAATAAACATGCAGTTGGAGAAATAATATCCCTTGACGCCTAGATTTTTTGGTCTAAATAAAATAAATAAGATTGAAGTAGAATTAGACCTGTGTTATCTCTAGTGGTTTTACAACTGTTGTAAAAACTCCTGTCCATTGTCTATTTATTATTTATAATTAGTTTTCTCGATTTAGTTCCTAATGACATGCCCTCATCAAGCCCCTACTTTAATATATTTTTTCAAGTCTTATTGAATTTTCTCTATGGTCAATTTTAAATGTTATTTTTAGCAATTTTCGTTAGATGAAAGTTTTTCTTCGCTCTAATGCTAATTTATTAACTCCTTTTCTTTATCTCTCATTGTTACCAAAAAATGCTATCAACAAGCTTATGAGATGAGCATTGAAAATAAGAGAGAAACATATAATATATACTTGAAATCGCTGGCTTGATAGGGAACCAAACAAAATTAATTTTGTTAATACATATGTATTATACTCTAGATATCATCTAGATAGGGAGTGTCTCTATTTGAATCTTTAACAAGTCATATAGACATTTAAGGGTGATGGCAAACACCCTCTCCTTCCTACTAAGGATCTAGATCAGCCTAGAAGAGAATGAAGAGAATTGTCTACTGTTTTTCGAGATATTACAAAATATGTAGTGGAAAATAAACAGTAATAGAAAAATAAGCAAAGCAACAAAGTGACAAACTCACAAATAATTACAGCCAGAACACATGAGACTGTATAGTAGTTTGGATAAATAATCCTACATCCACTCTTCCTTCTGTGAAGGGTCTTTCTCACTATATAAAAGTTCTCCCAAATCACAAACCCGATGCAGCAGGCTTTCAAGACAAAAACCCTAGTTTTCTCCGAACTAGTCATCTAACCTAAATTCTTCATTATAACCCTAGCTCTAGCTAGTGACCAATTCCTCATTTCAACCTCAGCTTGAGTACGCCGTAGACCCTCAATTTGCATCAGCATGAATGCGCCGTAAAAACTTTAATAACAAAGTGTCAAATATCAATTAAGCACAATACAGAAATATCTTACAACCTTTTTTAATTAGACGTTCTCCAAGGAATTTAATTTGTAGATCTGGAAGAACGACGTTGATGATGGAAACCTAGGGCAGTACTCTGCGATGGTTGATGATTAGATGATAAACACGACGAGAAGTGATCTGAGAAGCTCTAGGTAGATGACGATGAGAATCCTTCTTTCAAACTTGAAGCCCTAGCTTTCTCTCTCTATCTGTTGTTTCTCTCAATTAGGTCGGGAACTTCTATGAAAGTGAGAGAGGGAGTCTCTATACATAGTTGTAGTGAACGGCTGTGATTCAATCTTGAAAAATTGAAACATCTCCAGTCTCATCGATGAGTCGATGAGCATTCCTCATCGATGAGAACTATTGCTCATTGATGATAAAAGAGTTTCAAAAAACTTCTGTTCGATGAGTATTTATAATCAATGAGTTTTAGGCACTCATTTATGAGTATCATTCTCGTCGATGAGTGCTTTTCGAGCCTGTTACTGATTGTTTTGACACTACTAATTGTTTTAACACTATTTTGCTGAAACATTCATATATTGAGCTAGACACCGCCAAATCGAGTTCGTTTGCTTCTGCAGATTCGTGACAGAGAGACGAACACTCCCATATGCTCAAAGTTGATTTTAGCTTCTGATATTTTTGTAGGATTAACTGTGATCTAGGTTACCCGGACACTTCATCTAGACTCCCGTGTCCGTGTCTGACACTCCTTGGACATTTCTTTCCAACATATACTCAATTACATAGCACATAGTTTGGTTCAAAATACCTGTTATACATTTCTTGAATGTATATCATATGCTTCACCTCAAATTAAGCAATTCATAGAAGTCGGGATAGGTACCTAGTTCATAGGTATGGTTTTAAAGGGTTGTTTGAGTATCTAATTAAAAAACGAGTAGTTTTTCAATTTATAACCTACTCGATAAAAGAAACATAAAATAGTATAAGGAATTTAGTTCTCATAACATGTGAATAAAAAACAATATCGGTCTCATGTAGATTATTAATCTTAATATGTATGTATGCAGCTTTGTCCCCATATCCTAACTTCTACAATTTTTTCGTGTCCAGTATCCGCATCTGTGTCTATGTCCGCTCCTGCGCCGCTCCTTGCTCTTTTCACATCCGCACTTGATTCTAACATCTTGTAACCTATATACAACATCTCGAACACATATTAGACACATATGAAGGTTTGTTATTCATCAAACTACGTCAATTGTACGGACACTGTCCTAACAGTATAGATACAGAGGGATATTCGAAGTCAATTGCTTTTGCGTCTAATATTAATTTACAACAAGATGTATTTTTCTTACAATTATTATATATTTAGTTGAACAAGGCTTTTTTCATCATTTTTTTAACTATATAATCTAATCCATAAAGTCAACCTTTGGTTAAAAATCTGCAAGTTGTTTTTCTTTGAAAGGGATGATTTGCCAGTTGACTGGCAGTTGCAAGGTCTACTCGGAAATTGAGGCAAACTAAGTAACTGCAGCAAGTATAAAAGGCCCAAAGCAACCTAGTTGAAGATTCACCACAAGACTTCTTGAAAAATTTTGATTAGCATTAAACGTTGGAAGCAGAGATTCTTGGAACTAATGATGTAGATATCGTCTAAAAATTCAGTGCACATGAGGGCTAGACGAGGAGGAAGTATCAAATGGTCTCTGTCCACTATATTAATTGTGCATGACAAAGATGTCTATTCTTCGGTAACTGCACAAATCATCAAGTTAATTAATCTAATGATTGAAATTATTTTGTTATATCGTTAATGCAATGGATCAAAACTTACAGATACTTTGTCCTAGATGGATTATGGGACAATAATGCATCAGTCAATTAACTGATTAAAGATGTGGTATCATTGACTTGAGTAATTAAATAACAAACTCAAAACATCTTGAATTGTCTTGGACTTGATAAATACATGTGACTAATGATCCCTCACATGTTTCTTATTGTTCTTTCCCATCACTTGAGAGTTGACTAATGGAGTAGGTATGGGTTGTTCTCAAGTCTATATTAAATTTGAGGCTTCAGATTTTCAGTTACTAGTAATATCAATGGTTCAATAGTTACTATGAACAAATTACAATGATATTACACTGATAGTCACTGTAACAGTTAATTAGTCTAAGCCAGACATAGAAATCCTTTTAATAGTATGTACTATGAAATACCAGAACTTCAGAATATATACATTTGTTTTCAACCTCGTAGTAAGAGATAAAAAAAATGGCTAAACTTTAACAACTAATTTATGAAGGAGCTTTCAATACATAGTAACTGTGACATGCATTAAAAATGTATAGACTTCGATTTTAGAGGTTTTTGTACTTTAAATGTCTTATGACCATCGCACTTGGCTATGGAATTTTCAGCTTGTTAGGTTTTACAAGAGAATGGGTTTCAAGGTGGTGCACGAAGTGGATGGATCGTCCATGGGAGACTTAGCTCACATGTTGGTTTGGGGAGGTAGAGGAACCAGAATGGATGCCGATATCAATGAGCTCCTTGTTAAATGGGGCAAAAGATTCAAACCTCAAAGCTAATATTGTTGATTTTTCTCTCAAGCTTCACATTCATACAGCAAGGAAAAATATCACACCGGTGCTTTCTCGAGGTAAGTGTGTCCAATCTAGTATTTCATACTTTGATGCCAAGTTTCTAAATAGTTTCATGTGTAGCAGGCTTAGTGCTCATCTTTCACAATTGAATTAGCATAATTTCACGATTTCTGAATTTATTCTTCAAGATAATTTCTTGCCTGACAGTATTGATTCTTAATAATATGCTTATGAGTCTAATTTATTAAGGGTAAATTTTACAAAAACCCCTTGAACTTTGAGGCATTCCCGCAGAACCTCTCTGATATCTTTTCTATTCCACTAACATTGAGGGGTCTCATAGAGCCCCCCATAAACTTTCAAAATTTTCCAATGGACCCTCCTGACAGTATTAATTGAGTCACTGGCTATTGTTTTTGTTGCGTAGCTTGTTGATCCATTAACATTATTAGGCGGTTCCATGGGAAAATTTGAAAGTTAAGAAGGGTTTTGCAAGACGGCCAAAGTTCGAGAGAGTTTAGTGGAATAAAAAAAGTTCAGGGGGTTTCGACTTTCTGCGTAAATGACCCAAAGGTTTTTTTTCCTATCTTCTTTTAGTTGTTTGTTTGTTTGCTTACCTCAAACGAACCTCGCGTTCGTTCAATTTTAACCGAGCTTCGCGCTCAACGAACCTCGCGTTCGTTCTAAGGTGAACCTCGCGTTCAACTCAGGTGAGCGTCAAGCTCAATTTTAACGAACCTCGCGTTCGTTCTAAGGTGAACCTCGCGTTCAACTCAGGTGAGCGTCAAGCTCAATTTTAACGAACCTCGCGTTCGTTCTAAGGTGAACCTCGCGTTCAACTCAGGTGAGCGTCAAGCTCAATTTTAACGAACCTCGCGTTCGTTCTAAGGTGAACCTCGCGTTCAACTCAGGTGAGCGTCAAGCTCAATTTTAACGAACCTCGCGTTCATTCTAAGGTGAACCTCGCGTTCAACTCAGGTGAGCGTCAAGCTCAATTTTAACGAACCTCGCGTTCGTTCTAAGGTGAACCTCGCGTTCAAATCAGGTGAGCGTCAAGCTCAATTTTTAACAAACCACGCGTTCGTACTTCAGACGAACCTCACGTTCGTACTTCAGACGAACCTCGCGTTCGAATTTCAGACGAACCTCGCGTTCGTACTTCAGACGAACCTCGCGTTCGAACTTCAGACGAACCTCGCGTTCAAACTTCAGACGAACCTCGCGTTCGTACTTCAGACGAACCTCGCGTTCTGGTGAAATTTACCCTTCTGTTAAAGAAATGTTAGTGACCTTGGTTTTTCAGTTCGATTTTCTTTTTACATGATTGAAAGTTGGGATTTATTACTCTACTAAATGTTTAAAAGGGTGGATGGATTCAAATTATATATGTTAACATGCCTCGCTAATATTAACTCTAATAAGCCATCTGAGGAATCAAATCAAATGGACATAAAATTTTATTTATGTATGATAAGAACCGTATGTTAATCATGATCTTGTTTGCTGTCGTTTAAAGAGGTTTGTGAACAGATGTGAACTGTGTATCTAGACTAAAACAATGTCCGACTGTCAATTGTTGAAAAATGAGAAGAGAATGTCAAAGACGAATAATGTTGTTTACCAACTTAATAAGAATGGTCATTAAAAATAATTTCATGTTGCTTGCGTGTTTACTAAGAGATAATCCAAGTTGGTTAGCCTATTAATTCAACAGGATTGCTTGCGAACATGCTTATTAACTAGAAGAAAGAGCTAGAGAGTAATTTTGGTTTTCTGAATAGTGATAAACTAAGAGGCCAGACAAATGCATAATCAGTTCGAGATGCAATAAATTTGTATCTCAGCTAATTATGAATTAAAATAGAGATGCACTTAAAAATGTAAGGACAGTCTCCTAATGAATTCTACTGCATGAAAGAAGACATAGTGGTAATATGTTAAAAGAGTAACTCGAGAAAGAAACTCAGGAAAAACAAAGACCGAAACTGAGTATCACCTTCTTTTCGTTTTTAGTCATAACGATGATACCACTTGATCCTTCTCTTACAAAACATGAATTATAGTAAAATCGTATTCATACATTGTTCTAGGTTAGTAGTGCTGCATTGCCATATAATGTGACATTTCATCTTCTTCTATTGGCCTGCTTACACAACCAGTGTTGCTTTTGTTTGTATTTCAGGTCGGTTCAGTTGTACGATATACAGCGGCCATCAGCTGCAAAACTGCACCTTGACTCGTTTTAAATAGCAGAGGAGCTGCATTCCTCTGCATTCAAACCTAGGATCAGGCTCCTAATGTATTATCCACAAAATCATGAGAGTTGTCATCATATATGTTTTTCTGGTATCAGCCACAATTCTTATTGTTCACCGGATCATATGTTCAGATAAGCATAAGCTTTGAACAAATTTTCTGCAACGGTCGATAAACATTTATTTCAGTTGCCATTTCTATTGATATCTTCTTTAGTTAAGAGGGGTCCAAACAAGAAAGCTGTACTTTTTGTTTAATTTAATTTGCAAAAATCGTAATGATGCTCGAGACCCATGATGGAACCTGAAGCTGCGAGTAAATGAAAGAAACAGGGTGTGAGTGCGGAGAAAGCAACTAGAAGCATAAATTAAAAGCAACTTTCAGTTTCGATGGGCGGTCTGAAATATAATCTTTAACCAAAGAGGTACAGCACGAGTTCTATTCGCCGACCAGTCTCAAATAGAATAGTAGTAATTTACCTTACTTTCTGCGCATAGGAACCAGGTATCATAATCCATACGCAACGAACTCTATTTCATACCGATCTTAATAATATGTGGAAAGAGAACATATACGATAAACGATAACCTAGAATTTTAGCTTCCATCCACACAGCCCGAAGCAAAAGACATCCCTGCAGGAATATTAGATGGGTTCAACAAATCCTCAACAACCAAGCCAATGATACCAGCGTCTCACCACCGGTGAGTAAAAGGGTATTACAAATTTTCAACAGTTCAAGAATACCTAACAAAGAAAAGACACAGTGGAAGCCCAGACAACGGCATCCAAATAAAATCAATGCTCCACAGTACTCCGGAAACCTAAAGCAAAAACATCATCTGTGGAAAAAAGCTTTATTGCCTTCTGGACCAACCAAAAAAAGTATACCAACCAAAACATGCTCAAGGCTTGAGGGCAAGTGCCAAACCGAACTTGGGAGTCCTATCCAAGGCTTTAGTATCAAACTCGCCAGAGACTGTGAGAATCGACTTCGGCTTGACCTCATGCTGAAGAAGGGCTCCAAGCTTCCCAGAGTTGTTGAGCCTCGTCTTCACTGTGGTCTGGGGATCCACCGCATATGCTCCTCCCACAGTAAAAGTGTTCACGTTAGTAGAAAAACTTCTGGTGATTTCTGCTACTGCTGAGCTCTTCTGCTTCTCGTCAAGATGGTACACATAGGAAGCTCTAAGAGTGTCGCCCTTGTCCGCCCTTATTATATAAATAAGAAGAATTGTTAGCAAAGAATCATCTCCTTCCCCAACTCCCTTCTGAGAGTTCATTATTTGGATACAGTTGTTTAAAACAAACTAACAAGAATTCAGAGTGAACACTAAAAATTTCACAAAACACTGGAAGTCTAAAATACTACAGGACAAAAATGAGCTTTATAGTGTATCACTGTGCAAAGTGCAAACAGAAAGGTCGAAAGATAGGATAGTACTAAAAGGATAGCAGTTTTTTGTATATTTGTATTTATCCCAAGCTGGAGATTTAGGAGTATTTTTAGAAATACCAAGATTTTGGGGGTAAATTCAAAAATACACTAGATTTGAGGGTGGTAAATATACCCAAAAAAGCCACACACACACACACACAAAACAATTGCCAATTAACTTAAGAGAACTGTTGCATGAAAAAGTGGCATGAAAAAGTTACCGGGAAAAAAAGCTTCAACAATTAAGAGCAAGCCCATGCTCCTGTTACATATTTCCTTCTACTTCTTGCTAGAAAAATCAATAATAAAAACTTACAGGATAATGGAAGCATTATAGTCAGGCTTTGTCAAGCCAATTCCTGCATTGTACTTGGTAAAAGCTCCTGAAGCTGTATCAAAACCTGCCTCTGCACCAAAGGCAACACCATGAGCACCAATGGTTGCAGAAAGGTCGACCACTGGAGTCTGCTTCAGAGCCACCACTGAGGCAAAACTTGCATGCTCATGGAAATATTGCACCTCAACCTGATAAGACAAAAGACAAATAAAAAGGACAGACTTCACAATTAGTTGTGGTATCCAATAAAATACAAAACATAAAAAAAAGATAGAAACTTAAAATGAATACCTTTCCAGCATTGTAATCAGGAAATTTGAGAGCAACAATTGCCTTGGTAGAGGGCAGGACTTCAGACACAGTGAAAGTTGTTGAAATCTGGTATGGATCAAATCAGCTCTACAAGTTTACATTTAGATATAACTAACACAAAAAATAAGGGGAAGAAAATCGTACGTTTGAGTCTGTGTCAACTTTGACATCAACGAGGGTATTCTTATATTTGTACTGGCTACCAACATCAAATGCATAGAGTCCCCCTTTCTTCACAGCAGACGAAGTAATGCCCTGAGATATAACGATCAAGCAGTTACGGTTTACTGTGTTCTTCAGTGCAAGTGATAGGAGAACAAGAAAAATGCACAACTGTTTGATAAAAAAAACTACACTAACAAAGGTAGACATTATTTTAGTAATATAAAACAATGAAAGGCAATCTGACTTGTTTCATAATGAAAAAAGGCTAAAAGGCATTTGTTGTCCCTGTACTGAGGTTCCATACTCAAATTAGTCCTCGTAGTTATTTTTTCCTCAACTTGGTCCTTGTACCACACCTCAATTACAAACTAAGTCCTTTTTTAACATCCGTTAAAAATTGGGTGTCAAATTTTTGTTTATGACCATATTATCCTCAAAGACATATTAATAGAAATCCCTATTTTCGGACATTACCATTAGGGCCATCTGTTGAATACTGCATCAGATTGTGTTGCTGTTTAATAAAATTTCATCTGTTGAATTACTATGCCCTTCCGGTTGCAGCTTGGAAAGAATATATTAGGTTAGAGTTTATCAAATAGACACCTCCCGTAAACAATTTTTTTCCCTCCCCCCGCTTAAACTCCAATATGGAACAACTTCAATATAGTTCAAACAGGACTCTAACACCCCCGTCAAACATTATTTTGGATGATACCTAAGCTAATTATTGAAAGTAAAATTTCATTGATAAGCTAATACAACAATAATAAAGAAACAAAATGCAAAAACATATCTAATATCCAACTAAACTGGACACAAACTGTATAAGACAAGGCTAAATTTCAGAGACCACCTTTAACTTTGGACCATTAACAGATGCCCCCAGTAACTTACAAAATATCTGAAACCACTACACCCTTACGTTCACTGTTATAAATAGCGGTAAATAGCCCCGCAATAGCGGCGCTAATAGCATTAGCGGTCCCTTCCCGCGACGCTATCGCCCGCTACGTATCGCACAATAGCGGTGACATATTGCGGAATATGTCTGTTCGCAAAAGCGGTCAAGAGTGTGCCATAACAGTAAATAATGAGCGATTGCATTCAATATTTGCTTTTTGATTGCTATTTAAAAGAGGTTTGAGGCTTGTTTTTTAAAATTAAACTCAACCCTTGACCATTGCATTCCACTGTCTCCTGTGATTTTCAGTATACTCCTGCCATCTCTTATAGCCTCTGACACCTACCTTGATACTTCCTCTCACCTCATTCACCATGAACTCCTCTTAGGGCAGTCCTATCACCGCTAAGCTCTTCTTCTCAAAGACGACGATTTTTTGACTCCTCCATTCATCTTCGGTATTACGTGATGGTTACATGTCTATTTCATGTTTAGGATCTCGTTAAATCATTCAATATGTACTTTTAGATTTTTTAGATTTTTCTTTAATTTTTTTTAGTATTTATACATGTCTAAATTAGACCGCTATTTGACTTTGCGCTTTTTACCGCTATTTTGTTACAATAGCCTGAAATAACCTTAGCGATGCCTCACCGCTACGCGACGCTATCCGCTATTGATAACCTTGCTTACGTTTAGGGTTTATTAGAAAATTCCCTTTAATTGTAGGATTTTATCAGAAAACCCCAGCGGTGGAAGCACGTCTTACACGAGTCATTAAAATTACGTAGGGGTATATATCTGCCAGGGAAAATTTTGATCCACACTTTCAGGGGGGTTTCTGAAAAAAAAAATCTTAAAGTGAAAAGGGTTTTCTGATAACCCCTAAACTTAAGAGTCCTTTTTTTTAATTTGAAGTTATTGAGGGTATCTCATAATCGTCAAGTTATGGGGGTTTTCTGCAATTTAACCTAAAAACAAAGATGTAAAACATTTATTATCATAGCCTAATCATGGGGAACTTACCATTAAGTCATCTTATTTAGCAGCATGTCTGAATGTGAATACTTTAGCATTAATTTAGTTAATAAGTTCACTTGCCTGATGCTTTTAGTATCAGCTCAGATCATGTTTCCACCAACAAGTAAATAAGTACAATTAGATTATTTTACCTTTGCTAGGGCAATATCGTACTTTCATGTTAAATTTAATGGAATTTTAACAAAGAGTTAAAAATTGACTAAGTATTTATCTAACAATGGGTACAAGGACTAAGTTGAGAAAAACATAAGTACGGGGACTAATTTGAGTATGTAGCCCAAGTATAGGAACTAAAAATAAAAGTGCTTTTTACCCAAAGAAAAAATTACGAAGGTTATATACCGTACACCTTTAACCCATCACAACATGAAAAGCATAGACCAATTTGTTAACAAAGTAACATTAGCATCGCACAAGAACTATGTACGAAGTGTTGCAATTTAGAAGATAGGTAGTAGTTAGTAGATAAGTTAAAGAGAACTTATAAAAATACGAAGGCAAGTGCTGTATGAGCAAAATATGCAATCAGGTACATAAGGTAGATGCACATAAACAGTACAAAGTTAATAACTAAATATGAAAGAATTAAAGTAACAGCTAAATTTATGGCAAACATTCCAATAATTTTGATCATCCATAGCTATTCAAAGCATCTCAATTGGAGGCAGCAAATCAATCACACAGACATGAAGCATCATTAACATTGCATTTTTTCTGAGCACACAATAAAATAGCTTTCACATTTGGCTATATTTCTGATTAGAATTCCTGTCCAGGGAAAATACTGCTCCAATGAAGCTTCTAAGATTTGGAAGGTAAGGAAGAAATAGAAAACAGTTACAACTTTGGGATCAAACTTTGAACTACAGAAACATCTTCTATATTTAGAATTTTTTACCTACTCTTCATGTTACCAGTTCCACAACAAGCTGTATGTCAGCTTAAACAACATCACAAACATCACAACACTTAGCAAGCTGGATTAATAATGCTCAGAATTATTACCAGGAACGGATTGCTTTAATATTTGGCGAGAACACAAGTACATAGGAATGTGCTCCCAAGACGTGGGACAATTGGGGTATGCTTCTCTATACGCTTAGATATTTATCCAAAAAAATTAATTGTGTACTCGTGTACTAAAATAGACATATATACGAACATAGATGTGTGGGTTGCATGTTGTCTGGTTGTTCAAATTTGGCTCGGGATCCTCTCTATTCATAACAAAACTCTTCTGTTTCCAACTTTCCTCTTCCCAGAAAATTTAATTGCTAGATAAATATGTCCACTAATGATATAACTCTTTTCAGATTTAGATTGCTCATCATCAGTTTTCTCCTTTCTCTTCCTGAAGACAATATTGCTTCCATCCTTTCTTTCCCTCTTCGCAACAGTTTCATTAATTGCAAGGAAATCATAGAGCCACATCTGTTGCTGCTAAAGGGTTGTGAAAGACTAGAAGAACATGCACAAGGCTGGGAAAGTTTTCAAAACCGAAATACTGATGCCTTGGTCCAAATCGCAATTATTCCACAATTTGAAACTTTTATTCAGATTATGGTTTGTGATGATCCTTGTGCTTCCTAATCAAACAGGTTCAGAATATATTGATAACCTAACAGCCTCCCTGATAAGCTTTCAGGTAAAGAAGTATCAACATCACATTTTTAAGGGAAATAGTTTCTTAGTAATAAGCAAGCCAACGAGTTCAAAGGAGGTCTGAGTTAAAGTTGTCCATAAAAAGGACAGTAAGAGAAAGAAAATTACAAAAGATTCAATAAGGATTTAGTTCTCCAGAAAGGAGGCAACAATCAACTTCAGATTAATAAGATTGCATGTTCACTTATTAATGACACCACAGGGTAATCCTTGTATTTAATAACTTTTGACTTTGGATGCATAAATGAGCTATTTCATGAAACTGCAATTAAACATGGATGAAGGCATCGTTTGCGCAACAAGTTCAAAATGCTCACAACTCTTCGGATTAAGATGAGCATCCACGAAGGTTTAAGCATCAAACACTGTCAACTTACATATTAAAAATTAGAGGTGTTTCGCTGTGAAAAAGAACTCTAATGGCTTGTTTGGATTGAGGAGAATAAGGGAGAAGGGAAGTTAGGGGAACCATTCACCTTATTTGGGAATATTTAGGAGGTGAAGTTATTCTCCCTAGTTCCCCTTAGTTCACCCCTTAATAGTATAAAATTTGTTACCCCCTAAATTGGGGTGTAACCAAGGGGAAGGGAACTCCCTTCCCTTCCTTTCTCTTCTCTCACCTAGTTTCCCTTAACTTCCCTTAACCCCATTGAAATCCAAACACGCCCTAATGTTAATGGGGCTTATTCCAAAAAAAAAAACATTGTATACAAAAAGGCTTGGTCTTCAACCTTACAGGTTTGCAAAACGAGAATATAATGCAACATAATGACAATGCACAATGACTGCATAGAAAGCTATACAACTATAAAAGTTATTAAGAAAGAATTTTAGAAAACTCCATAGGAAATTAGTGTGTACTGTAAGTCTATAACCTTCACAATATTTTGATTTTCTTTATTTCCATCTTTTACAAACCTATAGCGAATAAATAATAGACTTAGGTGTATGAGCTAGAGTACACAAGACGATAGTGCCCATTCTAGTTTGTGTACTCTACCTCCTACACTTAAGCTGTTAAGCATATTAGTTATTCGCTATAGGACCATAAAATGAGGAAATATGAACTTTAAAAAAAAAACTTTAAATGAAAAACTTCATGTTAGAACTATTCACAACTTGTTCCTACTCTCCTTTTCTTGTTACACCTTGTGCAAATGGTACACCAAAAATAATCACAGATAGGTAATGAAAACTGTAGCTCACCACTTGCAAATAGAGCTAAATAGCCCAAGAAGTTGGCTTCAAAGACCTCCTATCAGATTTGTCCCACTTTATATCAATCTAAAGCGCATTCAAAATTTTATCTGAACCATCCCATTTTACTAGAAAGGGGCCATAATCTCTTTATGGAATCCAAAAACGAATATAAATCACTTTTACTAGAGAACGCACGGCTTCGACGGGGGTATCCTTAAGTTATTGCAGCAACATACATATGACAGGGGCACACATACATGGTAAGTTTACCAAAAAAAAAAAAGGATTTTAGGTGCATTGCAGATATGTTTAATGTAGTAACAAACAAGTACTCATAATGTAAATCAGGTTATAATGTAAATTTCATGTAAAAAGGATTTTTACTGTGAACATTTGTTCAAAAAACAAAACTCCAGCAATGTCATAGTTTAATATTTATCTACATAATCAATCAAATTTTAGAAGCAATACCAGTTCAAAAGTTGTCCAAAGAAAACAGCAAACAACAACAAAGTTCTTATCCCAAATTTTTTGGGTCGGCTACATGAATCCTGCCCTTCCATTCAATTCTACTGAGGGTTATCTCCTCCACTAAGTTAATCATTCCCATATTCTTTTTAACGATTTCAAACTAGTCCTTGTATCGTCATTAGTAATGATCTTATCATTTCTCATGATTTATGTATTTAATGGTCTCTGTTGTACATGACCAAACCATCACAAACGATCACCTTTCATTCTATCCTTGATAGGAGCAGCCACCAACTTCTTATCTTCTCTTAGTGTATAACCACTCGACCATTGGTACATTCTCATCTCTGCTACACTACAAATTTTTGAACATGTCATTTTCTAATTCCCCAACATTCTAATCCTAAAAGCATTTGGGTTTCATAACCATCCTACAGAGGTTTCCCGTAAATGTAACCACCAAATGACCAAAGAAACACAAAAGATAAACATCTTTTCTAATTAAAATAGCTTAATTAAACACAAATACTCAATCATCCCGTTATCTTTACTGGATCTCTTATAGAGTGAGCTAACTAAAAGAAATTTGTCCAAAATTAACAATTAAAAATTGCATAAATTTAGACCCCAAGAAAGCCCTAAAGAATTGGATCCAAGTTTTATTACCACTCCAGATTCGCTGGTGGTCGAGATGCTCAACTTCTGATCGTAGGTGTAATCCCTTGTCAGCAGATCTAAACAAAAAATTCAAAAGAAATCAGCACAAAAATGTAAAAAAAAAATTAGGGCAAAAAAAAGAATCGAGCGAGGATCCATAATAAGTTAATAACAATACCTTTGGCCTTCTTTCCGATGTCGGAGAAGAGTACCGTCCCCTTTGACATGGCTATGGCTTCAGAGAGAAATTTGCAAAAAAGAAAAATAATAGGGTGGGATTTGCAAAAGAAGCAAAATTCAAGAGGTTGGGTTTTCTTGGAGACGGGTCGGCTGGCTGCCACGAGCTTGAGGAAGGGGAAAGATCCGATTGTTTTTCTCTTTGCATTTTATATTTTCCCCCGAAATGTTAGGAAAAAAGTTCTATTACGAAAATGCCCTCACATGACACGTGCAGGAGCGAAGAAGGAAATTATTTATCAATTATTTAGTCAAGATTCGAATTGTGTGATTAAACGGACAGCTTGGTCCTAAATTATGTGTGTTTGGGCCGAACATTAAGTTTTTGGGGCCAGCTTTAAATTATGTGTGTTTGGGCCGAGTCAACATGAAAAATGTTCTGCGGGCGTTTGGAGGCTTATTTTTCGGTGCAAATTTGCCTTTCAAGTTTGCGTTTTTTATTTCTAGCCCCATTTGTTTACTCGTCTTTACCTATAAATTCAATCACTATTCTTTGTATTCTTAAACGCAATTGTCTTTTTGTATTTGTTTTTAAACCTAACTTTCAAAATACAATACTTGCATATGTGGGCCCCACTAAGTTTTTTCTTAAATCCCAATTATACCCTTAAGTGGGCCCTTTTAAAAAATTTAAAAAAACATAAGAAAATGAAGAGAGAGGGAGAGAGAGAGAGAGAGAGAGAGAGAGAGACGGGGCAAATTAACTCCCCTCTCTCACTTCATTACTAGATTCTTTTACTCTCTCTTATAAACCCATCAATTAATTCTCACCCACTTATAAACCCATCAATTAATTCTCACCCACTTATCAATCCATCATTAATGTGTAGAGTGTGATTTTGGTGGACATTCATCACTTTCTTAGCAATTGAAGGTATATTTTTTGCATTTTACTGAACTACCAAGTTTATAGCATTAATTTTTCATCTTATTTATGAAAATTATTTGACATTGTTATTGATGAATTCATAAAAATAGCTAAATTTGTTATTGATGAAATGATAGTTAAATTTGATTTTAGTCAACCACTCATTAATTTCACGTTATTATATCACATTAATTATTTCATGTGATTATTTGACATTAATTTCTCATTATTACTCATGAATTCATAAAAAATAGTTAAATTTGTTATATTTCATGAAGTTTTAGTTAGATTTGATTTTAGTCAACCACTCATTAATTTCACATTATTATTTCAATTAATTATTTCACATTAAATTCTCATTTTATTCATGAAAGTTATTTCCCAACCACTCATTTATTGTTAGTTAAATTTGATTTTAGTTATCTATCTTTGATGAATTTTTCCTTAAATTTGTTTATTTTTGGTGACAAACATAGATGAATGAAGAATTTTATTGTGCATTGACGGATTTTAGAGGAAATAATCACTTTTTAAAATTAAATGTCAATGGGAGTTACAATGATTTGGCGGTTGCAGTTCAAAGTCTAATTGCTTGTAGTGCAAGCATGATACACTTGACTTACAAAGTACCACACACAAGAAATTTATGTGCGTGTATGTGATGATGATGATGTCTTGATAATGTTCAATATACATCGAAGTTGCAAGGAGAATATAGTTGTCATGAACGCTGAGATGAATCGGGAGATATTATTTGGGCAACAAGCTAATACTGTCCATATAAGGTAATTTACACTTTTGATATACTTTTATATGTTTACCATCAATTCTAAAGTTCTCACTTTCTTTAACTCTTATACAATTTTGTATGCAAAAATCCGTACATCCCCTCTAGTGAAGAACATGTTTCTTATTCATAAAATCCTTCGTCTTCACAAAATATGTCTCAAGAAGTTGGGAGCTCTAGTATGATTCCTTTTGCATGGCACAATGCAAAATCGTTAGTCAAGAATTTAATGATGTTGAACATTGTCGGCGGAGTTTAAGTAATTAATCTATTGCACGAGGGTTTAACTTTATTTTTGTAAAAAATGAACGCAAAAGAGTGACAACAAAATGCAAGGCTGCAAACTATGAATGGATGGTTCATTGCACCCGTCGTAGAGATAATGATCGATTTTATGTAAAAAAATTTGTAGTTCTCATTGTTGTTTGGGAGGAAGCATAGGAAAGGAAGGATATAGACGGGCATATCGTAAGTGTAATGCTAATCATCTCAAATCCATCTTGAAGGAATAACACACTTATCGCCCAATTGATTTTCAGAAGAAACTTAAAATGGAATTTGGTTTGGGTATTCTGTTAGGACTCATGTTCATGAGCCTACTTTCTAATTTAGTTTTTATAATTAACAAACAATTTCTAATCTTATTTTCTAGTATTTGTGTTTTCCTCCAACATGAATCCATGTCAGAGGTTGGTTGGATTTGCGCCTTAACAACGATATTTTTGAGGTTGGTGGATATTCGGAATGAAGCCCTTACACTCAAGTCAACGTCTCACTATCATGCTTAATCCCACAACCAAGATTGAGCATCATGAAGATCATTAGCTTGGTATAGTATTTTTAGTTTAGTTGTGTACTTTATGTGTTTATACTTTAAGCTCAAATCATACATGTACACGTTTTATCGATTTATCGTGTCATACATCAATTTGAGAATATATTGTGTTTTTAAATTATAGACTTAATGATATCATTTTTCATCTTTTCAAAAAGTCTATTAATCTATCTCAAAACTTGTTTGGAATGAGTTCATCAAAATCGAGCATTTAATGACTCCGTATTTTTGATGATTTTGCAAAATATCGAGTTTTCACAAACGGGAAATGATATTTCTTTTCTAACATGTTTATTTTCATATATATAAATATTTCCCTAAGCTTTACTATTTATGGAGTTAATTTGCTATTTTAAATCGATTTTAGAAAATTAAGTTTTTAGCAGTTTAAGTATTTAAAAAATCAGCTATCGGTCGATCGATCGGCTCCACCAGTCGACCGACCAAAATAATTTTTCAGTCTTATCAGTCGACTGATTTATTAAATCAGTCAAGTAAGCAGAGTGTTTTCAGTCGACCGATTGGTTTTATCACTTGACCGACTATGTGTTATTTTCTAGAATTAGTCAACGGTTAGTTTATCAGTCGACCGATGAAATTGACCAATCGACTGATCTACACTTTTTTGCTGTAATGGCTAGTTTTTGGTTGCTTTGTTTGAGTGACTATAAATAGACCTCAAGACTTGGTTTTTCATTTAGAGTTTTTATAAGATTGTTTCACCAGTTTGTTTCTAAGTTTAAGGGTGTTTGTTTATGTGAAGAAAATTTTACAAAGAGAAGAATCTCAATTTCATTTTTGAGGAGTCCATCCTCAAATCTCAAATCATCTCTTAGTTTAGAGAAGTTTTTCTAAACTCATCCTCTAGCTAATTTATATTTTGATTATCATTTATAAGCTAGATTTATTTGAGTTTAATTTTATTTTTACTCATTGTATACACACACAACCTCTTGAGCTTAAGTATTTCACATATTGTATATTTGGGTTGTGAGAGTGTTTTCATTGAGAGAGCTTAATATTCGTTCTCATTATCTTGGAGAACAAATTCTTTATATTGCACTTATTGTTGAAACACGTTGTAATACATAAGAACACTTAGAGGAGTGGTTGGAGAGAGAACAGAGTTAATTCCAAGAGGAGTGGGTTAGTAGTAAAGCTTAGGGAGATGTGGTAAATCCAAACACTTGAGTAAGGTAACACGGGTAGTCCAACACTTAGAGAAGTGTGGCTTGTGGGATTGACAACGTGTGTATTGTAAAAATTTTCGGTGAACTTTGAAAACCGATTGTGTAGATTTTTGTGATATAGTGGAGAATCTTCACGAGGTGAGGAGCGGAGACGTAGGTCGTGGGTTGATCGAACTTCATGATCATATCTTTGTGTTTGTGATTGACTTTGGCATATTTTTTATCTTGCTCTTATTGTTTATATCACCTATTGTCATATTGTTTCATTGTATATCATTGCTTATATTTTTGTGTATATCATCATTGCAAGGATAATTTATTATTAGTTTTAATTTGGTATTAATATCGGATTAGATTATCAATTACCCTATTCACCCCCTCTAGGGTACTTTCACATTCCTTATCATAGAATTTGGTGGAGAAAAGAGCTAGCTCAACGTGAATTATATGGTGATACTAAATATTCATATGACAAACTCCAATGATATAAGAATAAAGTTATGGAAACTAATCCGTGATCAATTGTTCACTTAGAGGATGAAGATGGAAGATTTACAAGAGTATTTGTGTCTTATTATGCTTGTTGGAAGGGGTTTATGGAGGGATGTAGGCGAATATTGTTCTTGGATGGTACACGTCTTTTTGATAGCTATGGTAGAGGTCAATCTAATCAAAACTTGCATTAGTGTACCATTCTTCATAATAAAATATGGTAACATTGTTTCATGATTGCTCTTCCCTTTTATAGGTGTAAATGAACCTTACTTGTCGTAATTGCTCTAAATGAAGATGGGGAATGTTTCCTGTAGCAATTTATATATGCGGGACGGAGAATAAGAGTAATTGGTAATGGTTTTTGGAATACATTCAAGATATTCTCTTCAATGATAAAGATCCATATACTCCAGATGATGAGCTGGTGTTAATCTCTGATAGGGACAAAGTACTTCAGAATTTCGTAAAGAAATGCTTTCCATGGTCATATCACTCTTATGTATTCATCATCTTTTGGCTAATTTTAATAATAACTTGTCAAAGAAAGGCATTATACCAGCTTTACGAGATGAATGTGTGCAAATTATGAAGAGGGTTGCTTATGCATACACTACTCATTTCTATAACAATGAATGCAACGAGCTACAGAACAAATCAGAGATTGCCTACAATGAAATGTTGAGGATGAGTCTAGAAAATCGGGCTAATTGCTATTTTCCTAGGAAGAGGTTAATATTTTAATTTATGCAAAATTTTAAGTGCAAATCATTTAGATATATGTACCTCTATACTTACTATTTATTAACATACATGTAGATATGGATGGTTGATATCAAACCTAGCGGAGTCATTAAATTCTTGGATCAAAGAAGCTCGTTATTTGTCAATTACCCAAACAATTGATAATATTCGTAAGAAAATTATGAGGATGAGTTTTAAAAGGTAGGAGGCATCCCACAAGTGGACCACAACATTTGTTCCTACTGTAGAAGAGCACCTCATTCAGATCAATGAGCAATCACATTGTCATTCTGCTAATCCTTCTACTAAAGGAAAGTATGAGGTGTATGATTTCCCCATGGTTGAAGTAGATTTGAATGATCGCACATGTGTTTGCGTTGAAAATCAATTTCTTTGTAGAATCCATTACAATCATTTATCGATACAACGGAATCACAAGAATGAGTCTTTTTATAAGACTTCTCCTTACAAAAGAAACAAACAGAGGATCTCCTAGAAACACACGTAGAGATTGTTTATCAGTTGCTGCTTGTATGAGATCTTTACCTGTGTCAGGGATGCGTTAGCTCGTAGACCACCGATTCACAGATCTGGGTTGATCGTGAAGAAGGTTCGGTGTTCTTGTTTCAAGTGGAAAACAAGAACAAAAGTAAATATCTTAGCGATGTGAAATAAATGCTCTTCTCGAGATCAAAGTGATGTTTGATCTCAAGGAAAGGGGTGAAGGCCTACAAATCTCTCAAAACCTTCCTCTTTATGCATGAAGTTTGCTAAGATCTTGCCTTTCACTTTGAAATTTGTGGGCTTTCGCTTTGAAATTCGTGGGTCTCCGCTCTTAATTTGTCAGTCTCTCCTCAGCCCGCTCAACCCTCGTGCATAAGGATGCCAGGGGGATATTTATAGGCTTCAAATGTCGTGTTTGAGGATAAGAATTCATGAGTTGGGTGTATCTTCAGTTAGTAATGACTTTTCCATATTTGAGGATGTTCCTAAGGTAGTTAGGAAGCTAGTGGACCGCACAAATCCTGAGAAATTATCGAAAAACATGTTTTGGGAGATTCACTGTGCGAGAGACCCTGTGTGTCTCGACCTGCAAGACACAAGGATGTGTCTCGAAGTGTGAGACACATAATGTTGTCTCGCAATACAAAACAACTCTAGCTATCTCACTTCGCTGTTTTGTCGTTTCGCACGCTTCGTCATTTTGCGCGTTCATTTGCTTCCTTTTGGCATCGAATGATCTTCTTTGACTTAAGTATCTATCTATTAACTATATTTGATACATGTTAACTATTGTCATACCTATTAACTATATCCAAAATCTTTAACTTTAGCCAGTACCTGTTAACTATACCCATTATCTGTTAACATGTTAACTTTAGCCAGTACATATTGATTATAATCAGTACGAAGATAATTCTACAAGAAAATTTTACTCATCTTTAAGCAAAAGAATAAAAACAATATAACCCAAAGCTGAATACATACGAGACAAATAATACTGGCTAATTGAACATAATTGTGCATTCAAAGTCAAAACTATGTATTGTCCTTTGCATTTAAATGACATGATAACTCGCATAGCATTAGCATGGGACATAAAATTCTAGTTCAACACAGTCGTGCATTACAAAAACTAAACTTTATTTCCAAATCGAAGCATTAAACTTGCAGAGAACTCAAACATATCAATTTGGCATTTCATCAAACAATTTACAAGTAACCTCCAAACCACCATATCATAGGCGCACTTAACATACTACTCTAAAGAACCAAGATGAAGATGACAGCGAGCTCGGAGAGGAGATACTACTCCAAATAACTTGTTCCTGTAAGTACATGTTAATTATACTATGTACCTATTCATTATAATTGTTTCTTGTTAAGTATCACATGTATATGTTAACATGTACATATTAACTGTAAACTATTCCAATTAAGTAGCACATATAACTGTTAGCCATAACATGTACCTGTTAAAAGTAATTGTTAATTCATATAGATAATTAATAAGCAAACCAATCTTAGAGCTAATGTGACCATATATAAAAATATTTAACAGGTACTTGACATAGTTAACATGTAATGACTAAAGTTAATATGTCCTGGGTATAGTTAATAGGAACTAGCTAAACTTAACAGGAACTGGATATAGTTAACATGTAATGACTAAAATTAACAGGTAAGGTTCATAACTAATTTTCAATAGTTCACGATCAACTCATAGAATAAAAAGTTTGTGTAATTTTGATGCTTATATAGACACATCTACATGACAATATCAATATTTTATTTGCACATACATGTTATTATCACATTCAAAGAAACCACATCTCTTTTTAGCATTTCATCAAACACTCTATGGGCATTCATAAATTTTTAGCCCAAGTAATATTATTTTAACCTGCAAGCCAACTCATCCACCTCATAAGCATTTTGACAAATAATACATATGTCCCAAAATCCTCATTATCCTCCTCCTCCTCCTTTATTACCCACTAGATATGAGCCCTAACCCTAACCTTCATCTCCTACTGTCTTCTACGCCTCTTGCAGACCATAGTCCACCAAATCCATCCATACCCCCTCCCGATCTCCCTTAATCTCCCATCACCGTGGACCTCACTGGCTTGATGAGCTCGACCTATTCTTCCTTCTCCCTTACTCCTTCTCCATGCTCCTCTCCATCCATCTCGCTGACTGTCTTTCCTCCTCCTCTAACCTTTTCAATGCTTGCCTAAGATGACGGGGTTGGAGGGTACGCTCGATAGTAGCAGAGGAGGAAGCAGGAGAGGGAGACAGCGGGGTTGAAGGGCAAGAGGAGTAAGAGGGAGAGAGAGAGAGGAGGAATGTAAGATTAGGTGAGAGGAGGAGAATAGGAGAGGATGATGGAGTAGTTATGGTCTCCATGAGAAAAAGAGAAAGACAGAGAGAAAAAGAAGAAAAGGAGGCGTAGTTTTAGAATTTTTTGGGTTACGTTTTTGGGCAGTATAAAAAAAAGCAAAATTATAAAAGTCATTGGTATTTAGGACTTATACATACGAGAATTAATACAGATGTGGGGGCACATGAAGTTCTTTATTTTGGGACCTTGGCACAATTTTCCTTTAAAATAATGTTGAACTATGAGGACTTTGAAGTTTTTGAGTTTGGGGTCAAATTCTTTCAACCATGTGGGTTGAATTTGACAGATGAGTTATCTACAAATTGATATGTTTTTTTCTCTCTTCCTCTCCTATCAAACAAGAAGCACAAGATGTCCACTTACTTGCACCTCATTGTACCTCTCTTTGCTCCGCAACAAGAGAATATTGAGTGTGGGATAAAAATTCTGGGGAAAACAATGGGGGGAACTATAGAGTTCTTACTGAGAATGAAAGAGAAGACATAAAAATCTGATATGATAAAAAACACCATTATTCCATATATAAGTTAGCTGTAATACCCTAGCTTTAATGGCCACATCATCATGCCATGTCAGCTATCAATTAAAATTGTCATATTTCTAGGTCCTCCTAGCACTTCGCTATTATAGAAGAAGATAAATATGTTGTTCTTAAATTTCATTCGTGATTAATTCATTGAGATTAAACATGAGAGTGGAAGCAATACCTGAATCCATAACAAGTTTGCACGGATCTGAATTAGGGTTTGATCTTCTAATCTTAAGGGTTTCTCCTTTAGAATCTCTTTAGATGAGGATTAAGAGAATAGAGAGTGTAACCCTAGATTAGGGACCATAACCCCTTATTTATAGTTGTTGTACTTTTATAATTTAGAATAGAGAGTGTAACCCTAGATTAGGGACCATAACCCCTTATTTATAGTTGTTGTACTTTTATAATTTGGCCCATCATCAAATTATAATTACAACCTGGTATCTACACATTTAGCCCATGATTTATTTAAATATCTATTAACCCAAATTGATTGATCACTTTAAGTGGATTATCATTAAGGATAGCAATACACAATGATTAATCATATGTACCCACAATTTGATTTAATTAGATTTAAATCTAACAATCTCCCACTTGGACACCATATGATTCATTTAAGTGTGTATAACCTTATGAGCTCAAAATTGCTATCACTTGAAAAGGTATTTCCGAACAATCTCGTCCATTGACTATATCAATATAGGATCAAAGCGGCCTTCATCATACTTATCGTGATTCGACCCATCAATGGTCACAAAAACCAATGCAATCAAATGACATAGATCAAACATGGATGTGCAGCATGAAAATTACATGCAATGTGATCAATACATGTCTATTTTTAACTGGTCCTACCTTAAACTTTAGAGAGGTCAAAACCAAACATAATAAAAACAGAGTGTCTTAACTGAATATTTTATTCTGATCAGACAATACAACCAAACACAAAGCACCAGAAAATTACAAACTCTCACTAAATCATGATATCCTCGAATAACACCACGCTCATATGAGCAATGTGTTCTTGAAAGACCTTGGGTGGCAATCCTTTAGTAAGAGGATCTGCTATCATGGAGTTTGTCCTAATGTGCTCTATGGATATATGTCCACTCTATACCCTTTCTTTTACAACCAGGAACTTAATGTCAATATGTTTTGACTTAGTTGAGCTCCTGTTGTTATTAGAATACATAACTGTAGATTTATTATCATAAAATAACCTTAGTAGTCTTTCAATATTTTCCAAAATACGCAGTCCAGTGACAAAATTTCACAATCATATTCCATGATTTGATACCTCATAGCAAGCTACAAATTCTGCTACCATAGTGGAGGAAGCTACGAGTGTTTGTTTAACACTTTTTCATGATATAGCTCCTCCTGCTAACATATAAATGTAGCCTGATGTAGACTTTCTGCTAGCTTGGCATCCAGCAAAATCAGAGTCCGAATACCCAATGACCTCTAACTGTTCTGATTTTTTGTATGTGAGCATGTAATCTTTTGTTTTCTAAAGATACCTCATAGCCCTTTTGACTGCTATCCAATAATCCATACCAGAGTTGCTTAAGTATCTGCCTAATATCCCAACAATATACGTAATATCTGGACGCGTACATACCTGAGCATACATTAGATTTCCTACAGCCGAAGCATAAGGAATCTTCTGCATTTCTTAAATTTCAAGGTTATCTTTAGGGCATTGATTGAGGCTGGACTTGTCTCCTTTAGCAACAGGGGTGTCACCTGGTCTGCAAGCTTGCATGCCAAATCTTTTGAGTACTTTATCGATATATCTCTTTTGTGATAATCCAAGTATACCTCGAGAACGATCTCGATGTATCTGGATTCCTAATATAAAAGAGGCGTCCCCAAGATCTTTCATCTCAAAATTTTTTGATAGAAATCTCTTGGTTTTGTACAACAACCTATATCATTAGTAGCAAGCAATATGTCATCGACATACAGAACCAGAAAAATATATTTACTCCCACTGAACTTATGATATACACAGTCATCAACAACATTCATCTCAAAACCGAACGAGATAATTATTTGTTGAAACTTATGATACCATTGACGAGGAGCTTGCTTGAGTCCATAAATAGATTTTCTTAATTTACAAACCATATTCTTTGGGTCTCCTGACACAGTTTTCTGGTTACACCATATAGATCATTTCATCAATGTATCCATTGAGAAACGCAGTCTTAACATCCATTTGATATAATTCAAGATCATAATGAGCAACAAGCGTCATGATTGTTCTAAAAGAGTTTTTCGATGAACTCAGAGAAAGTCTCTGTATAATCAATGCCTTCTTTTTGAGTATAACCTTTAGCTACAAGACGTGCCTTATACCTCTCCACATTACCATTTGCATCCCGCTTGGTCTTAAATATCCATTTACAACCAATTGGTTTTGCACCTTCTGGCAATGAGACAAGTTCCCAAACCTTATTGTCTTGCATAGACTTGTACTCTTTATTCATTGCATCAATCCACTATTGCGAGTTAGAACTTTTCATGGCCTGAAGAAAGTTGATTGGATCATCTTCCAACATTCCATTACTTTCCTCATGAGTTAGAACTTTTCATGGCCTGAAGAAAGTTGATTGGATCATCTTCCAACATTCCATTACTTTCCTCATGTTCTTGGAGAAATACAATATAATTGATTGGATCATCTTCCAACATTCCATTACTTTCCTCATGTTCTTGGAGAAATACAATATAATTATCCAGAATAACATTTCTTTTTTCTCTCATGGATCTCCTTAATGGCACTAGTTCTTGAGGTTGTTGAGTTTGTTCTTCTGTAACAGGGAGTTGTTCAACATTATCATCTTGAGGTTCCAGATTTACTTCTTGAGCAACAACAGGTATAGGAACCAGAATATTATCAAAGGTAACTGTATGGATTGGGTCTGTAGCCAATTCCTCCTCAAAAGCAATGTCTCTAACTTTATTTCTCCCCCAAACTCAACATCCTTAAAGAATATTGCTGTCCCCATCTCAAAAATATTCCTTAGTGTAGGATCATAAAACTTATAGCCCCTAGAGCATTCAGAATACCCAATAAAATAGCTGCTAACTGTTTTTTGGAGTCCAATTTTTTTTTATTTGGCCTATAAGACCTTGCCTCAGCTGGACATCCCCAAATATGTAAATGCTTTAAACTGGGCTTTCGACCAGTCCAAAGCTCATAAGGTGTTTTAATAACTGTTTTACTTGGTACTCTATTCAGAATGTAAGCTGCTGTCTTAAGTGCTTCTCCCCAGAGTGACTCTGGTAAAGAAGAAGGAGCAATCATACTTCTTACTATATCCTTAAGAGTCCTATTTCGTCTTTCAGCTACACCATTCATGCTAGGTGAATCCGGCATGGTGTACTGTAGGACGATACCGTATTTCTCTAGGTATCTAGCAAATGGTCATTAACGTTGTTCACCTGAACCATCATATCTGTCGTAATACTCACCACCACAATCAGATCTAACAGTTTTAATTCTTTTGTTGAGTTGATTCTTAATTTCAGCTTTAAAAGCTTTGAACATGTCCAGAGACTCAGATTTTTCATGAATGAGATATAGGTACACATAATGTGAGTAATCGTCTATGAATGATATAAAATATTGTTGATCATTCCAAGATGCTTTAGGAAATGACCCATAAATATCTGTATGTATCAATTCTAAGACATCCGAAGATCTATTGGTACCTAATCTCTTCACTTTGGTCTGTTTTCCTTTAATACATTCAACACATACATTGAAATCTAAAAAATCAAGGGAATCCATAATATCATCAGACACAAGGCGCTCAACTCTACCTTTTAAGATATGACTCAAGCGCTTATGCCATAATATCGCTAAATTTTCCTTATTTGATTTACGCTTAGTACCACGTGATTCCACATGCAAAGATTCATTATAAGAAGCAATTGTATCAAGCAAATATAGGTTATCATAAATACTCGAGTAACCAGTTCCCACAACAATTGAATTAAAAGATAAACCGAATTGATTGTTTCCAAATGAACAAGAGTAACCTGATTTGTCCAATACAGAAACTAAAATCAAATTCCGTCTAAAAGACGGTACTATAAAAGTATCTTTTAAATCCAAATATGAACTAGTTCCTAACAACAATCTAAAGTACCCAATTGCTTTCACATCTACCGATTGACCATCGCCCACAAAGATGTATCTTTCACCATCACTTGGCTTTCGGTAGCTCAGACAGCCCTGCATAGAAGCACTTATATGAGTAGTAGCACCAGAGTCTAACCACCAAGTGTTTCTAGGTACTGAAGCTAAATTAACCTCAGAACAGACCAAAGTAAGGAACATACCCTTCTTAGCACGTCAGGCGTGATATTTGGTACAATCATTCTTTATGTGTCCAGACTTTTTATAGAAGAAACAACCCTGACCATCCTTATGTTGTTTCTTATGAACAAGACCCTTAGCAGCTTCATTATCATTCTTTCTTTTCTTTCCTTTATCCTTAGAGACATAGGTCAAATGAGCACTTTCAGTCTTATCTTACTTCAACCTGTCTTCTTCTTGCACACAGTATGAAATGAGCTTATTCAGAGTCCATTTCTCCTTTTGGTAGTTATATCTGACCTTAAATTGATTGAATTATGCAGGAAGAGATAACAAAACCAGATGCACTAATAACTCATCACATAGGTCGAGTTTGAGTGCCTTGAGTTTTGAAGCAATATGAGACATTTCCATAATGTACTCTCTGATATTTCTTTTGCCCTTATACTTCATCGAAATCAAGCGTGCTAAAAGCGTGCTTGTTTCTACCTTATCGTTTTTCGCAAAACGTTTCTCAATTTCGGCAATGAAATCTTTAGCCTTAGTAATCCATTCGGATTCTATACCCCTAAAGGCTTCCGGAACGCCACGCTTAATGATCATTAGACTCATGCGATTTGAACGCTCCCATTTCTCATACTCTTTCTTTGCATCAGGAGTGCTATCCGCATTAAGAGGTTGAGGTTATTCAGTTTTTAATGCAAAGTCTAAATCCATGCAGCCAAGAACAATTAGAATGTTCTCTTTCCAAACCTTAAAATTAGTCACATTGAGCATGGGAATTGAGTTGATGTTAGCAGAAATTATTGCAGCAGATGCATTAGCTGAAATAAACAAAAAATGCTCACATTATTAACTGTAATTAGTAATCAATAACATTCAAATAATGACAAATCCTATCTTAAGATATCTGGCACAACATTAATATCAAGTCTTTGGACAGTAATATTAATTGCAAGTGATACCTTGTTGCAATGATCAAATACTGACAATAACGCATGTTAAATAATGAAACTATCTTTGGATCGATTCATTATCCACATGTAAACATTATAATCGTCACGTATTTATCATCGCAGATGCGTATGCAATCAAAAAATAAATAATAACCTTCCTTTGGACCGATTAAATATTTACATGAAAACATACACACAACCATCTAACATCCCTCATGAGCAATCTACACAAGAGAGGTTACTTTGGCAACATCTTGTTTTAATTAATCATTTGAAATGATAGACAACCTTAATACCTTATTGTCATATTATTTGAATTAAATAATTGATTAATTACCGAATTTAATTCATATTAAATGAATTTCTAAAGTTAGCTAAGCAATTAAAATAGATTTCTCTATTTTAATTAACCATAGATAGGCCCATTAAAATTTTATGGCCTACAACTTAAAATTTATTTGATTTAATAATCAAATAATCCATAACTTAATCGTTATAGACCCATAATCTGAATAGGATTATTTAAACATTCAAATAATCCTTAAGCTCAAGACTTAATTTGTTTCTGACCGAACTTAAAATAAAACTAAGTGGACTTCAGCCTGTTTCCACATAGCCCTTCGATCTGAAAAACAAATAAATTTAGGCCTATAATGTTGAATTTATTGAAAAATTCCAATAATCCTTTAGTGGGCTTTGGCCTGAATCAAATGACACAGGCCCATAACCAAATCATTAGGCCTTCATCCTTAAAAAGGATTAACAAGATATTTAATTACAAGCCCAAAGAATTCTAAAGTGGGCTTTGGCGATTAAGAGGCCCATAACCAAAAGACCATATAAGTTGTGCTTCTTCTCAAACGCAACAGAAAAGAATCGCCCAACTCAAAAGTCGACGAATATGTTGAAGAAGGCACACGAAAATCTTAAAGCTCGCCAAAATTCCCAAATTCAAGCTCGCCTTCTGTTCGAAAGCTCGCCTAAATATTTGGGATCGAAGTTCGCCTTTGGGAACGAACGCAAGGTTCATTTTGGGAACGAAAGCAGGATTCGACGAACGCAGGATTCGACGAACGCAAGATTCGACGAACGCAGGGTTCGTTAGAGAACGAACGTGAGTTCTTTTGAAGCTTTCAAGCCTCACCAAAATTTGAGGTAACCACCTCCTTAATTTCCGCATGTTTTCACGCACGATCTTTTCTCACTCCTTAGGGTTTCGAAAGTTAACCGTCGCCGCCGTCGCTTGAGCTCCCGCACCCTAGGGTTTCAAAACCCTAGGGCTTCCTGATGCCACCGCCGCCGTCATTTTTGACAGCGTGGCTGCCAACGATCATCGCCGGCGAGAAGAGAATCGAATGAAGGCTTAAACCAAAATTGTTGTTGTTCTTAATTTCGAATTTAATCCATAAATCAGATCCAACAACCCGAAATTAAATCACCAAACTGAAGTTTGAGTTTAATCCCCAAACTGAATCCATCAAATCCAAAATTGATAAAGATGCACACAATATGGATCAAATAGCCAAATTGATCCATATTGAACCGTAAGAAAACAGAAACCAAAGCATAACATTTTACTATTCATTCGTGCATGCTACAGTGCCATGAATCAACAGATTTTAATAAATCAGGATTAAGATCAAAAGTAACCCTAATTTCATAATCTTAAACATAAATCACAAAGAATTAAACACAGAGGCTCTGATACCACTTGTTGTTCTTAAATTCCATTCATGATTAATTCATTGAGATTAAACATGAGAGCGGAAGCAATATCTGAATCCATAACAAGTTTGCACGGATCTGAATTAGGGTTTGATATCTAATCTTGAGGGTTTCTCCTTTAGAATATCTTTAGATGTGGATTAAAAGAATAGAGAGTGTAACCCTAGATTAGGGACCATAACCCCTTATTTATAGTTGTTGTACTTTTATAATTTGGCCCATCATCAAATTATAATTACAACCTGGTATCTACACATTTAGCCCATGATTTATTTAAATACCTATTAACCCAAATTGATTGATCACTTTAAGTGGGTTATCCTTAAGGATATCAATACACAATGATTAATCATATGTGCTCACAATTAGATTTAAATCTAAAAAAATAATCTTGTAGACGCCTAACTCTAGAAATCATACACGAATAATGCCACGTCAGCTATGCCTTAAAACTATCCTATTTCTAGGTCCTCTAATCACTATAGAGAAGAATGCAACAAATCTTGTAGACGCCAGTCTGTAGAAATCATACACCAAGAAGTAGTATGGTAAATATATCTAATTATCATTTTCTACGTTGGTGATTGCTTCGGTTATTGTTTGATTGCATTCAATATGCAAATTACACTATGATATTTTTAGCTACTTGTGTTGATTTTAACTGATTAAACTGATTTAAAATTAACAGAAATGTATAAGCTGCGTTGTACTTATTATACTTTTACATAAATAACCCTCTGGAGGATTTTTATTCCTATAGTTAAATCATATGGAGAGAGAGCTTTCTATTAGATTTTCAGGTAACTTACTCTAAACCCCTAATAACTTTCAAATTGCCTTTATATGCTGTCTTTTGGTTCTAATTTATGGGTTATTTGGAATATGTGAAAATTTATTGGCAGCATTCTGCAATTCTAAAAGTTGTACGTTGAGGGTTTAGTGTGATCTTGAAAGTTATTGGGATCTAGTGCAAAATTCTTAAAGCTCTGTAATTTACTCTATATGTTATTTTTTTAGTGTTTGAGGGTCCTTATGGTTTTCCCATCATCAATTAATGTTGTACTTAAACAAACCAAAAGCGTACCTACACAGTTAGACAAAAATGTGCACCTTTAGGGGGTGTTAGTCAATTGGGACATTTTCATGCAAAATGGGATAATTGTTAAAGTGGAATAATATTTCGCTAGTGGGATATTTTAGTGGGATAACTAGGAACAATTTTGTGAAGCAGGATATTTTTGATAAAATAACGTGGGATAAATTTTTATAATCATGAAGTATATATTTATGCATTTTGAAGATATAAATACTATTTATGTATTTTAAACTTACTATTATTAATTGATAATTGCTTACAAGAATGTTCGTTACTATTAAATAACTTTTGGTTAGACTATAAGATATTGACAATTATTATGATGATGATGGTTTAATGATGGTGATAACCATAATAGGAAATAAGTAAAGAAAAAAATAAAAAATAACAAAATAAATACGAGTTCTAGTTTTTTACCACATAGTTCCAAGCTAAAACTTGGAATAATTTGAGAGACTAGAACTCTCATTTTTGTATAGAAAAATAAAAAAAGTGGGATAATTTTGTACAATTATCCCAATTCTAGTTTTGTTAAAGTTCTGCTTGACTAACACTGTAAAATTTTATTCTAGTTTTAGTTCTATGTGACTAACACCTTAAAATTTTGTTCTAGGTTTAGTTCTATGTGACTAACACCTTAAAATTTTATCCCACAGATTATCTCAGTTCTAATTTTAAGTTCTAGGTGACTAACCCCCCCTTAGGGAAAAATGAAGGAGATCACATACTCACAAAGAAATACCAGAAAAGTTGGAGGGGTTATTAGTTGGGATAAGTTGGGATTAACTGAGATAATTATTCTAATTAAATAATTTTATCCTTTTTAGGATATTTTGAGCGAAGTAAATTGAGACAAGTTGGGATAATGAGACAATTTAAAGGTTTAATTTAGCAATTCATGTGGGATAATTGATGATGTGAAATCTTATTAAAATATAATATTTATTTATCAATTAAGTCAAAATTAATTTATTCAATTGGCTTAGTATATTATTTAGTATGTTATTATATATAATACGTTATTTTATTTTATACTAAAATATAATATGTTATGTTATAATTACTAATTAATTATAACTATGTTTAATATTATTAATTAAAATATTATAATATTATGATATATTATATGATAATTGATATAATATAGGAACAATATATTTAATATATAATATTTCAATAATATAATATTTAATTTAATATAGTATAAATATTATAATATATTTTTTTATTTTATAAATTATTATTTAAAACATCATATTATTATTAAAAATATAATATTATATTTTATATAAGTACTATAATTTAAATGGGATAATTGATGACATGACTTCTTATTAAAATATAACATTTATAACAACCATGATATATTATTAATATGTTCAATATTATTAGTTAAAAGAATATTATTAATTAATATATTATATTATATTAATTTTATATATAATATCACTTTAATATATAGTAGATTATTACTATTTTTATTGTAGCAATAAAATATTATTTAATATTATAACTACCACAATAGTGAATATATATTTAAGACTATTAATTAAGATGATAAATTGTAATAGAAAATAGTAAATTATTATATAAATTAAAATATTCTATATAATAGGATATATTATCATATAAAATTGAATTATACTATAATTAATATATTATTATATTAAATATATAAACACTAAATTATAATATAATATTTTATATCGTAAAAATACTACAATAATATTTTTATTGAACAAAATATATATTACAAAATATAAAGTAATATTATAATAATACAATACTAATGTTATAATATATGAAATATTATTAACTAATAGGTAATAATAATATATAATAATGCTATATTAGATAATATTATATAATATTTTATTATATTAGGTTATAGCATAATTTCATAATGTGATATAATTAACATATATTATATATGATGTACAATTGACATGTATTAGATATTTAATAAATCAATGCTTCAAAATTATCCCACTTTTTCACGTGATTGTCCTAAAGTTAAGAATGTGTAATTTTTGGAGCTGGAATAGAAAGTTTGTATAGAAATAAGATAATTTTAAAAAAATGTTAGTAATTCTTCCAATCTCATTGTCCCAATGAATAACATCTTAAAGTAAAATCTCAATCCTATTGTCCCAATAAATAACACCATAAAGTAAAGTCTACAAAATTATCCCCCTTACCTCAAATTTACACCAACCCCCACCATAAAAAAAAGAGAAATTTCAAAGTCACAATTAACACATTGTTGGTGTCACGCCCCGCTTCCCAAAATACCCGGGAATCGGAATATGAACAAGCCCGCGACGTATTAGATTGAGAAGAAATATACACTATTATTATTTTTTCTTTTTCTTTTTCTTCTCAATCCAATAAGCTAAGCGTCTAGAAATAAATACAATGCGAAGTCACAGGTCCCCGATCACAATCAGCAAGAATATAATAGACAAGCTCAGAATAAAAATATCATATCACAAATGTGATAACATCCGAGACATAATAATACAGGTCAAACGTGCCTTTATACGAATTGAACAAAAGAATACTGGAGAAATAAAATACAATGATCAAGCGGAAAATGAAATGCTACAAAAGAAAACTAAAAGAATAGTCTTCGACTCCTTCTTCTGTTCCGTCTACAGGGTACTCCTACTGAGAATCCTCTAGCTGGACCTGTTCTTCCTCTAAGTCTGACGTACACCAGAGAAAATAGGTGTACGTCAGGGTGCATGGCACATGGCAAGACCCCACAAACCAAATAGAGCGAACGAAAACCCAATGCGAAAACGATATAACAACAGAAATGATAAAGAAACATGCAACGGAAATCCAATAAAATCAATCAAGTAACAAGACGATCATGCAGCTAGCGATCAGAAATCATCCAAGTCACAAGGTCATACACTAGATGAAATTAATACTTAAAAATCTACAACTCGAGACGTAGTACGTCGAGCGAAATAATCCAAACAAGGAAACCCTCATGTATATACCATATGTCTCAAATTGTAGATAATTAAATATTAATCCTGATCTATGTATGAAAGAAATACAACTGATCTACATCTCACAAGATTCATACTTAGCCAAGAAACGAGTCATGTAACTAGCCATCGTATAACAGGTCACTGGTTCACATCTCACACAGAGTCAAAGTTCACATTATCGGATATCTGGTTAACAACCACATCTCACTAGTACCTCAGACCCGTCCCAGTGCGAAACGATTCACTGGTGCGTGCCTGAAAATAATCAATAATAACAATATCACCGCTCCTCAGACCCACCCCAGTGCGAAACGATTCACTGGTGCGAGCCTGGAAATAAACAATAAACACATCCGATCACTGCTCCTCAGACCCATCCCAGAGTGAAACGATTCACTGGTGCGAGCCTGGAAATAAACAACAACATATCTGATAACATGAACCCAGACCTTCCCATCCCAAATCCAAGTCAACAACTCATATCTCACGGGTCACTATGGTCAAGCAATACTCGCGATTCTCAACTATAACAATGTATAAATGCCATGAATACTATGTAACAGTGTCATGAATCGTAAACAGGAAACGTGAACAACTACTAATAACAGTGCAAGATGGAACTACAACTATCAAATAATTTCACATGAAATGTCGCAATTTCCAATCATCATGATCATAAATTGATTAACTCCAAGAATAATCTTTTCAAAAAATTAGATTCCTTTAAAAATAATCCATTTTCCAAAAAAAATCCTTTAAAATTATTTAGCATTATAATTATCCAAAACTAACCCGTTTTCCAAAATAAATTCTTTCAACTTATTTATTATTATAATAATTCAAATTAAACCATTTTTCCAAAGTAACTCTTTTAAAATATATTTCTCATAATAATAATAATTAATCTATAAAAACATTAATTTATCATTTGAAATCATTTAATATCACCGTCAATAGTCCCACACAGATAATAACAATTCACAATTCAAACTATGCAGATAATTCATAACAATCTAAAATGTAAAGAATGGCAACTAAGCAACGGGATCTTGCCTGCGATACCGTGTGGTCTGATGATGAGGCGACGGTGCTGATGCGGATGCGATACGATGGGTCTGAAACGGGTGGAGGTTGTCGATGTTCGCTGCTCACTGTTTCAACGACGCGTGCGGCGGAGTCGAGAGCTACGACTACAAGGGAGGCAGCGGCGTGTGACAACGCTGAGGGCAGCAGCGCGAAAGAGATGGTCGGAGCTCGGCAATGGAGGAGGGGTCGAGGATGGCGCAAACAGCAGGAAGAGGACGACGACAGGCGGATCTGAAGGTGGGCGGTTACAGGGGTGTTGGTGGTTGTTCGTTGTGAGAGATGGGCGTGGCGGCGGTGAAGGCGGAGGCGGTGATGAGGAGCTCGACGAGGATGGTTCAGGCGACGACGAGGGCTGCTGGACGAGCGGCTCAGGCAACTGTCAAGGAGGGAAGGAGGTGATAGCGGGTGGTGGTGGAAGAGGAGTTGGGTTGCTGTGGGTTGAGAGAGCTGGGGCAGGCGGTGATGGGTAGCTGGGCCACGGCTGCTGGAGTTCGGCAACGCGCGCGCAGGGTTGGCCGGCGCGGTCAAGCGGGGTTGGCGGAGATGCGGTGGAGGTCGGGTCTTGGGCTTGATGACGAGAGGGAGACGCGGGGTTGAGGGGCTGGCGGAGGCGAAGCTCCGACGAGCTTGGGCGGCGGGTGGCTGGTCAGTGTGGCCGGAGTTGAGGTCGGCGGCGGGTGAGGGTTCGTGGTCGGGCCGACGAGGTGGAGGCGGCGGAGATCGGGGTCGAGGAGAGAGAAGAGGGGGTGGCGGCGGACTGAATACGAGAGAGAGGAAGAGAGGATTTATATATATATTTATATATTAGGGTTTTGGTTAGGGTTTAAGACAAAAATAATTAAAATAAATAATTACGGTATTTAAAAAATTAAACTAATTACGAAATAATTACCTACAATTAAAAACCTACATGTTGTGCTAATACAACAGTTGATACGAAATAGTCAAAATATACCCATATTGTATAATTAAACGAGAATAATTAATAAATAAAATATATTTACTTATATTTAAAATCAATCAATTATGGGATAATTATATACACAGTAAAACGTACAAGTTATACTAATACGACAGATAATATATAACAGTAGAAATAATACAGCAAATTATACAAATAATACGTAATTAATAATACAACATATTATATGAAAGTGTACGTAATAATAAAAATAATACAACGTATTATTTAAAATAACATGTAACAGCATCGATAATGCAACAAATAAATTACATAAATTTTCACCGCATAAAATTAATTTATAAATATTAATATCATTTAAATAAATATAAAACTTAGACTTTAAATCATAGAAAATTGTAGAAATTCAATAAAAATACAAATACTCTTTTAAAAATCATAATTAAATATTTTAAAATACTAGAAAATTATTTTAACTAGTATTGAAAATTCATGGTCCTTACAGTTGGGGTTAATATCTCGACAACCTGTCAAAAAATCTCTACGCAACGTGCCCTCCGGATCTTGTGATGAGTAAATAATAAGAAAGAAATCATAGCAAAACAAAGAAATAGGAAAGAACGAATAAAAGAGAGAACACCAGATTTAGTGAGGTTCGGAAAATATGCCTACATCCTCAGGAGACACACCAGAATTTCTTTGATTATTGAAGAAGATTACAAAACTTGCAAAAGAGAAATCTCTCTCTTTGAAATCTCTCTTAGGGTGTTCAAAGTCTACTGCAAAAAATCGCACAGAAAAATGCCCAGGAAAAGGCGGCCAAAGTACCCTATTTATAGGAAAACCCTAAAACCAAAATAGATTAGGAAGTTCGCCTAAACTGCGAAGTTCGCCTGCTTCGCCCGAACTGAAGTTCGCCCGAACTGAAGTTCGCCTGCTTCGCATGAACTTAAGTTTACCTAAACTAGATTGGGAAGTTCGCCTAAACTACGAAGTTCGCCTGCTTCGTCCAAACTGAAGTTCGCCCGAACTGAAGTTCGCCTGCTTCGCCTGAACTTAAGTTCACCTAAACTGAAGTTCGCCTGATTTCCAGACTTGGAAAAGTTTTGCTTGTTCCGAGGTTTGGGTCTACACCCCTAAAACTAACAATCTCCCACTTGGAAACCAAACATCCATCAACAAGCTCTCTTGAACTCTAGCCATCTTAGTATAGGCTGTCTAAAAATCACTGTAGATAGCTGATCCTCATCAAACACGGATGATGGAAGTTACAATCTCACAACTTTTAGAAGGTTATAATTTGAAGACTTTCACATAGATCGATGAAGGTTATAATCTGACGACCTTCACAACAACCGATAAAAACTCTAGTTCAACAGCCTTCACAATCAACATCGAGAGTTACAATCTGACGACTCTCATATTTTTAAGGAGCCATGATGAAGATTACAAGATGACGGTCTTTGTAACGCTCCAGCAAAAGAGACCACAAATTAATGGTCTCTTTACATCAAAACGCAGAGGTCATCCCTGCGTTACACCATCAAAACGCAGAGGTTATCTCTATGCTACAACATCAAAACGCAGAGGTCATGCCCGCGTTTCAGAGTCAAAACGCAGATGTCATCCCTAATGCTCCAATTAAAAAACGCAGAGTTCATGGACTCAAAACGTGGAGTTTATCTCTGCGTCCCAACTCTACATTTCTGATTTATAACGCTGTGCGAACACGATGTTTTCAGCCAAAAATAGGCCCAACTCTTTGTTTCAAGTCTAAAACACAGAGTTCGGACCAAGAATGCCCAAACTGGCGTTTGACTCATTCAAAGCACGAACTGAACGGTTTTAAAACTATTTTTTCCACGATTTGGGCAGCAGTTTAAGGGGGCGATTACACTCCATTCAGCCCCACTTAGGAGTGAATTAAGATGGCGGTTACACCCCTGAATCCCCTATAAATAGGAGTAAACTCAACTGAGTTCGGATCTTTGGATCTTGGAGTATCTTGGAGATCTAGAGATCGGCTTCTTCGGATCATCTTCTCGGCAGAAGATCATCTTCGAGCTTCCTACAGTAACAAAGTTCTTGGAGCATTTCCTTAGCTTATTAACCTATTTTTCAGTTCATATTAACTCTTTTTCAAGAGTTTAAACTCGCTCTGAGTTATCAACTCGTTCAGAGTTTCAAACTTGCTCTGCAAGTTCTTCTAAACTCGTTCGGAGTTTTAAAACTTGCTTTGCAAGTTCTCCACAGCGTCAAATCGTGAGGAGAAGACCACGTTCTAGTGAAACAAGATGTTCAAATCGTCAACAGAGAACAAACTCGACGCGAGCATTCGAGGAAGGCACTCCATCGCCACCGTGAAGAATCCAGACTTAAACAAAGGGAAGGATCCAGATCAATTCTCTTCTCTTTTGTAATCAGAAAATCTAAATTGTAATTAAGATTGAGAGAGCTGTAAACATTCTTTTTCTAAGCAGTTAGAGAGAATAAAATCAAACACATTTTTTTATTTTTATTTCACAAAATTTCCACCAAACACTTAGCAAGCACCTTCTCCTACCCAGAGAATTTCTTTCCTCAATCAATATCATTCTTGGTGATCCTACTTGTCCTCCTAGTGTGGCTCTGCCCTCATCTCCTACGCGTGAAGGTCAATTGAAGTTGCTAACAACTCTAGTTTCTCGATGGTCACTGTCTTCGTTAACATATCTACAGGATTTTAGCTCCCCAAAATATTCTCCAATTGTTACTTTCTGTCCTCTATCAGCGAGTGTATGAAGTGGTAACGCACATTGATGTGCTTCGTTCTGACATGATATACTAGATTCTTGGCAAGCTGTATAGCACTTTGGCTATCACAATAAAGAACTTCGTTTCCCCGCTTCAGACCCAACTCTTCCAGACATCCGGTTAACCAAATCATCTCCTTGCTAGCTTCAGTTACTATGACATACTCTGTCTTAGTCGTGCACAACATCAAAACTTCTGCAGACGTGAGACCCAGCTCACTGTTGTCGACCCTAAGGTAAAAACATACCCGTGATACTTCTCCTCGTATCATGATCACCGGCAAAGTCTGCATCCATGTATCCCTACAGTACTAATTTCTTTCTCCTAAAATACAGTGACATATTTGCAGTCCCTCTCAAGTATCACAATATCCACTTCATGGTCTCCAAATGCTGCTTCTTCGGATTGCTTACAAACCTACTCACAACTCTCACTGTATGGGTGATATCCAGCCTCGTGCAAACCATCACATACATGAGACTACTAATGGCTGATGAGTATGGAACTTTGGTCATGAACTCCTTCTCTGCATCCGTCTTGGGCGATTGCTCTTCATATAACCTGAACTAAATTCCAAGAGGTGTGCCAACAACCTTTGCATTTTGTATGTTGAATCTCTGAAGTACTTTCTCAATATATTCAGCCTGACTCAACTTTAACATCTCTTCAGCCGCATCCCGACTGATTCACATCCCAAGAATTTGTTTGGCTAAATCCAAATCCTTCATGGCAAATTCCTTTGTCAACTGCTTCTTCAATTTATTTATCTTCTCTAAACACGGTCCTACAACTAACATATCATCAACATACAATAATAACATGATATAGCTGGACTCGAACCTCTTGAAGTAGCAACAATTATCTGAATTGCATCTGCTATAGTCATTGCTTTGCATGAAGTTATCAAACTTCTTATACCATTGTCTTGAAGCCTGTTTCAAACCGTATAACCTCTTCTTGAGCCTACACACAATCCCTTTCTTTTCTTTTTGTATAAAACCAACATGTTACTTCATGTAGATTTTTTTCATCCAAGTCACCATGAAGAAAGGCATTCTTCACATCCAACTATTCAATGTAGAGATTTTCAGTAGGTACTAAGCTCAACATCACTCTAATTGTTGTAAGCTTCACGATAGGGGAAATATCTCCGTATAATCCACTCCTTCTCGCTGTTGGAATCCTTACACAACTAATTGTTATGTAAGGCTTTCTTCTGTGCAGATAGCTAGGCTAATTTCTATGTCTCATTGGAGTTGAGAGAATCCATCTCTTCTTGCATCGCGTGCTCCCATTGCTGAGATTCACTAATTTGTATTGCCTCCTCATAGCACTCTGGTTCTCCTGGTTCTCCGCTACCTGTCAAAAGTAAGTAATCTTGTGACGAAAGATATCTGAGACTCGGTTTGGGTACCCTGGATGACCTCCTAAGCTCCTAGCCCTGGGTAGTAGTCTCTGCACCTAGAGTCTCATCCGTTCTTCGGTCAAGATTGACATTATCTCCCCTATCTGGAAGTTCCTCCAAATCAATATACTCAGATCCACCTGCATTCTTAGTGCCGCTCCCACTACTTTGGCTATTCTTGGTATTATCCCTGTCCTTGTACATCACCTCTTCATTAAATATGAAATCTCTACTCCTAATGATCTTCATGTTCTTATCATCCCACAGATGATATCCAAACTCATCAATACCGTATCTAATGAATGTATATTTCTGTGACTTAGCTTCTAGCTTGTCCCTGACATTGCACTGATATGAACATAAGTCGCGCAACCAAAGACTCTCAAGTGTGAGAAATTAACTTTCTTGCCACTCCAAACCTCTTATGGAATCCTAAAATCTAATAGAACTGATGGCCCATGATTAATCACATAAGTTGTTGTATGCACCACGTCTGTCCAAAACGTCTTAGGTAGACCTTCATATAGACGCATGCTCCTCGCACGCTCTGTCAATGTTCTATTTATCCTCTCTGCAATGCTATTTTGTTATGGTGTTGCTGGAGTAGTCCTCTCTAAACGAATCTCATTCACAGCATAGAACTTCTTAAACTCCTCCAGCTCATATTCTCCATCATTGTCTGATCTCAGACACTTCACCTTCTGATCTGTCTCGTTCTCCATCATGGCTTTCCACTTCTTGAAGATCCCAAACACGTTTGACTTGTGCTTCATGAAGTATACCCACACCTTTCTCGAGTGATCATCGATAAAGATGTCAAAGTACGTCGAACCGCCAAGAGAAGATACGCTAGCTGGACCCCATATATCTGTATGAACAAGCTCTAGCTTGTGAGCTTTGGGTGGTCTTCCACTCTTCTGAAAGCTGACCCTCTTCTGCTTCCCGTAGATGCAGTCTTCACAAATACCAACTTCCACTGAATCGATGCCGAATAACTTTCCTTGTGAGTGTAGAATCTTCATACCCTTCACACTCATGTGTCCCAACCTGTTGTGCTACAAATCTGCACTCTCCTTGCCAGCTGTAACCGCGAGGGTGTCACTCGCATGTGAAGTTAGGTAGAGAGTTCTGATTTTGTTGTCGTGGGAAACCACAATAGTATCGTTAGAGATTTTCCATGAATCTCCAGTAAATGTCGAAACATAGCCTTCTGCTCTAAGCTGGCTGACTGAAACAAGATTCCTCTTCAGTTTCGGTACATGTCTGACGGCCATCTGAATCTGCACATCTCCTCTTCCCATGATACTGCAAGGCTCGTTATCCCCAAGTATACTTTCCTAAAGTTCTCTGCTACATAGTTCTGAAGAAACTTCCTATTAGCAGTGGTGTGGAATGAGGCTCCCGAATCAATAACTCATGAATCGGAATCACTGTCCATAGCAAAGATCAATGCATCTTGCCCAATATGAGCCTCTTGCTCATTTGTATCCTTCTTTGGCGCTTTGCAGACTAAAAACATGTGGCCTTCCCAACCACAGTTCCAACACTTTCCTTTGATAGGCCTCACCTTCGAGTTCAACCTCTTCTTCTTTGATTTTGACTGATTCCTATCATGGTTACCCTTATTATGGCTTCGACCTCTCTGCTCGAGATCTAGGGCTGAACTTGAACCTTTTAATTTGGATGTTTTTCTTCTAACCTCCTCGGATAGAATCATACTTACAACCTCGCTTAGCTTCAACTTCTTCTTCCCGCCGAGTTGCTAATTGCGATCACACAACCTGTCATCTTAAGGTTGAATAGCGTCTTGACGAGATGCACCTTGTTTGTGGCTGACGGTTGCTCATACATCTTCGCGAGTGCTTCCATAAGCCCTACCGTCGTCTTCTGCTTTAATATATTGTGGGTGACTGATTTGGCGAGCGACAATCGGATCTGTCCTAGAGCCTTCCGATCTAGTATTTCCCAGTCCTCTTCTAATTTTTCCTTCTTCTTTCCCTTAGTTTTGCCCATCAATGAACGGTAAAGATCCTTCTGGTACAGATAGTCCTCCATCTGTGACTTCCAGTAGGTGAAGTCTGATCTGTCAAACTTCTCAATCTTCGATTTACTTTCTTCTGCAATAGCTCTCACATAGATCTTTGCCAAAACCTAACTCTAAAACCAGTTGTTGGGGTCAATATCTCGACAACCTGTCAAAAAACCTCCACGTAACGTGACCTCCGGATCTTGTGACGAGCAAATAACAAGAAAGAAATCACAGTAAAACAAAGAAGTATGAAAGAACGAATAAAAGAGAGAACTCCAGATTTAACGAGGTTCGGCAAACGTGCCTACGTCCTCGGGAGCCATACCAGAATTTCTTTGATTATTGAAGAAGGTTACAAAGCTTGCAATAGAGCAATCTCTCTCTTTGAAATCTCTCTCAGGGCGTTCAAAGTCTACTTCAAAAAATCGCACAGAAAAACGCACAGAAAAACGCACTGGAAAAGGCGGCCAGGGTTCCCTATTTATAGGGAAACCCTAAAACCGAAACAGATTAGGAATCTGTTTTTCTGCGAAGTTCGTCTGAACTGAAGTTCGCCTTCTTTGCCTGAACAGAAGTTCGTCTGCTTCGCCTGAACAGAAGTTCGTCTGCACTGAAGTTCGCTTGCTTCTCCTGAACTTAAGTTCGCCTGAACTGAAGTTCGCTTGATATTCAGACTTAGAAAATTTATACTTGTTCCGAGGTTTGGGTCTACACCCCAAAACCAACACACATACAGTCAATTTTTATACCTAAACCGCTGCCATTTTTTTCAACTCTCCGCGTCTGCCATGACTTTTCCAATGGCACCTTTTTCCTAAAGTCATTATGACATCAAGATTTCCATGGACATATTTGTTTGTCGCTTTAGTAGTCAATATTCATTAATTTTTTGGTTTAATTTTCATGATAAAAATATATCTGAGTACGTAAAGCCTCGTATGAGTGGGATTAGCATAAACTTTGATGATTGAATTAATTAGTAAAAATTTGATTTTAATTGTAAGTAAGAATCGAGTTATTGAATTCTCTTTGTACCTTCTCAAATTCAATAGGTGAAAATACAAACAATAAAATAATATAAATACAGGGACCAAAACTTCTACAAAATTAAGAAACCAAACGTTTTACTGATTTACGTTAATAAATGAAACAAACAGAAAAAAAAAAAAAAATTAAAAACCAAACACATTTTTTACAGCTTAAATCAGATATCATTAAATTAAGCTCTCCTCGCGTAAGAACCCCCCTTGATCCGCCTCGGATCGTCCCTTATCAAGCTCCGAGAGGGACCAAACCGGGGCGCATCCGACGACAAAAAATCCGATCCGATTGAGCTAGCGGGCGGAGGGTAGAACTCGGATCGGGTACGTCTGTGATGGGAGGATCCATCATTCGACATCTCGACGACGAGGGGCTTCCTGCTACTTCCTCCTCCTCTGCTGGATCCATCAGATAGAGACCTGTATTTGCTTCGATTTCTATTCTTCTTGATTGCGTGGATCATCAATGGTATTAATCCCTCCATTTTTTTCTTCTTTTTTTTTTCTTTCCTTTTTTTTCCCTACCCCGTAAATTGGATGGAGAGGGTGAACGTGAGGGCTCGTGTATTTATAGGGCCAAAAAGACGCAGGCCGGGTTGGCTGTTTGACTGTGGATCCGATAAAGTCAAGCGGGGAGCAAAGAGACGGCTGTACTCCATTTGTCTGAAAATTAAGGCTCCACGCTGAGGTGGCCGAATTAAGTAGGACAAGCTGACTTGCCTTCTTCCTTTTATTTTTTATTTCTTTTAATGTTTAAAATAAGAAAAAATTCCCCAAATACCTAAAATATGGGACCGATAGGGGGACAAGTGAGGTATCCCTTCTTATTGGATATTGAGTTGACCATCATTAATAATGGCCAACTCATTATCTAATTGGAGAGGGACACCTCACTTGTCCCCCCTATTGGTCCCATATTTTGGGTCCCTGTAGCAAAACTCTAAAATAAGTGACCGAATTAAGTAAGACAGCTCTTTGCTAGTCAATTGATGACATAATAAATTGCATCATAATCGTGTTTGTTGAGTCTTGAACTGTGATCTCCTCGTCAAATTCGGGCAGCCTTAATTACTATCTCATCATTGGCCGCTTGGTCAAATTATGCATTACAACCACATAGTATTAGAGCTCCTGATCACAGGCTAAAAGGTCCCATCGCCATGTGAACGAAGCTAGTTACATTAATTATTATTAAGCAATAACTCTTTTCGAAAAAAATAAAGCTAGAAAAAGAAAAAAATAATTAATTAACGAAGGTAAAGTGGTACTGAGTAGTTGTCATGATTCATGTGATGTAGGCATCTAATTCGGCTTATTAATCAAGTGGAAATTTGGATTTGGTCACTTATTTTCGTGTATTTTAATTTTGGACCTCTGTGGTAGTACTTCATACCCTAGATTTCATTGATGCTTTCGAGTATTTATAAAATGGTATTTGGATTCCTAGATACTTTGGCAATCAATGTGTTCTGTGTAGGGTGCGCTATTAATATAAGAATCATGCAAAATTCATATACTTAGTTATAGAGAGAAAAAGAGAATGGTTTTGTCATATTTAATGCATGATAAGTTTTCAATGTGTATAGAATTCTCAGTTAAATTATTCTTAGAAATTGCGATTTGATCAGTCGATGTTGTATAGAAGCAGATAATCTAGCCAACTTTTAGTTTATAATCATTAATTCCTCTATCTCCATGTATTTTCTTCTTTGTAAATATTAAATTTAAAAAAAACCTAGAAATGATAATCTAGCAAGTTCGATTGATTTCTATCACAGTGTAGTGGTTGAGTAACGTCCTTCATGTATTCATTTCTTATTTCTGAATGAAGATTGTAGTCCAAATTACAAGCTAAGATCTCATTTAACACATGATCCCGGGCTACCCCACTAGCTCTTGTTTGTACGTCTATTCAATTTAAAGTTGGGTCCTTGAATTAGTCCTCACGTGGCTTTTTCTTTCCATATATAATTAGCATTTTAGTTAACGATGACCTAATCCATTGTGATTTTCTTCAGAATTTTTAGGACCTTATGCATTTGCTCACGTGGGTTTTGTAGGAGAGAAGTCGATCGAGCAAATGGATACGAGAGATAGAACACTATTGTCAAAGTCTTCTATATGCTGTTGCAGATAAGAAGCAAAAATTTGACTCACATTCTTGATATTAGATTTAGATGTGACAAGGAAACAACGTGGGAGGTCAAAGGGAAGGCTTTTACGTACGAAAAGGAAGCATGATATCGTTACCCGTCCAAACTATGGAAATACTAAAACAAGAATATTAATAATTACATTCTATGATATCAAGTTAAGTTTCGAGAGAAAGTATTGGGTCTCAAAAACTTGAAAACGTCTACCAATATTAATTGTTCACAAAAAAAAATAAACAAATGTAAGCCGTTTTCAAAAAAATAATGATATTAAACTTGAAAATAACATTTATTATCCCGGCCCCAATAATTTTTCATTGTAGTATTTTAAATGCTGACCTTATCATTAAATTAAAAAAATTCTGTAGTTTTTTAAAATTCTGAACTATTCCTTGTATAAAAAACTTTTCAAAATTAAAGTTATATTTAAGTGCGGAACTAATATATCAAAATAATGAAACGAAGGACACTACAAAAAAAAAAAATCAAAATACTCTAGGTTTCTAAACCATGGAAAGTATTCAGGAATCAAGTTTGATATAATGTCATTTTCAAAGTTGAACTTACCATATTATTTCTTCCCAAGTATATCTATGCATTATTGCAATACTAAATTTGTGAGATATCATCAAGAGAGGGTAATTAGAAGTTCAAAACATGTCAAAACTCAAATAGTTAGCAGAATTAATAAAGGAAAACTTTGCTAAAGAACAAGCAACAAGATCGTATGCACAAATATTCTATAATTGTGTAAATATCAATTTCATCATATAGCTTCCGCCAACCTAGGGAATGGGGCACATGACCCCCCTCTCACTGTCGGTGCTCACCAAGCATCACAACCTAAGCCCTTCTCGGCACCTCATCTACTACATACGAGATATTATCGAACATTCTCTCACGTGAGGTAGCAAAACCTAACAAACTCTTGTGAGGACATGAATGCAATATTGGGAGTATTCTCTCCAAGCCCTCTAATGCCATCATAACGATCTAGGTCAATGACAAGGGGACACATAGACAATTCAATTATAGAGGTAGCTTCTCTATAACTAGTTTGATTGTCCATATTCTTAGGATCATGTCTGTATAATCCACATGGTTTGATATAATAAACATTCATATTGGTCTAATATATGTTTAAGATATTATATACAAGTTACAAGAAGTTAGAATCAAGTTTGATATTGAAAAGAATAAGATGACAAGTTAATCATAACTAATTCTAGAGAAATATCAAGAGTAAAAATTATGTTTGAGCATACAGGATTGTTTGCATCTTTGTTATGAATCCACATGAACAAACGAAACTCAATTTAAAGATGTATTACTCGAGATATGAATATTTTAGTTAAACAATGTTGGAGCAGTCAGCAGTAGGATCAAAACATACATCAAGACAGAAACTTGCATGGGCCATAACTTTTGACTCAGTTATTAAATTGCTATTATAATAGCTTTTTGAGAAGCTCTTGATCTGATCTATAGACTATCCATAGCACTATCGACCATTAATAATGCAAAGTATAGAGGAGTTTAGATCATTGATGGTGAATAGTAAACATTGATTGTGAACAGTAATCGATGGTGAAGTTTTGACCATCGATGGTTAAGTCACAATTTTTAGATTTCTAATATGTTTTTAGAATATTTAATCTTAGCCATTGATTGCTTAGAATATGTAGGCTCTTTCCTCATATTTTTTCATCAAAGATTCATGACCTAATTGAGAGAGAAAAAGAAATAAGAGGAAACGATCTTGCTCAGGCTTCTTAGAAAGCATTCTCGACATCGCTCTTCATCATCTGATGTTGATGTTAAGTGATCACACAGTCAATATGTATCCGTGTTTGGATGAGTTTGTTAAGGATTAATGGGGCATAAATATGTATCAAAAGTTGCAAGTGCACAACTAATCAAGTTATAGTATAAAGAGTTATCGATCCCACGAGGAAGATGTTTGTAAGAAATTATTAGAATCAGTTTTTATGTTGTGTGCGTGACAATTAGGAGTGATGAAAATTGTGATTATGGAGAGATATGAGGAGTGTTGTGAATATGTGCAAAAGTCAACAAATGAGATTTTAGATGATAGAAATGAAGAGTGGATGTGATAAAAGAATAAATGAAATCATAAGGAAATAAAAATAAAGGAAATAAAAATCAAGAAACAAATAAGAGAAAATCAAGAACTAAGAAAAAATTAAGAAAGAAAAGATGGACGATTCAACTAAAGATATGAGAAATCTAGAATTGAATTCCACTAGCTAATTTTAATTACAAAATATGAACTATTCTCTTTCTAGAATTGAATTCCACTAGCTAATTTTAATTACAAAATATGAACTATTCTCTTTTTATCATATTTTACTTTAGATTTATTATTACAAAATATGAACTATTCTCTTTTTATCATATTTTACTTTAGATTTATTAAGCATAGACTATCAAACAATTTAAGGAAAATATAACCTATCAAATTATCATCTAAGAAAAGTTAATATTCATGACAAGAACAACAACTAGATAATAATTCTAGAATTCATAAGCATAACCTATAAAACCACTCAAGATAAACATAGACTATCAAATTCTTCTTCTACCAATTAGTTCTCTAGTTGATTATCCTATACATGATTATTTTAAGCATAAGAGAATAATTCATACAATATAAAAGAAATAAAGTTAATTTTATGTAATTCTAAGATTCCTACAAGGATTAGTTCAACATCTTAAGAAATAAAAACAAGGAATGAAATGAAAAGAATAAGAACTAATTACAAAGCAAAGAAATAAGAACAATGAACTTTACATTATGAACAAGAAATAAATCTAACTAAATTGCAAAAGAAATAAAAATACAAGAAATAAATCTACTCTACAAATTAAAATGCAAAATAAAATAAAGACAATAAAATAAATCTACTCTACAAGACATGAATGTAAATCTAAACTAATAAGCAATAAGAAAAAAATTACTAAAAATAAATAAAAAATAAAAGAGAAAAATAAAATAAAAGCAAACCTTCAAATTGATCTTCATCTCTATCATCATCATCAAACAAAGAGAAGACAATTTAAAAAGGTAAAAAAATTCTTTTATTAATTGTAACAAAAAGTTATAATTTTTGGAAAGTCTTCTCAATTAAGAGTAACCATCCTCTCCAAATAGAGTTACAAAATTTTTCATTCCCTCAACCCCTCACTCTCTATTCCTATTTATAGTAAACAATAATGAATGAGAGTCCTTGGATGAAGACTTAAGCCCTAAGGAATCATTTTTAGCCTTTGAGCTTTTGGGTTTGGATTCTTAGGCCTTTTGCTTGTTTTCTTCATTAATTCAATGAGCTTTTGTTGAAAGAAGAGATTTTGGGCTTTATTCTTTATTAACCTTTAAATTCTTCCCATAATTACTTCTCCAGCACAGAAATTCAGATTGTGCTTCTTTGTACAAATATTTGTTCATGATATGTTCCGATTTCAGAGATATTATAAATACAAAAGTTATAGATCTCATTTTCAGCTTTCCAGAGAATGTTTATTCAGCATATTCCGAGTTGATACGAGAGAGATATGGCCAAAACACCAAACATTACTGAGATGTCCAGATTGCATGATTTGTTTCCTTTTTCACCAAACTTTTTCATTTGTTCCTTGATGGTATATTTATTATTCTTGGGCTTTTGGGCTTAGAATTTTAGGCTTGTTGCTTGTATTTTTCATTAAATCTTTAGGGCTTTTGTTGTGAGAAGAGATCTTGGGTTTTTATTCTTTATTAACCTGCAATTAAAGATAAAAATAATTATTAGTGGTATATTTATTCATTAAAATAGATAATTAGGGTATAAAATTATAATAAAAAAGTGATTATCAAGGATTGATGATGGGTTTCTTTCTTCTCCGACTTTATGTCTGGTTCTTGAGCTAGGTAGCTGAAAATTCTACACATGTAGAAATTCGTGAGAGGATGCGGTTTGGTTCCCTCGTTGTACCTCTAATGATCAAGTTAGCTGATGAACTTGAGTGGGGTAAATAAGAACTGTAAGAGTTCTTGTTTGTGTGTAGTACGATTTGTAATTTTAGAGAATTTGAACCTAGAATCAGATCATTTTTTTGTAAAGATAGAATAGTACCTATATATACCATGGGTAGAAGGGTAGATTGGTCACTTTGGCCGATCGCTGAGAGGCGATGACGAAGCATGGGCTGGCAGCCGCGTTAGCACTTGCTTTACAAGTGTTGACCGTGTTTTCGTCAGAAATTGATTTATTCATTGTCATTGAATATGTTATAATCGTTTATCGATTACAAATTTAAAAAAGAGAAAAGTTGATAAATACGCTGGCGAGCCACCAAATGGATAAACAATTATAATCGATAAACGATTGTAACAGATTCAATGACAATGAATAAACCAATTTCCGACGAAAACACGTTGGCGACCACAGTGGGAGCTAACAGCTTCTCCGTCGAAGCTGTCGTGCCACAACCATGGATCCGGATCTCGGTTGACGAAGAGGTCGGGTATGAGTTCGACCAGGCCAAGTTCGAGGAGTATCTATCGTCCTCCTCCTCCAGATCCTCCTCCCTTCGTAAGCACAAGAAGATCAATGCCCCCGTTGCTGCTGTAACTGCATCTCGTAACACCCCTCCGGCGTCCAATAAAGTTGGATCTGCAGATCTGAACTCCTCCTTAATCAAGGAGTTGAGTGCTGAAGGCGTGCCAATTTTGTTGAAGAGAGCCCGCCAAAGGCAGCGTCAACACCTCGCACGCTAATTCGCCAAGGCTTTGGAGCCTGTTAACGGGATCTGCTATGAGGTGGATCCGAAACTCAGAAGGCGCCAAGTGCCCTAATAGTGAACAAACAGCTCCTCCTCCCAACCAGCAATGAATGTATGGATTCAAGTCAAAAGGACCTGTTCAACCCTTGAGGAGCGATTCTAGAAACACTACGCGCTGCGTGCACACGCACGGAACCTTGTGTGGGAAGCGTGTAAGTTGGAGAAGGAAGACATGGTCAAGGAACCATCAAAACCCCAAAATATTTGGATTCCAAAGTCCGAAACTACGCGAAAATTAAGTCGGGAGATGGTAGGAAATTCATGTGGCCGAGACAGCCCAAGCTGTCTCTCACCTGGCCGAGACAACCAAATCTATCTCGCACCTGACAGAGATACCAAAGGCTATCCCGCCAAAGAACCAGCTCCGCGACTGCTTCTCTGCACCCGTCGACCTTCGTTCCTGCTTCGGTTTCTCTCGTATCTCCGGTGAAGCCTCATGATAGTGTAGATCCCTCCCGATCCAAAATAATGATGAAAAATCGTCTTGGCCCTTTATGTGAGGATTGAGGTAAGGCTTAGGTTAAACAATGCTTGGGTCCGGTGAATGAACCCCGAGCAACTCATCAAGCTGGGGGTTGCACACGCCCTCGTAACAAGTCAGAACCTTCTCATAATGGGAAAACTCCTGTAACCGACCACCTCGGATTGCGAGTCATTGTCCAAGATCCCGTTGAGGCCCCATGCTTACAAAGGCATGGCTCTAACATCTGACTCTTGAGAATGCTAACAAAGCATTAAAACCTCAGAAGGAAATGTGTTCGTCTGACGACGACAACGTTATACCTAGGAAGTTACACAAACATACGATAGGTTGTTCCGGTAATCATGTCGATGAGTTGTATTATCGGGTTGGGGCTACAAACAGATCTCAAAAAAGAGATACCCGGGAGACGGGCTTTCATTGTTCATGTGCCAAACTTATCAGGACAGTATTATCAGCATGTAGTTGTCCTAAGACCGCTCCACGGAGGGTCTCTGTATTCGAAAGGTTTTCCATTGAAGCGTCAAAACCTAAACCAAGACGCTTCTACAAGAAGACATCTACCGTTTAAAATGATGAACTCCCAGAAGTCACCATCAACGTGACCGATAAAGGGAAATCACCAAGGCGTTATAGCCTTGACTCTTTCTTAGAGGCATCTCAATGCATCACTTGGTTACGGTCAGGAACTAGACGACCTAGACCGGATAGAGGATACTCCTCGAAGGATAAAACGTCATATGCTAACTCCGCGATCGCTTCTGACAATACAATATCTAACATAGGACAATCTCGTGAGGTGTTCATGATTAACGCTGAATAAATGGCCAAAATCCTCTAAGACGCTCTGGCCAAGCAGAAAGAGAATTTCAAATTTGAGATGGAAATGACTATGCAACAGATAAGGGAATTGCATGATCAACAGATTCAAGCCTTATCGAATTAGCATGGTGAATCCAGTTGTCGCCACATTACCAACTAGGTAGATAGCGACACAGAGGTAGAGGAGACTATCAATGTCGATACTCCTCCCAATGACAAAGATGCTGGGGGTGGCCCCAACAATAATACCAACCCTGGGGGTGGCCCTATCACTAATGACAACGCTAGGGGTGGTCCAACTCATTCTCCTCAACATCATTCAAAGGAAGATACAAGCGATGACGAGATGATGAAAGAGCTAGAGAATAAGGTCAATGCATTAATGTCTGCTCAAGAAGTAAGGAAAACGGGTATTCCATGTCCCTATCCAAGAGAGTGGGATTCGATTCCGTATCCGGTGAAGTTCAATCTAATTAACTTCACGCCGTTTGACGGAAAGGGATCACCCACTCAACACCTAATTTACTTTAAGCCCCACCTGGGTGTGATCTTCGGTAACGAACCTTTGATGGTCCGGTTATTTATTGGCACCCTTTACGAAGCTGCCTTCGATTAATACCACCATCTTAAGACAAAGTATCAATAGCTGGGATGACATGGAAAGCTTGTTCCTCAACAACTTCTTTGACGATGACACTGAAGTGTCGATTGGAGCCTTTTTGGATGAAAAACAAAAGGACGGGGAGTTAGTTGATAGCTTTGTTAAACGCTTTCGCAACAAGGCAATGAATTGTCGAGATCCGATCACGGAGGAATTCATCCTCCAAACCTGCCATAATAACCTTTCCATTGACGTCCTAGAAGCCCTGGGGGTCATGCCATCCACGATATAGAAAGAATTAAAACTGCATGGGGAACAGACCGAACGCTTTCTCAAAAGAAAAAAGCTTGAAAGAGGCTAACTAACGACTAAACACCCAAATTCGAATTTTACTTCTCGTGATAAGGGAAAGGCACATGTAGCAGCTGTTGATACTAATCAGACATCACAACACCAACCTCAGAAGCAGCGAAGGACCTTGGATTCGAGACTCCAAAAATAGTACTCTTTTAAGGATGAAGAGGTTCCGACTATCTTCAAACACCTTCTTGAAAACAACAAAATTAAGCTGCCACCTATTACGAATCAGGAGGAAGCTAACAACACTTCGGATCCAAAGTACTACGCGTACCACAGGAGGATCCTTCATCCCACCAAGGCTTGCTTCTATCTTAAAAACAACATTCAAGCTTTGGTTGATGCCGACATCATAACGTCGAAATGACGCC
>NC_033801.1:27145676-27159341 GCF_001876935.1 Asparagus officinalis
GAGCCACGAGGAGCTAGCTCACACAGATTTGAACCAAAAATGCGTTTTCGACGGGTTTTCACGGGATTTGACTTGTTTCGTAGTTACGCACGTTTCATCATTTCGTTGACTTGTCCGTTTCATCGATTCACTTTATATGTTTCGTTGGCTCGGAGGCGGCTGACGATCGTGCAGGCTACTTGGAGCTGGATGATGATCGTGTAGGCTTGTTGCTATGTCATCAACGATTCACCGCTCTGTTGCTTCGACGGCTCGTCGTCTCGAGCTATGTTCAGGACCTATAGGCAATTTTTGACGCCTATAGGCCAGTGATTAGGGGGAAGATCACTTCAACATTAAACGAGAATTGAGAAGTAGCATGGTGGTGTCCCATGTGGTCTGATGAGTCATGAAGACTATCAAGGCTAGAGGCATAATGCTCCTGCCATGCATTAAATATGATATTGACACGCTGCCAAAGAGGGAGACTTGGGACGAAAATAGTTCTTTAGCTTCGCCAAGAAGTAACGCCCATCGAGTCATCCTCGTGAGGTGTCTAGCAAGTGGTTGAGTGGACTCGGTGAGTCTTCTTCGATAAAGGGGGCAACAAGTATCACCTTTTGAGTCGACATGAGAGGGTGTCTGTTGAGAAGGGGGGGGGGGTGAATAGGATTATGAGGCAATAAATATACAATTAAAAATAAGACAATTGGTCCCTAGAAGGGGGGGGGGGTGAATAGGATTATGAGGCAATAAATATACAATTAAAAATAAGACAATGCAATACACCATAAAATAAAATACTAAAACAATATAAAGGAGATGAGTTAGAAAATAGTAAGCCAATTGTGACACGCGATATGTTCACGAGGTTCGGTCCACCGACCTACGTCCCCGCTCCTCACTCTCAAGGAGAATTTTACTATCACAACCTGGTTTGGAAGCTGAAACTTCTTTACAACGATCTCCTCTTGAGATCTCACAACCACACAGTAGATCTCCATGAGAAAAAGCTCTCTACACATTACAAATAAAAGAAAAGAAGCTTTCTTACAGCAGCCCTATAGTGAGATGAAGAGATTGCAATTTGAAGCTGAGGATGTGGAGTTTGTAACTGTAAAAACAATTGAAAGTTGAAGCTCTTTAGAATAATAAATAACAAACTTAAGAGATTTTAAATGCTTACTTGGTTGCTGACGTGAATGGGGTTGGTGGGTATCTATAAGCATCCAAGAGAACAGCGAAACCCTAAAAAAATAGACAAAAACGTTAAAAAATCGAGAAATCTGAAAACTGTACAAAACTAGTCGTTGGGGCTTATCAGTCGACTAACAGGTTCATCAATCGACTGATGAGCTGACCGTTATAAGTGATTTGTAACTCGTCGGTCGACTGAAGGAGATCATTAGTCGACTGACAGGTCATGAGTCAACTGATAGAACGACAGTCGTAGAAACAGATACTTTTGAAGATTCTGGCCAGTTTCTTTAGTCGACTGATCCTTTTAATCAGTCGAATGATAACAAAATTTTCAGCCTTTTTGATTTGTGAAAATGAATTTCCAAGGCCTTTAAAAAATAGTAAATAAATTCTAAAAAATGTGAAATTTTGGGAAAAGTTTTCAAATATAATAACAAACTTATTTGAAAAGGAATTTTGTAAGAAGTTCCTCGTATTTGTGAAAACTAAATGTTTAACAAAAATACCAAAATACAAGTTTTGAAAATGTGTGAGTGAGTTATCCTAAGAACTTCAAATATAATCTATCATACTACTTGCCTACATTAAGCACTAGAGAGAAATAAAAATGCAAATATCCCTCACATATAAGTACATAGCTTGAGTCTTGATATTTACTTCTATATTGATGAAGCTTCTTGCAAATATCCCTCACATATAAGTACATAGCTTGAGTCTTGATATTTACTTCTATATTGATGAAGCTTCTTAAGAGTGTTGTGTTCTTGATAGCTTTGCTTCATCACTTAGCCTCCACCTCCTTGGATATCTTTGTTGTAGCTTGTTGTTCCATCCAATTCTCCAGTATATATAGGTACTAATAAACTTGATATTCTTGTAATCTATAATATCACTCAATAAGCAATTAGTACAAATAATGATGGTTGTAAATCATTATCAAAACATAAAGGCCAATAATCTCCCCCTCTTTGATGATGACAACCAACCATTATTCAAGAACAAAATAAAATTAAATATATAGCTTATAGATAGTTGCTCCCCTATCTACATGGCTCTCTCTCCTTAACTATGTGCACAAATGAGGAGATTTCTCTCTCTTTATCACCATAAAAAATGGGGTATATAATATAAGATACATGTGAAAACCCACAAAATACACATCAAGTGTTGGCCTACTCGTGTCACATTCCTCAAGTGTTTGGATTTACAACATCTCCCTAAGCATTAATACCAACCCACTCCTCTTAGAATAGACCCCGGTCTCTCCCAACCACTCCTCTAGGTAATTTTGTGTGTTTAGACATGTTATGACAATGAGTGTGTAAAGGAAAATAGTAGAATATGAAAATGATAATCCAAACAAATAAACAAATAAACAAACAAAATCAAAGAATGCACATGCCCAAACCATTTCTTATGCGACAAAAATCTTCTTCACTAAGAGGCTTGGTGAAGATGTCCGCTAATTAAGATTTAGTATCAATATAGATAAGTGATACATCTTTCCTCTCTACATGGTCACGTAAGAAATGATGGCGTACATCTATATGCTTGGTTCTAGAATGCAAAACAGAATTTTTTGAAATATTGATAGCACTAGTATTATCACAAAAAAAATTTGTATCTTAAAAATACAAATTATAATCAACCAAATTTTGTTTCATCCATAAAAGTTGTGTACAACACAAGACGGCAATAATGCATTCCGCTTCTGTAGTAGACAAGGCAACACAATTTTGTTTCTTGGATGTCCAAGAGATAAAAAATTGACATGTACCACTCGTACTCTTACGATCTGCCTTACTACCGGCAAAGTCGGCATCATAAAAGACATAAAGATCAAAAGAAGTACCTTTTATATAAAATAAACCAAGATCTATTGTGCCATTAACATATTTGATAATTCGTTTAACCGCAATCAAATGAGTCTTTTTAGGAGAAGCTTGAAAACGTGCACATGCACACACGCTAAACATGATATCCAGTATACTAGCGGTAAGGTAAAGGAGACTACCTATCATACTAAGATAAATGAGACTATCTATCATACCTCGGTAAAGCTTTTGGTCTACCTCCTCATCACTATCATCCGTATCAAGCTTGATACTTGTACTCATGGGAGTTGGAGCATGCTTGGAGCTCTTTAATCCGAATTTTTTCACCAATTCTTTAGCATATTTGCTTTAAGAAATGAATATCCCATCCTTAGATTACTTGGCTTGGAGACCGAGAAAGAATGTGAGCTCTCCCATCATGATCATCTCAAATTAGTCTTGCATAACTTTTGAAAAATCCTTACACAAAGATACATTAGTAGCACCAAAAATGATATCATCAACATAATTTTGAACTAAGAGAAAATTATTTTTCCGTTTTCTAACAAAAAGAGTATTATCAATTTTGCCTTTAGAAAAACCATTTTCAAGAAAAAAAAACTAGATAGGCGATCATACCAATCGTTGATTTCAGGTGTTGTAGTGTCCTCTTGATGTACAAGTATGATACAATGTGCAACTCATAATAAAGCTCAAATATAAGAATTTGTTTTCTAATAATGAATGAGAACACAATGAAGCTCACTCTCACAACATCACTCACCACAACCCATAATATAGTGTATGTAATCCTAAAAGCTCAATAGGGATGTGTGTGTGATAAATGAGTATAAATAAAATCTAACTCAATTTATAAACTAGCAATGATACAAATATAAAAATTAGTATAAATTGCTAGATAAAAGAGTTAGAAAATTTTCTCTATAAATACAAAGGAGGATGAAGAAGATTGAGGATGAATTTCTCAATTGATAATGCAAGCTTCCTCTTTGTAAACACAAACACAAACTTAAGAAACAAGCTTTTAAACTCTTAAAACTCTTTTTTTTAAAAACCCTCCTAGATAATCTTCAGAAGTGAAATAGCAAGGGGTATATATAGGATGAAAAACCAAAGCTCAAAACCCAAGAAAATCCACAAAAAGACAATTATAAAATACTGAAAAAATAGCCGTTGGGACAAATCAGTCGACTGATGGGTTGCGTCAGTCGACTGATGAGTTGACCGTTATTAACAAACGACAGCTTATCAGTCGACTGATAAGCATGGTCAATCGATTGATGACCTCATCAGTCAACTGGTTAGTCGACCAGAATTAAAACAAAAACTTTTGAAGATTGCAGGCAGTTTTATTAGTCGACTGATAAAAACCTTCAGTCGACTGATAACATGTTTTTAGCCTGAATTGAATAGTACAAACAAAATTTAAACCTCATTTAAAAATAGTAAATAAATTTCAAAAAATATAAAACTTTGAAAAAGTTTATAAACATGATTTTTAATATGTTAGGAAAAGAATTTTTGAAAATTTATTTTCCAAAATTAAAAACTACTGATTTTTCAAAATAGTTCAAAAACAATGATTTGTGTGAAAGTGTGTGTGTGAATCCAATGAGCTTTAAATGTTACCAACTTAATGACTTGCCTACATTAAGCACTAGAGAGAAATAAAAATGCAAATATCCCTCACATATAAGTACATAGCTTGAGTCTTGATATTTACTTCTATATTGATGAAGCTTCTTAAGAGTGTTGTGTTCTTGATAGCTTTGCTTCATCACTTAGCCTCCACCTCCTTGGATATCTTTGTTGTAGCTTGTTGTTCCATCCAATTCTCCAGTATATATAGGTACTAATAAACTTGATATTCTTGTAATCTATAATATCACTCAATAAGCAATTAGTACAAATAATGATGGTTGTAAATCATTATCAAAACATAAAGGCCAATAATCTCCCCCTCTTTGATGATGACAACCAACCATTATTCAAGAACAAAATAAAATTAAATATATAGCTTATAGATAGTTGCTCCCCTATCTACATGGCTCTCTCTCCTTAACTATGTGCACAAATGAGGAGATTTCTCTCTCTTTATCACCATAAAAAATGGGGTATATAATATAAGATACATGTGAAAACCCACAAAATACACATCAAGTGTTGGCCTACTCGTGTCACATTCCTCAAGTGTTTGGATTTACAACATCTCCCTAAGCATTAATACCAACCCACTCCTCTTAGAATAGACCCCGGTCTCTCCCAACCACTCCTCTAGGTAATTTTGTGTGTTTAGACATGTTATGACAATGAGTGTGTAAAGGAAAATAGTAGAATATGAAAATGATAATCCAAACAAATAAACAAATAAACAAACAAAATCAAAGAATGCACATGCCCAAACCATTTCTTATGCGACAAAAATCTTCTTCACTAAGAGGCTTGGTGAAGATGTCCGCTAATTAAGATTTAGTATCAATATAGATAAGTGATACATCTTTCCTCTCTACATGGTCACGTAAGAAATGATGGCGTACATCTATATGCTTGGTTCTAGAATGCAAAACAGAATTTTTTGAAATATTGATAGCACTAGTATTATCACAAAAAAAATTTGTATCTTAAAAATACAAATTATAATCAACCAAATTTTGTTTCATCCATAAAAATTATGCACAACTCAAGCCAGCGGCTATGTATTCCGCTTTCGTAGTGGACAAGGTAACACAATTTTATTTCTTGGATGCCCAAGAGACAAGAGAGTTATCCAAAAATTGACATGTACCACTCGTACTCTTACGATCTGCCTTACTACCGGCAAAGTCGGCATCATAAAAGACATAAAGATCAAAAGAAGTACCTTTTATATAAAATAAACCAAGATCTATTGTGCCATTAACATATTTGATAATTCGTTTAACCGCAATCAAATGAGTCTTTTTAGGAGAAGCTTGAAAACGTGCACATGCACATACACTAACCATGATATCCGGTCTACTAGCGGTAACGTAAAGGAGACCACCTATCATACCTCGGTAAAGTTTTTGGTCTACCTCTTCACCACATCATCCGTATCAAGTTTGATACTTGTACTCATGGGAGTTGGAGCATGCTTGGAGCTCTTTAATCCGAATTTTTTCACCAATTCTTTAGCATATTTGCTTTAAGAAATGAATATCCCATCCTTAGATTACTTGGCTTGGAGACCGAGAAAGAATGTGAGCTCTCCCATCATGATCATCTCAAATTAGTCTTGCATAACTTTTGAAAAATCCTTACACAAAGATACATTAGTAGCACCAAAAATGATATCATCAACATAATTTTGAACTAAGAGAAAATTATTTTTCCGTTTTCTAACAAAAAGAGTATTATCAATTTTGCCTTTAGAAAAACCATTTTCAAGAATAAAACTAGAGAAACGAGCATACCAAGCTCTAGGAGATTGTTTTAACCTATATAAAGCTTTTTAAATCCGGTAAACATGATTAGGAAAAGAATAATCCATAAAATCGGGGATTGCTCAACATATACTTTCTTCTCTATAAAACCATTTAAAAAAGTACTTTTAACATCCATTTGAAATAGTTTGAGATCTTTAAAACAACAAAGGCTAAAAACATTCTAATAGATTCCAATCTTACAACCGGTGTAAAAGTTTCATCATAGTCTATGCCCTCCTCTTGATTGTATCCTTGAGCAACTAAACAAGCTTTATTTCTAGTCACTTTGCCATGTTCATCAAGTTTATTTCTAAAACCCCATTTAGTACCAATAACATGAACATTATTAGGTCTAGAAACTAATTTCCAAACATTATTTCTTTGAAAATTTTTTAGTTCATCATGCATTGCTAAAACCCAAAACTCATCTTTTAAAGCATAATTAATTCTTTTAGGTTCTATTTGAGATAAAAAAGCTACGTTACCACACTCACTCAAGGCTTTTGAGCGAGTTAGAATCCCTTGTGATGGACTTCCTATTATTTGTTCCTTTAGATAATCCGATGAAAACTTTTATGCCTTGGGGAGTTCTTGATTTTGTATGTTGTTGCTTTCCCCATCCTTTTGTACATCTATTGAGGGTTTGTCATTTATTTGCAAAATCTCCAATCCTCCCTCAATATCATCATCATCTCTAGGCAAGATATCTTGCAAACTAATATTAGTCTCATCAAAAGTAACGTTTATAGACTCTTTAACAACAAGTGTTCATTTGTTGATGATCCTATAAGCCTTACTTCTAGATGCATATCCCAAAAATATGCTAACATCAATTTTTGAGTCAAACTTATCATGTTGGTCTTTAGTGTTTAAGATAAAATATTTACAACCAAAAATATAAAAATATCCAATATATGAGGTTTTGCTAAAAAAGAGTTCATAAGGAGTTTTCTTAAATTTAGGTCTAATCAAGACACGATTTAAAACATGGCAAGCCATATTCACGGCTTCCGTCCAAAAATACTTAGGCAAAATAAAAGCATTTATCATTGTACGTGTCATCTCTCGTATGGTCCGTTTTTTTGTTCAATAACACCATTTTGTTGTGGTGTTCTCGGAGCGAAAAACTTATGAGTTATACCACAATGAGCACAAAAATCATCAAAAAATTTATTTTGAAATTCACCACCATTATCACTTTTAATTTTAATAGTTTTCAAATCATTTTCATTTTTAATTCTTTTTACAAAATTAGAAATTCTTCAAAACATTCATATTTGTTTGCAAGAAAGATTACCCATGTAAAACGTGAAAAATCATCAATGATAACAAATACATAATGTTTACCTCCTAGAGAGGTAACACGCATAGGACCAAAGAGATCAAGATGTAATAATTACAAATGTTTAGAAGCAGATACCTCATTTATGGATTTGAAGGTGTTCTTGGTTTGTTTACCTTTAGCACAATCTTCACAAATAGAATCCTTAACAAAGGTTAGATTTGGTAGCCATTTTACTAGATTTTTCTTGGATAGCTTAGATATTAACTCTATGTTAGCATGCCCAAGCCTCTTGTGCCAAATCCAAAGATCTTCATCTACCGCGACAAAGCACTTCACATCTTGATCTATTAGCTCATTCATCTTAAAAATATAAATATTAGATCTTCTAAAAGCAACAAAAATGATTTTATCATTCATACTAACAATATATTTATCCGGTTTAAAAGAAATGTCAAAGCCTTTATCACTTGATTGACTAATACTAAGAAGATTATGATTTAGTCTTTTAATAAAATAAACATTCTTAATTATGGGAGAATGTATCTTACCAATATTATCAATACCTATAATTTTACCTTTCTCACCACCACCAAAGGAGACGTTATATCCTTCAATCCTTGATAGGGTTGCAAATAATTCCTTGTTGCTCATCATATGATGTGAGTAATCACTATCAAGGTACCACAACTCCTTACGTCTTGTGCAAGACGTTCCCTACATATGAATAAGTTATAGAACATTTAGGTACCCAAATTTTGGGTCCTTGAATGTTAGTATTTTTGGTACCCTTAGGTACCCACATTAACTCATAATGATCATGTTATTTTTTATCCTACAATGAGTAGAGATATGACCATATATCCTGCAATATGTGCACAAAAACTTTTTCTTATATGTAGGAGCATGAGATTTATGATACCATTTTCTATCAACACGATGATGACTAGAGTAGGCATGATTAGATTTAATTCTATCATTTTTAATTTCTAACCTCTCAATTTTAGACCTTAGTTGTTTATTTTCAAAGTCTAGATCTCCTATCATTTCATCTTTTAGAGCAAGAGAAGATTATAGTTGCTCAAACTTAGAATCACAAGAAACATGTAATTTTTTGAAAGAAGAGTATTTTTTTGCCACTCTTTTAAAATAAATGTTTAATTCTTCTAATGCGCTTTCTAGTTCACATTGTATAAAAAATGATTCACTTTTAATTTCGGATTGTACCTCATCTTCATGAGCCACGAAATAAATGTTTGGGGTCATGAAGAGAAATCTTGGTGCCCTCATCATCGCTATCCGAATCGCTTGGTTCGGATTCATCCCATCTGACGTACATAGCCTTCTTCTTCTTGTACTTCAAGTACTTCTCCTTAAGCTTGGGACAATCCTTAGCTAAGTGTCCCGGTTCATTGCATTCAAAACATTTACCTATACAAGAACGAAATTTGTTGTTTGATTGATTCATAAATTTTTATTCATTTTGATTAATCTTAATATCCTTCTATAGAGGTGTTCCACTTCTCTAGAGACATCGACTTCACTATCCGAGGAGGATGAGTCATCAATTGCTCCTTTGAGCGCAATAGTCTTTAATTTTTGAGATGGCTCCTCGGTTGTCTTTAGGGGCACTTCCTCCTTCTCCTTGATCTTCTTCTCATGGACCTTAAGCTTGCCAATGAGACCATCAAGAGTAAGTGTTGTAAGATCGTGAGCTTCCTCGATGGCTGTAGCTTTGGGCTCCCAAACCGGCGTCAAAGAACAAAGAATTTTATAGTTCATCTCTTGGTTCGTCAATACCTTATCAAGGCCATGCAATTCATTTATAATGTTAGTAAATCGAGAAAACATAACATCAATAGATTCATTTGGAAGCATTTTAAACAATTCATAATCATGCATGAGGCCACTACTTTTGGACTCCTTAACTTAGGGGGTTCCTTCATGAGTGATGCATAATTTTTCCCAAATTTTGTGTGCGGTTGCACACGTATTTTGATTAATCTTAATATCCTTCTATAGAGGTGTTCCACTTCTCTAGAGACATCGACTTCACTATCCGAGGAGGATGAGTCATCAATTGCTCCTTTGAGCGCAATAGTCTTTAATTTTTGAGATGGCTCCTCGGTTGTCTTTAGGGGCACTTCCTCCTTCTCCTTGATCTTCTTCTCATGGACCTTAAGCTTGCCAATGAGACCATCAAGAGTAAGTGTTGTAAGATCGTGAGCTTCCTCGATGGCTGTAGCTTTGGGCTCCCATACCGGTGTCAAAGAACGAAGAATTTTATAGTTCATCTCTTGGTTCGTCAATACCTTATCAAGGCCATGCAATTCATTTATAATGTTAGTAAATCGAGAAAACATAACATCAATAGATTCATTTGGAAGCATTTTAAACAATTCATAATCATGCATGAGGCCACTACTTTTGGACTCCTTAACTTAGGGGGTTCCTTCATGAGTGATGCATAATTTTTCCCAAATTTTGTGTGCGGTTGCACACGTGAAAACCCTATTGTATTTATTGGGTATAAGTCTATAAATTAAGGCATTCATGGCCTTTATATTAAGGTTTTCTTTAAGCCTCTCACAATCGGTCATACTACTACTACTAGGCTTCTCAACATATTTCTTCTCTATACTGTCTAAGATATCAAGGTCAATGCATCGTAGATAAATCATCATTCTAGCCTTCCAATAAGCAAAGTTGCTACCAGTGAAAAGTGGGGGTCTAGTGGTGGATTGTCTCTCAAGCATATGAACATTCAAAAAAGCCTCCATTGGATCTTTCCTCTAAGATGGTTAAACCAAAAAAATATAGAGACCTCAGTCTGATACCAATTGTTGGTCCCTAGAGGGGGGTGAATAGGGTTTAAGGCAATAAATATGCAATTAAAAATAAGACAATACAATACACCACAAAATAAAATACTAAAACAATATAAAGGAGGTGAGTTAGGAAATAGTTAGCCAATTATGACACGTGATATGTTCACGAGGTTCGGTCCACTGACCTACGTCCCCGCTCTCCACTCTCAAGGAGAATTTCGCTACCATAACCCGGTTTGGAAGCCGGGACTTCTTCAAAACAATCTCCTCTTGAGATCTCACAACCACACAGTAGTTCTCTATGAGATCAAGCTCTCTACACATTATAAATGAAAGAAAAGAAGCTCTCTTACAACAGACCTACGGCGAGATGAAGAGATTCTAATTTTAAATGCTTGCTTAGTTGCTGAAGTGAATGGGGTTGGTGGGTATTTATAAGCATTCAAAAGAACAGCCAAACCCTAAAGAAACAGACAAAAACATTTAAAAACTAAGAAATCTGGAAACTGTATAAAACTAGCCGTTGGAGCTTATCAGTCGACTGACGAGTTTATCAGTCGACTGATGAGCTGACTATTATAAGTGGTTTGTAGCTCATCGGTCGACTGAATGAGCTCATAAGTCGACTAACGGGTCATCAGTTGACTGATAGAATGTCAGTCGCAGAAACAAATACTTTTGAAGATTCTGGCTAGTTTCTTCAGTAGACTGATCCTTTTAATCAGTTGGCTGATAACAGATTTTTCAGCCTTTTTGATTTGTGAAAATGAATTTCCAGGGCCTTTAAAAAATAGTAAATAAATTCTAAAAATATAAAAACTTTAGGAAAAGTTTTCAAATATAATAACAAACTTATTTGAAAAGGAATTTTGCAAAAAGTTCCACGTATTTGTGAAAACTAAACGTTTAGCAAAAATGCCAAAATACGAGTTTTGAAAATGTGTGTGTGAGTTATCCCAAGAACTTCAAATGTAATCTATCATACTATTGCCGTGCTCTTGGTAGCTTTGCTTCATCATTTAGCCTCCACCTCCTTGGATATCTTTGTTGTAGCTTGTTGTTCCATCCAATCCTCTAGTATATAGGTACTAACAAGCTTGATATTCTTATAATCTATAATATCACTCAATAAGCAATTAGTATAAATAATGATGGTTGTAAATTATTATCAAAACATAAAGGTTAACAGTGCCGACTCGACAGATCGGCTGAGTTGTCGTCCTTACAAGGCTCTGGCCGCCGAGTTGATTGGGGCATAACATGCAGAAGTATACTTGTTTGTTGCTCGGTACTGAGCTACACTCGGACGAATGGGAACACCATAACATCTAACTATCAACATTCAAGGAGTACTACTCTTGGATTTCGTCGTTCTTCTTCTTAGAGCTTCAGTTCTATAATTAGGAGAATGATTTGCACAATCAAAGGGCTACAAGATCTTTCTAGTTGCGCTTAATTATTATGTATTTTTTGTATCAAACTTGTTTTTACAGCATACTCAAGCTATCGTGAATGGAGGATTTATGGCGTACTCAAGTCATGGTTTAATTGAGGAATTGGTCACCGGGTAGGGTTAGGGATAGTCATATGTAAAGAGTTTAGGTTAGACGACTAGTTTAGGAGAAACTAGGGTTTTGGTATTGTAATCCTACCGAATCAGGTTTGTGATTCAAGATATCTTTCACAAAGCGAGGAAGCCCCATCGTGAGAAGAAAGAGGGGAAATATGATTGTTTATCCAAACCACTATAAAATCTTGTGTGTTTTGGTTATGATTTTTCGTGTGATTATTGTATTGCTTATTATTTTGCTTGTTATCTATTTTATTCCACTATATATTCTATGATATCTCAAAAAGCAGTAGGCAATCCTATTTATCCTCCTTTGGCCTTGTATAACAGAACCAACACAGGTGACGCCACATGTACTTCACTCTCTTCTTGATCTACCCTTATGAGTTAAAAGATGTAACATTGGTAAGAAAACTAAGACTAATTTCATTCTCATTTTGATTTGATTTCTCATTCTTCTCCAAACTATTAACTTAAGAATTAAAGGATAATCGGAGCGTCAAGCCTCAGTGCCTTCTAATGGTTTGCTAGTGACTTTTAGGAGAATCTCAACTAAAAAATTCCTTGACAGAAGAATCAAAGGAGCCCTTCAACAACCTCACTCCATTGACATTCTACTCAACTATTTTCTCACACAAAACAGTCAAGAATAGCTTTGAGGTCTTTGACTTCATTCCATAGAGAGGTGTAGTTTGAATGGAAGGCACAACGCCTTCAAAGTTTGATCCAAATTATCGTAATATTTTCATTATTTTTTAGCCGGAGAAAATTTTCCACTGATTAAATTTCACGTGACTCATCACGTGATACTAATGTGACTTCTTACGTGACAGGTAGTTGGGCTTATTTATTTAAGCTAAAAAGAGATTACCCCCCATTTCAAATTATGGCTCAAAAGGGTGGGGATCAAATTAGCTGATCTTTTTCCTTCTAAGATTAAAATAGGGTGTGTTCCATTGAAAATTGAGATCAAATTGGGTATTCTTCTTTCCTCTAGACTTAAAATTGAATGTGGTCCATTTAAATTATGACTCAAAGTTTTGGGGATCAAAGTATTGTTTTATTATTTATTATTTTCAAATTAGAGCTCAAATGGCTCTCATTTAGTTAACACCTCAATTAACCTTCACCATTTCAGTCCAATTAAGCCATGTAAAATACATGTAACTTATCATGAGGTGATTTTGCCAAAAATTTTACTCGGGCAAATAATAATAATAATAATAATAATAATAATAATAATAATAATAATAATAATAATAAGGATTTGTTGTCACCATGTTCCATTTAATATACCATGTTACATGTTATCATTAGAGTATGAAAATATAGCAAGTTGCTACTTATTAGGGTCAACAAAGTATACCAACCTAATATTTTTGATGGATACATATAAGTATATATATGTATATACATATACATATATATACATATATGTATATGTATACATATATATGCATGTATATATATATGCTTATACACATATATACACATGCATACACACACACACGTGTATATATATACCTGT
>NC_033801.1:27160110-27163419 GCF_001876935.1 Asparagus officinalis
GTTGATCCTCCCCTAACTCTCGGCCGACATTGTCTCCAACACCAAGTCATTTCTTCATCGCGGCCGACGATTAGCAACTCCTCCTGCCCCTCCCTCTCCTTCCCTCTCGGCACCTTCGTCTCTCTCTCTCTCAATCGCTTCGTCTCTCTCACTCTCTGTCAGTCTCTTACTTATTTTTTTTCAGCTTCGTGCTGAGCAATTGATGGCGAGGCTGCAAGATCAGTAATCCTATTCTTCATTTTGTTGTTTCTCAAAACCAACAAGGTAAGCAAAACTTCAGAGCTTCACTCTTTTTTCCTGTCAAATAAACTTGATTTTAATTTTGTACTTGAACTACAAATTTGTAATTGAAATTCATAAACTAAAAACTGAATTATTAAACTTTGATTATGGAGTTACCACATTGGCCTTGGTTCTTGACCTTGGTGACTGCCCCGTGAATTTTGTAATTGAATTTTGTAATACATTGAAACCCCTCTAAACATTGTTGCAGCGTCTAATTAGTGTTTATGTCTTTGACAGAAATTTGATAATGCATAATCCATAAGTTTATCTATTAACTTTTGTATGAATTTTATATTGTTTGTGGTATGTTTTTTGCAGATAAAATATGAAGAACTTTTTGGAAGATTTCAGCGTAGAAGAAGATGAGGGTTTAGTTCAAAAAAGATGTTATTGTGGGTTAATTTACAGAATATGGATGTGAAAGCAAGGACACAATAAGGGCTTGGAATTTTATGGATGCCCAAGATACAAGAGACCTAATTGCAAGGGTTGCAAATTCTTCAAATGGGTGAGTGATACCAAGAACATCACAAAAAGGCTGGAAAAGCTGAAAAGAATGATGAGGTTTTGAATAAAATACTGAATGATGTAATTTTATATTTAAAATTTATAAGTATCGTTGATATTGTTGCTCTATGTTATAGTCAAATGACCGAGCAACAATATCAATTTTATATTCAATTTGGTGATAGTACAAAGGGGGTCTATGTGCAAGTATCAACCTTTCAATTTAACTAGTGAGATGAATTTAAAGAGTTCGTTTTGTGTTGGATTGTTGCAGGACAAAAAAGTGGAATTATGTGGTAGTTAGTGACGGGTTAAAAGTGTTGTGATTTTACTTGTTGAGAATTTGTGCAATAGTTGGTTCAGTTATGATTATTTAGTTCAGTTGTTATGATTATTTGGTATATGAACTTCTGATTATTTGGTATATGAACCCTTCAATTGGTTACATTCAACTATCTAAGGATATCCCAGTCAAGCAGCACATAATAACCTGTCATACAATTGAAAAGTTTGTGTAAAACTGCACATAACCTAATTTCTGAATGAATCTTGTTCAGTGGTGGGATAACTTACACGCTAATAAATCTTGTTCATTCCTCTGTGGTTTGTGCTCGAACGTTGAATCTCTGCTGTTATTATGGATGATGAAATTAATATGGTACAAGATACTCTTCAAGCAAAACAACTGACAACATCTGCAGAATTGCAACCTAGGGGAGCGCTGATGACTTGAACAGAGCTGATGTTATTATTGGTTTTGGTCCTTGATATCGCCATCCAAGGATGAACCTATGTTCTCTTAACAAGGATTATACATAAAGCCTGATTTTTGACAGAATAAAATCTGGAACTTAAAATGATTGGGTTTGCTTGCGGTTCACGATCAAAAAGGGTTTTGCATATGACATAAACATTGGTTACTGCTTTGTTTCATTTTATCCCTTGAACTGCCAGCCACAATACAATAAAGTAACAGGGAAAAATGAATGGACCATGGAAGAGGGATGGATTTGTTGGAGCGATGTAAGGCAATCCTCAGGATCCAAAAAACTTCGCCGGTTTGTATCTTACACAGGCTTCTACTGCTTAGCCACCCTCATCACCTATGCCTACACCAGCAACACGTATGTTCCCTTATTCTGAAAACTGGACGTAATAACCTATCATACAATTGAATAAAACTGGACATAACCCAATTGAAGAAAACTTTTCATAAAACTGCACATAATAACCTGTCATACAATTAAAGAAAACTTGTCATACAATTCAGAGCAGATCAAAAATAAATGATGCATATTGAACAGATCAGTTATACAATCCAGAAACATATGGCCACAATTCATCCCCCGTAAAATAGTCCTTTACATAAACTAAAGTTGAACATCACAAAGATATACTAATACAATGTAGATCAAAGGAACACAACAAATAGTCAAATAACAAAGACAAAATCAAACGCAATGGGGTGACCGTCATGATCAGTCACTGTCCTCATCTTCATCACTAGCAGAAACATCCACCAAGCTACCACCCAGACTCAACAAGCACCACTAATAGCGTTGGAGAGAGTTGAAGATGGGACAGATGTCAGTTTCGCGTGAAGATAGCAATAGAGGCTGTCACTCCTTCACTGTCCTCATTTGTAGAAAATGTCAGTCTTGTTTATCAGTTTCGCTGCATAACATGTCAAAGATAAAATTAACATTACAATTTAAGTAATAAAATATTTTAACTTGTCAACGTACTTAAACATACCTTGGCTTGTTAACTGTACAACTAGTCATATAATAGTTATAATAGTTATAGGCCTCTTCATGACTACTAAACTTCATTCCTAAACACGGTTTTTCACCAATTTGCATTCTAAAATAAAGATAATTGTTTAAAAATATATAATGTTACTCAATGTTACTATTTCAAACAACATATTTAATATTAGCAAAATTCATGATATTAATGAGGTACCTTGAAACAGGTATCGTTGTTGGAAAAGGCATGAAATCGTTGTTGTTGTTACTATCACCATGAACATATTCGCTGCTAAAATCCATAACGAGGGTCGGCCTTGGCGAAAAGAGACTGAAATGAGGAGGAGAAGGTGGTGAAGAAAAATGGAGGAGGGATGGCCTTCGACGGGGCTTCGGCGACAAGGTCGAGAGAGGGAGGAGGGAGGGTCTAGAGTCTTCAGCATTGGCGAGAAGCTGGGGGAGGGTCATGAGCGAGCGCCGAGAGTTAGGGGAGAATCAACGATGGGGCTTTGACGTTGGAGACATTGTCGGCCGAGAAAGAGGGAGGGTCTTCAAGGGGCGTCGGGTCTAGAGTCTTCGGCGTTGGCGAGTTCAAGGCCAGGAGGAGTTGCTAATCATCGGCCGCGATGAAGAAATTAATCATCGGCAGCGGGGTAGGGGGTCACGAGCGAGCAGCGTTGGAGTTAGGGTTTTTACGTTGGAGACAGTGTTGGCCGAGAGTTGAGGGAGGATCAACGATGGGGCTTCGGCGTTGGAGACAGTGTCGACC
>NC_033801.1:27163605-27271606 GCF_001876935.1 Asparagus officinalis
TATATATATATATATATATATATATATATATTCTAAAAATTAGATGAAGAGAGTTATAATCTGGAAACTTTCACATCGACTGATGTAAGTTATAATCTGACGATTTTCATGACATCAACAGATGAAGGTTTCGATCTGATGATCTTCACAACAACATATGAGAGTTACAAACTAACGACTCTCACATCTCGAAGAGCCAAAGACCAGGATTACAAGATGACAATCCTTGCAACACTCTAACAAAAGAGATTACATGTTGATGATCTCTTCAAAGCAACACGCGAAAGTCAAGCACAAAATGCGGAGCTCACCACTGCGTTCCAAGCTCAAATCATGGAGTTCACCATCGTGTTCTAAGTTCAAAATGTAGAGTTCACCACCGCGTTCCAAGTTCAAAACACAGAGCTCACTATTGCGTTTTTAGTTCTAAACACGATGGTCATTTTCAGAACACGAATCTCGCATTTGACTAATTCAAACACGTTTTAAACGGTTCCAAAACCACTTTTCACGTATTAAGGGCATTAAACCCTCATTAAGGAGTGATTTAAGGGGTCAGTTATACCTTTTAAAGACCTATAAATAGCTGAGAAGTCAGCTACAAAAGGATTTTTTGGGGATCATCTTGGAGGTTGGAACCCTTGGAGCTTGATTAAGGCTTCGGAGAGCTTTTGCCTTTGCTTTTGAACCGTGTTTTGGTTGAAGAACTGTGAGATCAATTATTCTCTAATTTCAGCTAAAAGGGATTAAATATCCTTTCTGAAATTAACTCTTTTATAGAGTTCTTAAACTCGTTTAGAGTTATAAACTTGTCTCGCAAGTTCTTCCTGATGTTAAGTCAAGAGGAATAGACCAACGTTCCATGAAGCGAAGTTCTCGGATAGTCAATGGGATAGAAGATTCAAACTCCCATCTCCACCAAGAAGAACCCAGCTTTAAACAAACGAAAGGATCTCTGTCGATTCCTTCTCTCTTTTGTAAATAAAAAAACTGATAAATAAAAGTTATAATTTCTTTTTCTAAGTTAGTTAGAGAGAGATTACTGTGAGAGATTATATTCATTCTTTTCCTAAGTCAGTTAGGAAGATTAATACAAGTTTATTTCTTAATTTTTCTGGTACTTTTTCCCGTGAACAAAAGATGGCGACCCCATTGAGGATCAGCTTTTTCACCGATGAAGAAGTGGTGGCGCAATCCGACACCAACCTCACTAGAAAGATGGTTAAAACTCTTACTGTAAAGTTCAATCAAACCAAGTACAAGGAGTTTCTCTCCTCCGGATCCCTTAGCCCCAAGGCTATGTGTAAGATCCGCAAAGTCTCCAAGGAGACTTCTTCTCTTGACTTACCAAAGGAACGTCTATCCTTTGGATCTCGTTGTTCTTACAGCCCATCTGCAGAAGAGGGAGACTCAGCTCTAATTGAACTCATCAATCGAGTTAGAAGCCTCACATCCGTGCCCAAACAAAAGGTATCAGGTCATAAGAGGCCTATTGTCATGACCAACTTGATCACTACAGATAGTGATGTTGCTGTAAAAGCCTAAAATTAGGCTAAGAAGAAAGCTGCTCGATGAAGGAGAAGGTCTCTACGACGAGCACAACTCCGAGAAAGCCGATCCTCCAACCAACGCGAGCCCCACATTTGTGAGCCTTAACATGAGCTCCGTGCTTCTATTTTAGAACGTGAACCTCGCGTTTACGTGCCCAAGCATGAGCTTCGTGTAAGCCAGGCTAAATGCGACCCTCAGAGGCGCATTCAACAGACAATGCAAACCTCGAGCTGGCGTTGAACATGAATCTAAGCTTCGCGTTACTCAATCAAAACGCGTACCCTCGCGTTCAGTTGCTCAAACATGACCCTCGCGTCCCCACTCTCAAGCGCGACCCTCGCGTTCAGTTGCTCAAACACGACCCTCGTATTTAGTTGCCCAAACACGACCCCAAACAACAGATTTGGGTCCAAGTAATAAAACCCAATACATAACCTAATGTAAACCGTGGACCTTCGGGGCATTGCCCCGAACCCCGCTGGGGGGTCGTTTACTCCCCCTAGACCTCCCCAGCTAGGGGTACGCCACCCCCTGGACCTCTGGCTTGCTAACCGGGCAACGAGACCCCCGTACTGGGTTATTCGTAGCGTGACTAGACTGATGAGCGGACATAAGAAGACTACGAATTCAAGACATCTCAACAAAATCTATGTTTATCAAGAACCAGTCCTGTCCAACAAAAGACAGGGGGTTCCAATTCAAACCTCACATTCAGTGAGAAATTCTTCTCATGTCTCTGACTTAAGAGAGCTCATACTGAGAGAAAGACCGGTACAAAAAGTCACTCCCACTTGTCAATGTGAGTGACTTATTTCTACGGTCCTCTCGGAATGCTAATGTTATGCATCCGCACCAAGACAGCCGGTGTTCAATCGATTAACAAACGTTACCCTGCCAAACAAGTGACGATGTTCTCACAAGAAAAGAACCTCAGAGGATGCATACCTAGGAGTTACCATCAATATGATTGGCAGGTGGAAGTCATCAATCCCTAGCTATGATGAGTTAGAGACGAACAAGTCTCCTAGTGTTAAAGAGATCCTGAGCGAATTTGAAGGAATCTATCAAAACACTTGGACTCGAAAGGGAGTCATACCTCCTGTCGATTATCAAAGATTGAATAAAGGAATTGAGTCTAACGATGAACATTCAGCCATCGCAGAGTCTCAATCCTTAACTTCTTTTGTAGAACATGAGAGCTCCGCCTATATGGCAGAAAAACCCTAAATATCTCATGAAGAGACTTGATGAGCAGCAGACCATGCTCAAAGCATAACAGGAGATCATTAATGAACTCTAGATCTTGATGGCCCAAATTGTTGCGGACAAAGCCAAGTCTCAAAAGGTAGATTAGCCACCTCAGCACGAATCCTCCCGAAGAGCAGGGTTATCTTCATCAAAGGGGAAAGACAAAGTGAATGAGACTTCGGATCAATAAGCTCACCACATAGAATCTTCCTCTGAAGATGGGAAAGAAGCCGAGAATGAGCAGAATCCTCGGTCTGCTAAGATGGAAGTGTTGGAAATTCATGCTAAAAACATGCAAAATATGCAATGGAAGATAGTATGTATAATTATACTAAGCATGCAGAGAGCATAAAATACAAAATAGGACCATCCTAATTAAATCTAACATGATCCCTATATAAAAGAGAGCACACAAGAGTTAGAAACTCATACTTTCGAAGCGTGATTCGATGGAAGATCGAATAACCCCTAGCTCTTGCTCCTTGTAGTAGTAAATCTCTTCGTAGTGGATCTCCCAGTGTTCAAGTGAGCTTGATAAAATCGGAGTCTTCTTGATACACAAGGCAAGATATCCACCCCGGGGCACTTTAAAATCATACTTCTTCCTCTTGCTCAAAGATTGCTAGAGTTTAGTAAGAGGAGAGCTCTCTTTTACTCTCTTATGGAAAAAACCACTTAGCCAATTTTTCATTAACCTTTCTATAAGAAAAAAGAGCTCATATATATAGAGTGAAATATGTCATGACTCATCTCATGAGTCATGCCATGAGTCATCAAAACAATGATTCTCTCATGAGTCATGCAATGAATCATGAAGACTCAAAACTATGTGCTAAAACCATGTTCCCAAACGATACCACCTTAATGACTCATCTCATGAATCATTAATCTAGGTATAATGAAGTGCGTATTTCATAAATAAAAATACCACATTAATAAGGTATTTCATAAATACGGTATTTTGTAACTTTCTAATCATTGACCAATAAGTCATCATATAACCCAAAAAGTCAATGAGTTGACCAAAAGTTAACTGTTGACTAAAAAAAGTTAACTAGTTAACTAAAAGTTAACTTTATGGAAAAAATACTAAAATTCATTTTCTAAGCACATAGCATTCTGATTTTACCCATATGCATAACCGTTTATGTGTATCCGGTAAAATCATATATGTGTATCAATCATACGCATCACTCTATAAATTGATATTTCATAGGATTTAAGTACGCGCTTGGTGTGACTCTAGGGCCCAACTATAAGACTCGGCAGTGGATCATATCCACAAGTACAACAGAGGTGCTAGCTACACATGAAGACTACCTGAGTATTAGTTGTGATAAATGTCTGCAAGATGCTTACACAATTTTATCCGGACCACTCAGTGATAATGCCATACAGTTCGGTCTCTTCGTCAAACCATGTCAAACTATTGAGCCTAGGGTATGGAAAACTGTCAAACCCTAATAGCTCAATTAGTGTTTGTTGATATTAAACTCATAACCTTTAAGATCAAACTGACACTCAGTTTATCTTATTTACCTCGGCCAAGGATTTCCAGGTTATAGTTATATCAAACAATCTTATGACATCAACCCCCTATACTGGGAGAGACGAATCCCATATTGGCATCTCAATATCAACTTATGCCTCGGGATATACCCAACAAGAACCGTTATGCACAACTCGAAGAGAACTGTGATTAGGTAAAAGTCTAAGTACACCTATACTGACATGTAAGATATTGCACTCATGCCTCAGGCCATGAGACTACTATGTACTATATCACTTGAGAACTTCTATTTGACAGTTAAGTATATTACCGACTAGATGTTCTCGGCTAGTCGCTCAGTCAACTCATTCACTAATGAGTCACCTGTATACTGTATCTTAATGTCTCACATCAATGATCTAAGAGTCAGTCAACTCATTCACTAATGAGTCACCTGTATACTGTATCTTAATGTCTCACATCAATGATCTAAGAGATTGATCATCTCCTTCAAAAGGAGAAATAGAGCATACACTAGTCTTAACCAAAGTGATGATGTCCTATCTCAATACTTTATCAACTAGGAACATTTTAGAATATACATTACCGACTAATCAGATCTCTTCCTTACGATCACTATCCGAAATGTCTGATAGTCTAGTATTTATTCTAAGGACATTATCTGTATTTTTAGAACATCAGATAAAACTGACCAAAATAGCATACTATCATTTTGAACAAGGATGTTATATACATATAGGTCCTGTTACAATATACAATAATTACCTGCAGGGCACCTATATCTAACATACTCTCACTTGCACTAAGGCTAATTATTGTAGTATCTAATACCCAATATCTCAACAAGTTTCTCAAATTGTGAACGAGCAATTGCCTTTGTGAATGGATCTGCTATATTATCTTTTGTGTCTACTCTTTCAATCTTGATCTCCTGGCGATCAACTATCTCCCTGATCAAGTGATACTTCCTCAGAATGTGTCTGGACTTATGGTGAGATCGGGGTTCCTTTGTCAGATCTGCTATATTATCTTTTGTGTCTACTCTTTCAATCTTGATCTCCTGGCGATCAACTATCTCCCTGATCAAGTGATACTTCCTCAGAATGTGTCTGGACTTATGGTGAGATCGGGGTTCCTTTGTCAGAGCTATTGCAACATTATTATCACAGTATAAAGGTACTGGATCTTTAATGGTGGGAGCAACTTCCAGCTCTAAAAGAAACTTCCTCATCCAGACAGCTTCTTTGGCTGCATCATTTGCCGCAATGTATTCGACTTCAATAGTAGAGTCTACTACTGTGTCCTACTTGGAACTTTTCCAACTGACAGCCCCTCTATTAAGGGTAAAAACATATCCTAAAACAGATTTACTATCATCGATATCGCTCTGAAAGCTAGAGTCAGAAAAACCTCCATTTGGAGGTTACTTTTACCATATATCAAAAATAACTCTTTAGTCCTTTTCAGGTACTTAAGTATATTTTTGACCGCTTTCCAGTGCTCTTCTCCATGATTAGATTGGTATCTACTTACCAAACTGAGTGAATAAGCGATATCCGGTCTAGTACATAACATGGCATACATGATCGATCCTACTGCCGAGGCATAAGGAATTAGACTCATGCGTTTCCTCTCTTCATCAGTCTGGGGAGACATCTTTTTAGAGAGAGAGATTCCAGGAGATGCAGGTACAAAACCTTTCTTGGAATTTTATTATGCTAAACCGCTTTAGCACTTTGCCAATGTATCTAGATTGGGATAATCCTAATATCCTTTTAGATCTATTTCTATAGATCTGAATACCCAGTATACAGGATGCTTCACCCAAATATTTTATGGAAAATCTTTTTGATAGCCATATTTTAACCGCTTGTAATGACGGTATGTCATTACCGATTAAGAGTATATCGTCTACATACAAAATAAGAAACGATACTATACTCCCATTTATCCTTTTATACACACATGGTTCATCTGGATTTTTGATAAAACCAAACTCTTTGATAGCATCATCAAAACAGATGTTCCATCTCTGTGATGCTTGTTTCAGTCCATAAATGGCTTTAAGCAACTTACATGCTTTTCCTCTACTCCCACTGACTACAAATCCCTCTGGTTGAGACATATATATGCACTCTTCTAAATCACCATTTAGAAATGTAGTTTTGATGTCCATTTATCAGATCTCGTAGTCATAGTGAGCAGCTATAGCTAGTAAGATCCGAATAGACTTTAGCATAGCCACTGAAGAAAAGGTTTCATCGTAGTCCAAACCAGGTCTTTGACGAAAACATTTAGCTACCAGTCTAGCTTTAAAAGTCTCTACTTTCCCATCTACATCCAACTTTTTCTTAAACAACCATTTGCAACCTATGGGTATCACCCCTTTGGGAGCATTGTCTCAGATCCATACTTTGTTGGTGTACATAGAGTCTATTTCAGATTTCATTGCATCATGCCAAGCAACAAAGTCCCTACTTTGAGATGCTTGCTGATAACTCAAAGGTTCGTCATCATCTATGATGTGATCTAACATGCTACCTTTAACGAGAAAATCATATTGTCTTTTAGGTGCATGAGATCACCTTGGATATCTGCGGAGTGGTTGAGGTTCTTCTGGTATAACTGAATTTTTTGGTTCTAATAAATTATCAGTATTGATTTGTATCTCTGAAATTTCTTCTAGTTCTACCATGCTCCCACTAATTTCTTTTTCAAGAAATTCCTTCTCCAAGAAGGTAGCATACCGAGAAACAATTATCTTTTGTTCATCGATGTGGTAGAATTGATATCCCTGGGAATTCCTTGGATATCCTATAAATTTACACAATACTGACCGTGCCTCTAACTTTTTGGGATCTTGCTTTTTTACATAAGCATGACATCCCCAAATCTTAATATAATTAAGATGTGGTTTCATCCCATACCATATCTCATATGGAGGTTTAGGCACTACTTTAGTTAGAACCTTATTTAGTAAGTGCGCTGCTGTTTTCAACGCATACCCCCAGAATGAAAATGGTAACTCAGCGTTACTCATCATGGAACGTACCATATCTAATAGGATACAATTCCTCATTTCTGACATGCCGTTAAGCTGTGGTGTAAAGGGTGGAGTAACCTGAGAGAGAATCCCATTCTCTTTTAAAAACCCTAAGAATTCTGAGCTCAAGTATTCTCCACCTCGATCCGATCGTAGAATTTTAACTTTCTTGCTTGTTTGATTGTCTACTTTATTTTTATACTCGATAAATTTCTCAAATGCTTCAGACTTGTGTTTCATCAAAAACACATGTCCAAATCTTGAAAAATCATCAGTAAAAGTAATAAAGTAGGAGTAGCCACCTCTGGCCATTGTAGACATAGGACCATATACATCACTATGTATCAGTCCTAAGAGTTCTGTAACTCTTGCTCCAGTTCCCTTAAATAGAGTCTTAGTCATTTTACCTTTAAGACAAGACTTGTAAGTATCATAAGACTCAAATTCAAAAGGATTTAAATATCCATGCTTATGTAGCTCGCCAAGTCTTTCTTTATTAATATGACCAAGTCTACAATGCCATAAGAAAGCGTCATTCACAACTGAGTGCTTTCTTTTATTAGTGTGATGAGTATTCAGAATTGTGTTTTGATTAAGAATATATATGGCATTACACAATGTTCCATAAGCAATCAACTTTTGATTAAATATGATATTCATAACATTGTTCTCCAACTTGAATATATATCCATCTTTATCTAATAAAGATACGGATATTATATTACACATCATAGTTGGTACAAAATAGCAGCTATTCAAAATCAAAACATTTCCATTTTGTAAAGAAAGATGAAAATCCCCTACTGCAAGTGCTGTAACTATTGCACCGTTACCAACTTGTAGGGTCATCTCTCCAGGTCCAAGTTTTCTATAGCTTCTCAATCCTTGTAACAAATTACAGATGTGAGATCCTGATACGGTATCTAATACCCAAGATGTAGGATTTATAGAAAAACAATTCTGAGTAACAAACACACCTGAAGATGAAGCAACAACTTGCTTCTTCTTGATGTGTGAGGCTAAGAATTCTGGGTAGTTTCCTTTAACATTTCTTAACCAGTCTATGTAATTAGGATCAGTTAACTTGTTTTGTTCTGATATGATTTTTAAGCCAGACATAATGGCCTGAAAGAGAGAAAAATTATTTTAGCAGATGTTCAATACATAAAATAGATTTGGTTTATTTTTATCTAAGTTATGCCTCCCACTATTTTTCAAGTCCCTCAAAACCTTATAAGAGGTGATCGGAAAACAACCCCTTATTTTTAAGTGGGATCAAGATCCAATTATCATTGAATGTATCAACCTTAACGAAAGCCAACAAATTGATACACTCAATAATTAGTAGACAAATATTGTCTTTTACACTCTTGTAATTCTTGATATGATTTTACCATTAGTCTTTTATGACCTTGACGATAGCCAACAAATCATAAAAACTAGTCAAGTTTGGACCCATCATTTCTTGACTGGCTCAAATTTAACTTATGCAAACTCTTGACGAAAGCCAACAAAGTCGCTTAACCAATTTAAGCTATCCTTATATCTAATATACAGATGAATACTACTTAGCCATAGAATAGTTATGCCTTGACGTATGCCAACAAACATAGTATTTATAAGCTTAATAGTATTCAACTAAAATGATGGAGGGCTACGGATGATTTTACAAATCTTTTACCATAATCAAACTTGATATAGTTAAAAGATGCTCTATATTTATACCTGCAACAATTAAACTAGCCAGGTAAGCGCAAGATTGGTGGGAGGGTTCCGAGCTATCACCGGGAATATTCATCGGACCTTAATTAAGTTACCACCGTTCTTTAAGACTATAGCGCGAAAGATTGGGCATCACCCCTAACCTTAAGTTGGGCATCATCCCATGAGCTATATCTCATAATTATTTTCCTTGACACTAGTTAAAAGTTCGTTCTAAATACATTTCTTTTAACTGCTTTAGGTTTATTTATCTTTCATACTAACGCTATGTTAATGTCGGTCTCACCACTCTATGGTCAATAAACTCTTATTGCCATGTCTTACAAAATTTAAAAATGAGTTTTTATAATAAAAACCACTCTATGGTCAATAAACTCTTATTGCCATGTCTTACAAAATTTAAAAATGAGTTTTTATAATAAAAACTATTCTCTAATGAGATAGAGATATAAACTTTATAGAATACAACACCCAATTGTATTGACATCTACAATTGGGGCACAACCAACATATCAATATATGTAAAAGCAATATAGAATGGTAGTGGATAACTAAAGGAATAAAATACAACTATACTAATTACATTTTGGCAAGAAATTTGCAACTCCTTGAAGTGCTAGCTCCCTTACAAATTCTGTATTATTACAATCACATATTCATAGGACGTGTAAGCCCCATTTATTATGGAAAAAACCATTTTGTAGGATGGGTAATAATATTACATTGAATGTAAAATAAAAACCATAAATGAAATAACTAAACTAAACAACCGTACTCCCCCACACCCGAACAAGGACCTATACCCGTAGGCGTAGCCCATGATCGGTGAGCAAGTGCCTAAAACCGTAAGCGTAGCCCATGCTCGGGGAGGGAAGAGGTCAAAAATAATATTATATTTCTAGCTATATTATATCAATACAATAAATACAAGAGAATCGTTGTCCACTACCATCCATAAACATAGCATCCACGCAAGATGATATAAAACATATAACCTAATCAACATTAAGAAATATGCATCTATCTAGTTATGCAACAAACTGGAAAACTAGATAACATAGGGATTATCCTAACTCAAATAGGACTACCATGCTTCTAACATACAACTACACTAGTTGCAAAAAAGTGTTTTGTAATTTATACAAGTATTTTTACTCCTAAAAACTTATGAACCGAAAATCACATTTTTGAATCAACAACTAGTATAACTTATGACAAAACAACATGATTAAATTAACTAGTTTCATTAAAACATCTTTTATTTAAACTAGTAATTAGAAGCAAGTACAAAGACCTTTATGAGTTAGATATTCATGTTAATATTTAATTAGATGGAACCATGTCTCTGATACCATGTTGGAAATTCATGCTAAAAACATACAAAATACGCAACGGAAGATAGTATGTATAATTATACCAAGCATGTAGAGAGCATGAAATACAAAATAGGACCATCCTAATTAAATCTAACATGATCCCTATATAAAAGAGAGCACAGAAGAGTTAGAAAGTCATACTTTCGAAGCGTGATTCGATGGAAGATCGAATAACCCCTAGCTCTTGCTCCTTGTAGTAGTAAATCTTTTCGTAGTGGATCACCCAGTCTTTAAGTGAGCTTGATAAAATCGGAGTCTTCTTGAGACACAAGACAAGATATCCACCCCGGGGTACTTTAAAATCATACTACTTCCTCTTGCTCAAAGATTGCTAGAGTTTAGTAAGAGGAGAGCTCTTTTTTATTCTCTTATGAAAAAACCACTTAGCCAATTTTTCATTAACCTTTCTATAAGAAAAAAGAGCTCATATATATAGAGTGAAATATGTCATGACTCATCTCATGAGTCATGCCATGAGTCATCAAAACAATGATTCTCTCATGAGTCATGCAATGACTCATCTCATGAGTCATGTAATGAATTATGAAGAATCAAAACTATGTACTAAAACCATATTCCCAAACCATACCACCTTAATGACTCATCTCATGAATCATTAATCTAGGTAAAATGAAGTGCGTATTTCATAAATAAAAATACCACATCAATAAGGTATTTCATAAATACGGTATTTTGTAACTTTCCAACCATTGACCAATAAGTCATCATATAACCAAAAAAGTCAATGAGTTGACCAAAAGTCAACTGTTGACTAAAAAAGTCAACTAGTTGACTAAAAGTTAACTTTATGGAAAAAAATACTAAAATTCATTTTCTAAGCACATAGCATTCTGATTTTACCGATATGCATAACCGTTTATGTGTATCCGGTAAAATCATATATGTGTATCAATCATACGCATCACTCTATAAATTGATATTTCATAGGATTTAAGTACGCGCTTGGTGTGACTCTAGGTCCTAACTATAAGACTCGGTAGTGGATCATATCCACAAGTACAACAGAGGTGCTAGCTACACATGAAGACTACCTCAGTATTAGTTGTGATAAATGTCTGCAAGATGCTTACACAATTTTATCCGGACCACTCAGTGATAATGCCGTACAGTCCGGTCTCTTCGTCAAACCATGTCAAACTATTGAGCCTAGGGTATGGAAAACTGTCAAACCCTAATAGCTCAATTAGTGTTTGTTGATATTAAACTCATAACCTTTAAGATCAAAATGACACTCAGTTTATCTTATTTACCTCGGCCAAGGATTTTCAGGTTATAGTTATATCAAACAATCTTATGACATCAACCCCCTATACTGGGCGAGACGAACCCATATTGGCATCTCAATATCTACTTATGCCTCGGGATGTACCCAACAAGAACCGTTATGCACAACTCCATATTGGCATCTCAATATCTACTTATGCCTCGGGATGTACCCAACAAGAACCGTTATGCACAACTCGAAGAGAACTGTGGTTAGGTAAAAGTCTAAGTTCACCTATACTGACATGTAAGATATTGCACTCATGCCTCAGGTCATGAGACTACTATGTACTATATCACTTGAGAACTTCTATTTGACAGTTAAGTATATTACCAACTAGATGTTCTCGGTGAGTCGTTCAGTCAATTCATTCACTAATGAGTCACCTGTATACTTTATCTTGATGTGTCACATCAATGATCTAAGAGATTGATCATCTCCTTTAGAAGGAGAAATAGAGCATACACTAGTCTTAACCAAAGTGATGATGTCCTATCTCAACACTTCATCAACTAGGAACATTTTAGAATATATGTTACCGACTAATCAGATCTCTTCATTACGATCACTATCCAAAATGTCTGATAGTCTAGTATTTATTCTAAGGACATTATCTGTATTTTTAGAACATCGGATAAATTTGACCAAAATAGCATACTATCATTTTGAACAAGGATGTTATATACGTATAGGTCCTGTTACAATATACAATAATTACCTGCAGGGCACCTATATCTAACAGGAAGAACTTGAAGCCCGCCTTAATACAATTGCTAATAGAAGCGAGCTCCAAGAAGAGGGAATTGTAAGGCCGTACCCCGCCAAATGGGATGTTGCCCCTTATCCTTCGAAATTCAAAGTCCCGACTCTACAAGCTTTTGACAACACAATATCATTGAATTGACACATCTATTATTTTAAGTCACAGACTAGAAATATAGTAGCAAATGATGTTGTGCCGACTTGGTTGCTAATTGGCACCCTCAAGGGGGTCGTCTTTGAATGGTTCATGAAACTATCTGTGGGATGTATCCAGAAGTGGGCAGATCTAGAGAGACTCTTCCTGTAAAGATTCTTTGAAGACGACAGAAGTCTCTATTACTACCTTTCTTGCCACTAAGCAGAAGAAGGGAGAGCCCATCAAAGCCTTCATCGAGAGGTTTCAAAGCGTGGCTTTTTGATGTCCGACAGGTATGACACAGTTTACTCTGGTGGAAACCTGTCGACATAACTTACAGACCCAACTCCTTGCCTAAATAGGAGTTACAGAGTGCCGCTCCTGGAAATAACTAGTTTCTCAAAGCAAACAGGCTCAAGAAATAGTTGCCAGGGTCGAAGCTAAAGAAGAAAGTAAGAAGAAACAACCTGCGCAATGGGTCCAAGGCCAATCTACCTGGTCAAAAGGGAAAGATACTATGACTACTGAAGTCAATCCCCGACCATCACTTGCCAAGGGTAAAGCGTCAGGTCAGCAAAGAGTACCTAAGCAATACTCCTTCAAAGAGGAGCATGTGGTCTCTTTATTCAAGTTACTTCAGAAGAGTGACAAGCTGAAACTCCCTGAAGTTAAAAAGCCTGAAGAAGTAGGGAAGGTAGATGATCCAAACTACTGCCTTTACCATAGAACGTTAGGGTATTCAACAAAGAGGTGCTACATCTTCAAAGATATCCTACAGGCTTTGATTAACGCCGAAGTGCTCAAGCTAAAGCCCGAACAGAAGACCGTATCTACCAACATAATATCGATCCAATTCGGGAATTTCCCACCCGTTGCAGCTCCCGATGGCGTTGTCCCTATCCTTAAGGGAGAACTACACCTGAAAAATACTGACCCGCATGGTAAAAAAGATAAAGGATTGGTACCCCTTACTACTCTGAAAGGAGAGATAATGCGGGTCCATCCCGATCTACTTGACGACCAACAGTGGATAACTGTGTCAGAGAAAACTAGAGGAAAGAATGCATAATCTTGGTATTCGCCTGGATGCTCATGATGAGACTGTCTTTATTGAACTGTCGTCTCGCAAAATAGGTCATACTGTTATCACAGCACGAGATGTGATTTATACCTCGAAAGACTGTTAAAGGATAAGCCTTGGCAGAGTTCTTAGCTAACCATTCAGCACCAGATTCTTTTAAGACGGAGTGGGGGTTGGTTACTTGGAATTCACTGGATTAAGAGTAACAAATTTTCTAAGTTGTCATGTTCAACAAAACACCTCTGTCAACTGTAAAAATAATCCCCAACGGAGTTAATCCTAAATGGGAAGGACCCTTCGTAGAGTCAGTCTGCTCGAGTAGAGCTTGCAATTTCATTAATAAAAAAGGCAATAGGCTCATGATGTCAATTAACGGGAAATTTCTCAAAAAATATTATCAATGTAAATCATGAAGCTCTCTTCTTCACCTGCTAAGTCTTAGTCAAGACTGGAGCTTGATTATTTGTTATATCTCGAACAAAATAACGAATTCTCAAAACTATCAAGTTAATAAAACACCTATGATAGTATAAGCACTTCAACGTGCATCACCACCAACATCAACTTATCAATTTTATCTAATAAGATGATAAGACCACAAAGCTATCAAGTTAACAATACACCTCTGATAGTTAATTTCTCCAAAATTCTCCTACCAATTCTCTTTAATAGGATGACCGGTCTACAAAAATCTATCAAGTTCACACCTTTGATAGTCAATTCCTCCAAAATTCCCCCATCAATCCTCTCTAATAGGATGACAGATCTACAAAAATATCATCAAGTTAACATTACACCTCTGATAATAAAATAACCTTATAGACTTTCTTTAATGGAGCGATAAGTCTTCAAAAACCTCGACAAGTTAACAATACACCTCTAACAACCAAATCAACTTATCAATCATCTTCAATAGGATGATAAGTCCACAAAGTTGTTCAACTCGTAACACAACCCTGTCAAGTTAATAATACATCTCTGATAACTAAATCAACTTATCAATCATCTTCAATAGGATTATAACTCCACAAAGTTGCTCAAATCACAACAGAACCTCGTTAAGTTAACAATACACTTCTAACGAATAAATCAATTTATCAACTCTCTTTAATAGAGTGATAGGTCCTCAAAAATCTTGTTCAAATCATAAGTATAAAATATCATCAAGTTAACTTTACACCTCTGATGATAAAATCAACTTATCAATCCTCTTTAATAGGATGATAAGTCCACAAATTTCTGTTATGTTAACACCACACCTCTAACAGTTAAATCCCCATGAACTTGTTCTTTTTAATAGAATGACAAGTATTCATTGTCAAAACGGTCATACCCGCGTTCCAAATGCCAAACGCGAGGGTCATTCCCGTGTTCCAAATTCAAAACGTGAGGGTCATCCCCGCGTTCCAAATTTCAAATGCGAGGGTCATCCCCGCATTCCAAGTTCCAAACACAAGGGTCACCTCCGCGTTCTAATATCAAAACACAGAGGTCGCATCTGCATTTCAAAGGCAATACGGAGGCTCACTTCTGCGTTTCACAAGACAAACGTGAGGCACACCACCGTGTTTCAAAAGCCAAACATGAGGCTCACCTCTACGTTTCAGAAGCAGAAGCATGGTGCTCACCCTTGCACGAGTCTCAAGTAACAAATCCCTTCAACCAAGTTCATGATACCTTCAAAACGGATGTAGTGAACATGTCTTCCATGATGAGGAATCAACAACTTCAAGATCAAAATCGAGATCCAAAGTATTTCAAAAATTCATTCCAGTCAACTGTGAACTTTTAAAAACTTAGGAGGAGGTTCTGTAGGCTGTCTAAAAATTACTGCGGATAACTGATCCCCACAAAGTACTAAGGATGAGAGTTATAATCTGACAACTTTCATATTGACTAATAAAAGTTACATTTTGACAACTTTCATGACATCAACAAATGAATGTTACGATCTGACGACCTTCACAACAGCATATGAGAGTTACAAACTAACGACTCTCACATCTCAAAGTGCCAAAAGCCAGGATTACAAATAACAATCATTGCAACACTTTAACAGAAGAGATTACAAGTTGATAATCTCTTCAAAGCAACATGCGGAAGTCATCACCGTGTTATAAGCTCAAAACGTGGAGCTCACTGCTGTGTTCCAAGCTCAAAACGCGGAGTTCACCACTGCATTCCAAGTTCAAAACATGGAGTTACAACCGCATTCTAAGTTCAAAACACGGAGCTTACTACCGCGTTTTCAGTTCTAAACGCGAGGGTCGTTTCCAGAACATGAATCTCGCGTTTGACAGATTCAAACACATTTTAAACGGTTCCAAATCCGTTTTTCACATATTAAGGGTATTAAATCCTTATTAAGGAGTGATTTAAAGGGTCGGTTACACCCCTTAAACCCCTATAAATAACTGAGAAGTCAGCTACAAAAGGATTTTATGGGAATCATCTTGGAGGTCGGAACCCTTGGAGCTTGATTAAGGCTTTGGAGAGCTTTTGTCTTGGCTTTTGAACCGTGTTTCGGTTGAAGAACTGTGAGATTAGTTATTCTCTGATTTCAGCTAAAAGGGATTAAATAACCTTTCTAAAATTAACTCTTTTACAACGTTCTTAAACTCGTTTAGAGTTATAAACTTGTCTCACAAGTTCTTCCTGACATTAAGTCAAGAGGAATAGACCAACGTTCCACGAAGCGAAGTTCTTGGATAGTCATCGGGATACAAGATTCAAACTCCCATCGCCACCAAGAAGAACCCAGATTTAACAAAGGGAAGGATCTCCGTCGATTCCTTCTCTCTTTTGTAAATCGGGAAACCGATAAAAAATTTGTAATTTCTTTTTCTAAGTCAGTTAGAGAGAGATTACTATGAGAGATTATATTTATTCTTTTTCTAAGTCGATTAGGGAGATTAATACAAGTTTATTTCTTAATTTTTCTTGAATTTTTTCCACGATATATATATATATATATATATATATATATATAAAGTCTCTTCATATCTTGCATGGATTCCTAGGTATCATCAATGGATAGAAAGTTTGGTAGATGGTCCACTTAAGTTGACATAATAATTTCTCTCTCTCTATATCTATATATATATATATATATCATACTCCTTTTAAAAGCACAAGTTTCAGAAAATCTTTTCATAGTTAATATTACCCCTTACTATTTTGAATATTTCATTTAATCTTGATCTATTCTAATTTTAATCATATCTTATCTAATTCCACGTGAACTATCTATATGTCAACAATTTAAAAAAATTTATTTCACTTAAATATTAATCTATCCAAATACTAATTATATTCTATATTAACTCCATATGAACTGCCTCTAGCTCAACAATTTATAAAAAAAATAAGATTAAGAAATTATATGTAGATATTATATTATAATACATGAAGTATTACAAAAACCCAAAAGTTTCAAAAATTGCATATAATAGCCTTATAAGTTTAAAATTACACAAAATACCTTGAATTTTTAAAACTTAAAAACAAGCATGAAATCTAAAAATGTAAAACTTGTAATTAACACCTACAACATTTATATACCCTATTGTTTCGTTCTTGTAGCAGTTATATAACCTAAGTTATAAAACATAGCAAAAAATTACCCTAAGTTGGTAAAATTTTGCAAGTTGGTACATTCTATTAACCAACTGTGAGAATATTCTCTAGAATATTCCCACGTGCTGAACATATGACCAACTTGAATGCTTCTTACCCTCATTTATTGCATTATTTACTATATTACCTACCACCCCCCAAAAAAAAAAATATTTTCATCATCTTCTTCATCTTTTCGTGGTCTCCAACTTCTTCTTCCTCTTTATTATTGGTAACAGTAGAAAATAAGAAATTTCACTATGTTTGTTGTGGGGAGTGTTAATTCCTAAGGAGGCATTATTATCCTTTCATGTATTTTTTAATACCATTAGCTAAATTTAAACAGTTACCAACTCATGGTATTTTTTGCTATGTTTTGTAACTTAGGGTATATGAATACTACAAGAGCGAAACAATAGGGTATATAAGTGCCATTTAGTCAAGTTTAAATTACAAAAAAACATCCTAAAATTTAGAGATTTCAAAACTTAGAAACAACATAGATGGATTCCAGGGATTACCATTAGGCACTTGGAAATTTAAAATTAGTAAAAAATAACCTCAAAGTTATAAAAATTATAAAAACTCAATCAAAAGTAAAAAATTATAAAAAATCCTAAAATATTAAAACTTAAAACCGGTACACATCAAATTTAGAGATTATCAGCAGATCGTTGAAAATTTAAAATTTTTAAAAAACAACCCAAAATTTTAGTAATTGTAAAAATACCTTTAAAATTTCAGGGTTACAAGAAATATTCTAATATTTAAAAACTTACTACCAATACATGAACCATAAAAATTATAAGCACCCAACTTAAAATTTAATTTTTTTTATACTATCAAAGTTTAAAAATTGCAAAATACACCCTTAAAAGTTCAAAATCATAAAAGGCTAAAATTTGACAAAGAAAAGAGGAGATGTTTGATATTATTACATTAAGATATAATACATTAGCATTAATTGATTATAATATATAAACATTTATCTCTAATGTTGATAATATTTATTTATAAAGTAAAAAATACAATGAGTTATGTATAGAGAAACTATCAGAAAGTCCAGAGATATCCTTTAAAAGAACTAAGTTGTTTTCATTTCAAATAGAGAAGTTGAAATTACCCTAGAGGGGGGGGGGTGTGAATAAGGTATATGATAATCTAATCTGATATTAATGCCAAATTAAAAGTTATTAACAATATCCTAGCAAGTATGATATACAATGAGAGATATGCAAGGATAACAAATAAACAAAGGGCGGTATAAACTATGAGACAATGGAGATATAGAAATATGATAAGCAATGAACATAAGAATAATATGCCAAGTCAAACACAAACACACAATATGATCACGGAGTTTCGGACACCCTCAACCTACGTATTCGCTCCTCACTCACGAGGAGAATCCACACTATCATAACCGGTTTTCAACGTTCACTGAAAATATTTACACAATTAGTTTTCTAGCTCACCAAAAACTCTTACAACTCTCACACTTCTAACTACATAATATACCCTCTAAGTGTTTGCTTAGTCCATGTCACCTTTCTCAAGTGCTCGGATTTACCACCTTTCCCTAGGCTTTACTACCGACACCACTCCTCTTGGAATTGACCCCATCTCTCATCACACACTCCTCTCGATTGACTTGTGTATTACAATGTGATCTCACAATAAAAGCTCAAATACAAATAGTTTGTTCTCCAATACAAGATGAGAACTAAGTGTAAGCTTACTCAATCACACCACCAATCCAAATTATATAATGTATGAAAATACTTAAGCTCAATAGTTGTGTGTGAGACAATAAGTATATATGAAATCTAAACTCAAATCGATCTAGCAAAAATATATAAGATAAATAAATAATACAATTAAGCTAGGTGAGAAGTTTAGAAAAACTTCTCTAATAACAAAGAGGATGAATGATTGAGGTTGAGCTTCTCAAATATGAAATTGAGAGATCCTTCTATTTGTGAAACTTTCTTCACATAAACAAACTTGAAACAAAATTTTAAACACCCTTAAAACACTTGTAAAACTTGTTTAAAACTTTCTTAAGTAGTTAGAAATATTTAATGCAAAGGGGTATAGGTTACAAGAGCCAAGCCTAAGAATCCAGCAAAAATATCAAAAACAACAAAATCTGGAAAATAGTCGTTACTGTGCAACGACTCTATTGTAAGTCGACTTATGACAGGTATGAGTCGACTTATATAGTATAAGTCAACTTGTTATATTATGAGTCGACTCAGAAGATTAAAAACACCATCTACATAACACTTTATAAGTCGACTTGGTACTGTAGCAAATCGACTTAAAACGTGCACATGACCTGATATGAACAGTAAACATCAACTTTAAACCTTGTTAAAAATATCAAACAAATTCTAAAAAATGTAAAATTTAGGGAATTATTTATAAACATATAAATGAACATGTTACAAAATAAAAATTTTAAATATCATTCCCCATTTTTGAAATCTCTACGTTTTGTAAAACTTGTAAATACATGTATATATAAAATTCTTGATTTTTGACTTTTGAGTTAAACAATGTTTTGAAATCTTTCAAGATGATATTATAGACTTAATAAAAGATGTATAAATAGAAATTTAAGTCTATAAACTAATAACTCAATATTTTATCAAAATTACCCAAAAATAAGAAGTGTGTGTGTGTGTGTGTGTGTGTGTGATATTGAGCTTTAAGTATAACACACACAGTATAAAACCTAAACTAGAAACAATATACCCAAGCTTAGAAATCTTCGTTTGAGCTCGATCTTGGTAAACATGGATGAGGCGCAATATAGAGTCTTGACTTGAGTGTGTAAATGCTTTATTCTGATATCCTTCCAACCTCCTTTAGATATCGCCATTAAGCTCGATTCCATCCAACCTCCGATAGAGGATCTTTGTGTAGAATACCTAACAATCAAATATAAATACTCGACAAACATTGTTAGGAATTGTTTGTTAATCATGAAAACTAAATTAGATATATAGTAGGCTTGTAAACATGAGATCTAACAGAAGTGAAGGAAATAAACTCAAAATTCAGAAATATTCATGAATCACCTGAATTAACATTGATAAAAAGCATATCTAGCAAAGAAGCACTAACTGAGTTCCCCTTGAAGAACTTATTGAATGGTTATGTCCTAATTAAAAAAGCATTCTTTATGAAAGATACAAGAAAAATTAGTAAGTACTTATAAATTTTCATACTTTATTCTAAAAATACCGAAGGAAGCATAAACTTAATATAAAATTATATATGAATAATCTTGCAATAGAAACTAAAGTGAAGCCATTGATCAACTATATTGCGAGATATAATAAACTAGATAAGATGAGGAAAATTACTATAATGGACAAAAAATATGCACATGATACTTAGTAACCATAGCGTAAGTAAAAAAAATTAAAATTGATATTTTCTTTTTTCTATATAGTGGCACGACTCTGCAAGGAACCTTATTTGGAGATATGACCACTAACGAAGGATCAATTTTTAAGAACACAATCAAAGATAAGCATGTAATAGTACTATCAGATTTCAAGATCTTTAAATATGAAAGTAACATATTTTACAACTAAAATTCTTATTAAAGGGCACTAAACATAAAATTCATCTTATATATGTCTTAAATTTGTACGAAAGATATGCATGTCATCGTAAATTGTGTTAATGATATATCAATGATTAGCGACAAAATTTATATTCTCTTTAGTTTTATTCTAGCCCATTTTTGATTAATCATCTTGGCTTATTGGCTTTAATTATTCATCCTTCATTTATAACGTTGTTTTTTCAAGTGTTTTTTACTTTTACAACATTATACCTTCTCAAATCAAAGCTTGGTTTCATGTCGATACAAAAAATGTGAAAATTCAAATTAGCTTTAGATTACACTTATTTCTTGTCAATTCAATTATTAACATAAAAATTTTAAATTTGGTGTAGCCCATTCAAATAAACATTAAAATAAATAAATAATCACAATAGTAAAGTTTAAAAACATAAGTGAGCAAAAACAATCAAAGTGGAACTTAGGAACAAATTTTAGTAAAAAAATGAATCAAAAATACTTAACCATAATATTTGCATTGCACGTGCATAAAACCTAGTGTGTGTGTGTGTGTGTGTGTATATATAGTAATGGATCAGTTCATTGGGCTACTCTCATCTAGGTTATATATATATATCATTCTAGATTTCTAGACATCTACTATGCTTCGATGAATGATGTACTGGGCTGGTAATGGACCAGTTCTTTGGGCTACTCTCATCTAGGTCGGAGACGCAGCCCATAATCGTTATGAAATTATGGGTCCAATCTGTATAAAGAACATGCATTAATTTCTTAGTCTGACTATCATTCCGTAACCTAGCTCAAAAGTATGTGTATATATAGTAAGACTCCTATCAACTTAAGTTGATGTCCACCAAACTTCCTAGCCACTCATTTATTAATATAAAAAATATTTTCATATCATACAAGAATCCCTAGGTAATATGAGTGCCTAAAAAGTTTGGTGAACAACTTTTTACTATCCACTTAAGTTGACATAAGTTTTGCTCTCTCTCTCTCTCTCTCTGCTCTCTATATATATATATATATATATATATATATATATTATATATATATATATATATATATATATATAGTATATATATTATATATATATAATATATATATATAATAGTATAATAATATTATATAATATATATAATATAAATGAGTTAATCTTATATCAATTAAGTGGATACCAAGCATTTTGTCCACGCAAGTTTGTATCCACCATGCATTTATATATATAAAAGACTCTCAATCCAATATAAGGCATCTCTAGGCAACATTGATTGATAGAAACTTATGGTGGAACCATCCACTTAAGTTAACATAAAATAATTGCTCTCATCTCTCTCCTCAGTCTTCTCTCTATCTATATATATATATATATATATATATATAATTATATATAATATATATATAATATATATTATATATATATATATATATATATATTATTTCCAGACATCTACTATGCTTTGATGAATGATGTACTGGGCTGGTAATGGACTAGTTGATTGGGCTACTCTCGTATAGTTCGGAGATGCAGCACATAATCGGTTATGAAATTACAAGTCCAATTTGTATAAAGAACATGCAATAATTTCTTAGTCCGACTATCATTCCGTAACCTAAGGAAAGTTCAAAATTCTATCCAAATTACTTTAAGCACTAAACAACTGGTATCAAAGCTACGTTTAGGATATTTGTGCTAGAGCCATAGTAGAGAAAAGCAAATCAAAGATTGAGAAGTTTGACGGGTCAGACTTCGTCTACTAGAAGTCACAGATGGAGGATTATATGTACCAGAAGAACCTGTACTGTCCATTGATGGGTAAGGCTAAGGGAAAGAAGAAAGAGAAATCAGACGAGGACTGAGAAATATTAGATCGGAAAGCTTTAGGGAAGATTCGATTGTCGCTCATCAAACCAGTCACCCACAATAAATTGAAGGAGAAGACGACGGTGAGGCTTATAGAAGCGCTAACGAAGATGTATGAGCAACCGTCAAGCGCTAACAAGGTGCATCTCGTCAAGACTCTCTTCAACTTGAAGATGTCAGAAGGATGCTTGTTTGGTGGGAAAATTCGAAGAAGAAAATTGAGAATAAAAATATGTTATTCTCTCTAACTAATTTAGATAAAGAATGATTACAACATCCTCAATGCAATTTCTCTCTAACAAATTTTAGAAAAAGAAATTACAATTCTTCTCAATAAGAATCCCTATTTACAAAAGAGAAAATGAATCGACGGAGACTCTTCCCTTTATTTAAAATTGGGTTCTTCACGGTAGCGATGAGATGTCTTTCTCGAAACTCACGTTGAGTTTGCTTCTTGTTAACGATACGATCGTCTCACTTTACTAGAACGATTAATTAAACTTGCGTGACAAGTTTTAAGATAACTGTTAACGAGTTTTAGAACTCAGAATGAGTTTAAACTCTGTAACAGAGTTGATCTAAACCAAAAATTAGTTTTAGAGCCAAGTAGGAAATCTCCAAAGATTTTTTGTTGCCAAAAGATGCTCCAAGATCTTTAAAATCTCATCCAATGATCAAAAATCCAGCCAAAAAGCCAAAAAAATCAGCCCAAAGCCCCGAACTCCGTTGAATTTTTTGTTATTTAAAGGGGGATTAAGGGTGGTAACTACCCCCTTAATCTGCCCCTAAGTGGGGCGGAAATCCCTCAAATCGTGGGGGAAAAACGGTTTCTAGAACCGTTCAACTCATGTTTGAATGAGTCTAACACTGAAAAATGGTGTTCTAGGCCCGAACTCTGCGTTTTAGACTTAAAACGCAAAGTTGAGCCTGTTTTAGGCTAAAAACGCCATGTTCGCACAGCGTTGTAAATCTGAAACGCAGAAATGAACTCTGCGTTTTGGGATTTAAAAAGATTTTAATCTCTTTTACTAGGGCATTTGCAGGGATTGTCATTTCGTAATATCTTTTTTAGCTCCTTAAAATGTGAGAGTTGTCAGATTGTAACTCCTATAATTGTCTATAAAAACTGTTGTATCATAGTTTTTATCGATTGTCGTGAAGGTCGTCGAATTATAACTTTCTCGATTTATGTAAAAATCTTCTAATTATAGCCTTCATTTGTTGATGTGAAAGTCATTTGTCTGCAACTTTCATTATTGAATTGTTCGTATGAAAGTCGTCAAATTGTAACTTTTATTGTCGGTGTTTGATGAGGATTAGCTATCCGCAGTAATTTTTACACAACCTATAGAATCATTCCCCCCAAAGTTTTTGAAAGTTCGCGGTTGACTGAAACGAATTTTTAGAATACTTTAGATCCCCAAATTGATTTTAGATCTGTTATTGAATGACGGTTCACCATATTTGTTTTGAAGATATTATGAATTTGATTGTAGAAACTTGTTGTATGTCGCAATTTTGCAACTTCTTCGCTAATTTCCTTGAGATCTCCTTTGGTAATGATCGAACTCATACTTCTGACGAACGCGTAGAAGTATTTAATGTAGTTTTGATCTTCTTAAGCCAAACAAGATAACTTTTGTGTCTTGATGACAATGAACTTAGTCAAACAAGCTAAAATCCAAGTCATCATCATTAGATCCATTAGTAGGATTAACTTTTTCCTCTTATTCGTTAGCAGGAATAACAACATTCTCAGCCGATGTAGCAAAAGCAAAAATAACAGCGAATTTGCTTGGATCTTTGAGATACTCCTTCAACTCATATGAAGGTGTATTCAATGTTAACAACACCAGCAAAAAGATTCCTGTAGGTATTGATGAACACCTAACGCGCAGCTGCAGGATTTAAGTAAAAGAGAGCCGATGATAGCGAAGCCACCATAGAAATACCAGTTGTAAACTTGTCAACGAGGTTTTTTTTCAGTGAGGTTGAGCATCTTTGGGCTGAAAGCGGATCCATTATCATAGACAAAGAGAACCACAAGTCCGTATGAGAAGAACCTTATCCCAAATTTGGCCATGTGGAAAGCCTCAGAGGGACCCAATTCAACTGGGGTAATGATTTCAACAATACCTTTGTTAATCTTGGTTGGAATGTTAAGCCATTTGGAAAGATGAGTTGCACGACGGATTGAGCTTGATAGTATTCAACATTATCGATTATAACCTGTCTGCACTAATCCAAGAGGCTGTATAGCTTTTTACTGTAAACCCGTTTCTTCTCAGCTTTCATCACCTTGATGGCCATTATTAGCTTCTCTGAGTATTTGAAGATGATTGCTGAAATGTTTGTATTGAGAGAACTTTGTATTTAAAAACGCAGGGCGAGCTTTGCATTTAGAAGTTCCGGGTGAACTTTGCTTTTAGAAGTTGAACCAACACGAACGCAAAGTTCGTGTTTTGGGTAGGATTTTTTTCTAAAATCCTATCCTGATTTGACAGCTCACAATTATCTATAAATAGACTGCTAGGATCAAATCAAGAGTCACTCAACTCTTCGAACCTGTTCATCTTCTCCGACGATTGAACGGAAATTTTTGTTTGATTTTTCATCCGGGCACTGTTCGTCTTCTTCTAGTCGTCGACATCCATAGCATCCAAAAAGAGGACCGCTTTGAAATCAAAAATAGCCGCTGTCGCGGCTCAGAAACACTCATCTGCTTCGACTGCCGGCGTTACCGTAGCACGGGCGGGTGCACCGCCGCTGTGAATTCCCCTCGTCGGTGGTGAGTGCCACCTGCAAAACTTGCTTTGACAAGTTCTGATCAACGAGGAAACTCGTTCTGTTATTGTAATGCAGAGTTTGAATTTTGTGTTAGTTTTTTTGAAACATAGTTTGAACTCTACGTTTGAGTTTTTGAAATGCAGGGTTGAACTCTGCGTTTGATTTTTTGAAACGCAGTTTGAACTCTGCGTTTGAGTTTTTGAGACGTAGGGTTAAACTCTGTATTTGATTTTTTTGAAACGCTGTTTGAACTCTGCGTTTGACTTTTTGAAATGCAAGTTAGAAACTCTGTGTTTGACTTAAGTCTTTTTAGATCTTCTTTGGTCCTGCGCTAACTAATCATCTCTTTTATTTACAGTGCGCTATACCGATGAGCCTCTTTCATTTCGTAGCCATTTTGGGCATTAGGGTGGCGTGGACTACAATATGACATTCAACCTCCGCTGAGAGCTTCCCCTCTGCAAAGATGCTGATAAGGAGCGCGCTGACACTATTACTCAAGCCTCTCCAGCAACTCTCAGAATTCTAGTTATAGATGCTAAATTTGAAAATGTAGACCATAAAAAGTTTGACAAACCGATGTTTCTGTTTGGAGACTCTATTGAAATTGAGAGGGACATCAGGTATGACGGGGACTATAATCGCCATTTCTTTCTACCCAACATGGAGAGGATGTTCCCTCTATCATACTACCAATGTGCTTCTGTTCCATGGTATATGCATTGGGACCTTGTCAAGGAGCAAGACGGAGTTGTAGTTATCATTCTAACCTTTCATGGCATCCGCACTATTGGTTACAACTGACAGGTGTCAGCTCTGGCCCTATGCTTGTTTTCAAGAGAATACCCTATCGGTGAAGTAGCTAGCCCGGCTAACACCTTCATCCGAAGATTTCTAGCAGTGAATGGCGAATTCCCTTTACAAGTGTTCAGGTCTGCTGGTTGGGTACACTCTTCAAGAGTAGGACGGTGGACCTGGATAACAGAATTTGTTTTGAATGAATTAGAATCATCGCTGACCAGGTCTGGACTTAGTTGCCCTGTAATGGCTACCAAATATGGAATTGCTCAGAACCACTACAATTTTTTTGTAATATTAGAGCAATATAATTTAGAAACCTGTACTTTCTTCACTCCAGTTGGAGAGTTGGGATTTGCTATCCATGAGATGTATGATATCTCTGGTCTTCCTTTTGGGGATCTACCATATGAGAAGTTTGTTCCAGGAGCAGCAGAACTAAATCTTTTGAGAAAAGCCAACCCTAAAATCTATGACACCCTCTGGGAAGTGATTTTCACTTTCAGATCTACACCCAACTGATAGGAACAAGAGCAAGTGGTGTAAAACAGTTGTCGTGGGCAGAATATATGTTTCAGAATTTGACTCACAAGGCTGCTGCTGTATCTCGTCTGGCTGTGAACACTCCGAAAGAAATCTAAAACAGGATTAATAATGCTACTGCTCACTATGTTAATGAGGGAAGAGAGGATATGTTCCCAGCTCAGACTAAATTTGAGAGTTTCCATCACCAAGCATCGATCCCTATATCGGATATGGCCTTGTTGGCAGGGTTTCTCATGGTTGAAATGTTGTGTGGTCCCCTCCAGGCTTGCGGATGATCTTACTATCGAGGTAGTATATCCGGTTGTTCTCTTAGCTTATGTGGTACCTTTAAACCTGCTCTCCACAATGATATGTAATTTGCAACATGGTTTGCGTGAACAGGGCCTAGATTGCATCCAGGTTAAAGAGACAGGTAGTGGAGAAAAGAAGCAATTCACAACTCCCAACCCTCGTGTGCTAATGACATACACCTATTTTATGGCATGGTACATTTTTCACTATCCTTCGCTGATGAGTGATCCCTCTTCCCTGGGCGATGTATTCATTCTGTTTGTACAACGATTAGAAGCGGCACTTGGGAGGGGACATACATGGTTAAGGTTCGCCAGATTTTGTCGAAGGATGTTAACTACCACATTGTTTGTTGCTTCCCCGACTTCGAAGGTGGAGGATATGGTAGAGTATTTCAAGATGTGAAGGGTCCTAACGGCTTCACCTTGTTGAAAAGTGATGTTTTCTGTTGGTTGCTTAACATCAGGCCGGACTACCTTCTCTATCGTTAGGGAGAGAAGTGTATAATTAAACTGTACCAACCATATAGGTCTGCACGCTAATTCGGGTATGACCAATTATATGTTGGGAATCCTTAAGGTCCACTCGCCGTTATTGATAACCTGTACGAAGGAGCTAGGTCTTGGTGCTCTCAATAGCAGGTTGTACCGGGGCAACATTCAAATTTCCATACAAGATGCCTAATTCCTTCATTTCCGTGAGCTTCTGTATTTGGTACCACGCCACTTCCCAGATGCCCGAGTATAAGTTGAACTTATCTGGTCTAAGAGAGATCAGAAAGATGTATGCTCCTAAGAGGAGATTGAGAATGTCTCGTCTAAGAGGCATAGGCGAGTACTTAGATTATGAAGAGGTGACCACTGAGGGAGAAGGGGGTCAGGCAGCTAAAGAAGTTCAAACTGAGGAACCTCGAGCAGCTGAAACACCTAGAAAAAGCGCTACAGGAAAAAGGGCTCTCACCTCAGATGAACCTGGTGAGTACGATAGGCAGACCCGTCGAAGGTTGATAGTAGGGTCTTCTCCTCAACGGGGGGAAAGATTGATGGTGAATGCTTTCAAGTCTGCTGAGAGAGAGGAAAGACAAGAACCTGCAGCTGCTAGCCTTCCCCGTCGCACTGGACTCCATTCTATGGGTCCTGTTTTATCAAGTGGATCTTCTTCCTATCACCCCGAGGGTGATACAGAGTCGCTTTCTAGGGATGCAGAATCTCTCCCCACAATGGACCCAATTGCTTCAACAGCTCAAGGTCAAACTTTAGGTGTCATTCCTTCGACCACAGAAGCAATACCTACAACCACTCAGTCTGAAGGGGTCCTCATGTAGATGAACCTATAGTGGCCGAGCTTGAAATACTTGTCGGAAATCAATCTCCCTCTACTTCAGCGTTAATGCCACATAAATATAAAACAAATGAATACAAATTGTATACACTCATATTCGTTTCATATTTATCATTTTGTTTTTGTAATATTACATAGTATATGCATTTTTGAGAAAATATTGTGTTTGTGGATTATAGACTTGACAATATTGGTTTGTACCTTTTTCTAAGTCTATAAAGCTATACAAAAGTTTTCAAACTTTAGTTTTAGTCAAAATGTCAAAATCATGTGTTGTTGAGTTTTCACATTTTTGGACTATTTTGCAAAATAAAGAGATTTCTCAATTGGGAAGCGCAAATTAAAAAATTCTTTTTGTAACATGTTTAATTTCATGTTTATAATTATTTCCCAAAGCTTTACATTTTTTGGAATTTATCTTCTATTTTTAAAGGTACTTTAAAACTCAGTTTTCAAACATGAACAGTGGATGTGCATGTTTATAAGTCGACTTATGTATTGTAGCAAGTCAACTTATAAACTGTTCTAAAAAATACAGTTTTCATCTGCTGAGTCTACTTATACTCCAAGCAAGTTGACTTATATATGATAAGTTGACTTATGAATTATACAAGTTGACTTATGATCTGTTATGCAGTTTGTTGTTTTCATCTACTGAGTCGACTTATAACTCATACAAGTCGACTCATAAGATATAAGTCAACTTATACCCTGTCATAAGTCGACTTATAAACTAGTCATTGTATATAGTAAGGGCTATTTTTTAGATTTTGTTTATTTTATTATTTTTATGGGTTTTTGTGTATTTCTTGGCTAGTTTCTTCTACCCTATATATACCCCTTCGCCATAACTATTTTCAACTACCGAGAGAGTTTTAAAAACAAGTTTAAGGGTGTTTAAAAGTTTGTTTAAGTTTTGTTTCAAGTGTGTTTTGTGTGAAGTTATTTTCACAAGAGGAGGAGATCATCTCTTTGGTGTTTGGGCTTTCAACATCATCATTTCTTCTACCCTATATATACCCCTTCGCCATAACTATTTTCAACTACCGAGAGAGTTTTAAAAACAAGTTTAAGGGTGTTTAAAAGTTTGTTTAAGTTTTGTTTCAAGTGTGTTTTGTGTGAAGTTATTTTCACAAGAGGAGGAGATCATCTCTTTGGTGTTTGGGCTTTCAACATGATCATCATCATCTCTCTCTCTCTCTCTCTCTCTCTCTCTTGAGTTCTAGAGAAGATTTTCTAAACTCAATTATAGCTTTACAATTATATTTGTTTGATTATCATTTTTATTAAGCTAAAGTTTATATTGAGTTTATATTTGATTTTCTTATTGATTACACACACACCCCTTGAGCTTTTAATTTTATCACATTGAGTACATTTGGGTTGTGTGGAGTGTATCATTGAGAGTGAGCTACATTGAGTTCTCATCTATTATAGAGAACAATCTTATATTGAGCTTTATTTGTGAGATCACATTGTATTACACAAGTACAACAAGAGGAGTGTAAGGGGAGAGACGTGATCGGTTCCAAGAGGAGTGGGGTTAGTGGTAAAGCCTAGAGAGAGGTGGTAATTCCGAACACTTGAGGAAGGTGACACGTGAGAGGCCAACACTTGAGGTGGTATTTGTGTAGTTACAAGTGTGAGTTGTAAACGTTTGTCGGTAAGCATAGAAAACCGAATTGTGAGGTGTAAACGTTTTTGGTGAATGTCGAAAACCTATTGTGATAGTGGATTCTCCCTGGGAGTAAGGAGCGGAGACATATGTCAAAAGGACTGAACTCTGTGATCATTTTCTTATGTTTGCATTGCTTATTTGTCCACTATCTTGTTCATATCGTTTCATGTTTATTTGCCCTGTATTACATATCCTTGCATATATCTTGTTGAATATCATACTTGCTGGGATAATTTGTTAATAAGTTTTAGTTTAGCATTAAAATATGATTAGATTAGCCTATTACCCTATTCACCCACCCCCCTCTAGGGTAATTTCATTTGATATCAAAGCAAGTTCACTTAGGAGGTCATCCAGGGTACACAAACCGAATCCCAGATATCTTTCGTCACTAGATTATTTGCTTTTGACAGATAACAGAGAACCAGAGTGCTATGAGGAGGCTATGCAAATTAGGAATCTCAGCATTGGGAGCTGGCGACGCAAGAAGAGATGGATTCTCTCCACTCGGACGAGATATGGGAGTTAACCCAGCTACCTGCACAGAAGAAAGTTGTCATGCCCCAGTTCAAAAACGTAATAATTTGGAGCGTGACTCGGCCAGCAATGCAACCATATGGTCACATTCACACCTCTGGATCATCCTGTACATAGATATATTGCCAAAAGAGCTACTACATAGATCATATAACTAAAATAACAAAGTAAATAGATCGATAAATAAATATATGTGATTACAGAGTTCTATGAAAAGTCCACAACTATGCAAAATAGGAAAGAGGAAAATACATCATAGTCTGGAGAACCACATGTGGCTAAGGAAAAGTTTAAAACAATTAACTATCTAAATAAACTAAAGCTGAGAGGGTGATAGGATAGAAGGTGATCACTGCTGTTGGGCCTAATCCTTAAAGTACTCTTGGTCCTGCGAAGAAAGAACAGTTCCTGAGTCTGGGGCATGCAAATCCCAGGGGAGTCAGAAAACTCCCAGCAAGCATGTAAAATAAGGAAATTGTGCGCGTGTAGGTGCAAGTGGTAGATATAAAGAAAAGAAAAAATTCTAAATTTTCAGTGATAAAAGAAAATGCTAATCTTATAGATCAAAATAAGATGAAAACTCAATTAAAGATGACAATGTAAATTGCTAATTGTAGATATCAATCATGCTCTACCTCAAGCACATATCTTATACCCTATACTAAAAGGAGTTAAGATTTAGAAACTCACAACACGAAATGAGTATGTCAAGAGAATAATCCAAACAAGGAAACCCTCGTATATACCATATATCTCATATTGTAAATTACTAAATATCAACTTCCAAAATTCTAAACAAACAATACAAATATACATCACCAAAACCTCATCCAGGATATGTCGTGCATGCCAAATCTATCACAAAGCATATAAGCACATTATTCTTATTTTACATGTTATTTGAATTTGCCAAATCTATCACAAAGCATATAAGCACATTATTCTTATTTTACATGTTATTTGAATTAGAGAAGAATATTTTCATAGCACATTATTCTTATTTTACATGTTATTTGAATTAGAGAAGAATATTTTCATGTATATAAATCGGTTCGCCGTAAACCGTCCCGGGAACACGGCTTCAAGTCAAGTATTGACCTTTTGGTCCTTGTATATATATAACTCATGATATCAGGAATGCGCATGTGCCCGTTTATATACATGTTATATTCTCCGTCCAATTCTCCTTTATAAACCCCATGTTTGTCGGTATAATTTAAGTGACTCTGCATGAAATGTTATGCACTAACTACAGAGTAACCGTGGAATGACTTCCGTAAAACTATAAAAAATAACTGTAACCCAGAACATGTCCAATCAAGATGGGTGCATCGTCTAATCGATGATATAATAGTAATAACCAAGGAAAAAACCTCATATCGGGATATCGATATCGAGGGCATAGCCATGCTATGAAAGCACGCTTATAAATCACATTTTTAACAGGAGTCGTCTTCATGCATAGTCGGCCCTATTTAGTATCACTATATAAGCAAACATTATCAGATGATCAATCAAAATTTCACTTGGAATGGTACCCGAAAAGTAGCTTTTCATTCAAGCACAAAATTAAAAAGTTAAAATAATGCACGTATGACATTAAGGAAGCTTCTTCAAATAGTTGCTTGTCTAGAAAATCGAAAAGTATCTTCAAAACACTGAACTCCTAAAATAGTTCAAGAAATTCAAGGGGAAGGATTCCTCATCTATCACTTATACAGGACAAAGAAACATAAGTTTGAAGAGATTTCATTTTTCTCAAGTTAAATTTTGTGTGCCTATATGCATGGGTATAGAAGTATTAACTAATTAATATATAAGAGAAAAGCTTCCATTCATAAAGACCTGGAGCAGATGGTAAGGGCTTTTATGCAAAGGTATCAAGTAAGTATTGACCAGGGTTTTGGCTTGAATTGTGCTCGGTTGGATTCAAGTCTGGTTACAATAAAATTGGGTATGGTTTGAACTAATTCAATCGGACTTGGTCTAGTCCAAACGGGGTTTTGGTCTGGTTCAGTCGGGCCTAGTCTTGGCCAGACTGGGTTCTAAATTATTTAGTGTTATAAGTTAACAAATACAAACTGTATCATATTTGGACATGTTACATACAATGCGTATGATGCAATATTTGTGAATATTAGCTAATGTAAGATAGGTATTGTGATAATATATTCACTAATATATTTATCATATGAATTGAGAGTATTCATAGTTAATGTCGTGTGTAACATGTGGTGACATGTATGATAATATGAATGTGTTGGCCTTCTTGTTTTGATGATGTTTAACAAACAATTTACCACTAATATTGTTTGTCTAGTATTTGTGTTTTCTTATTTATTATAGACAAACAATGAGTTGGAGGATGAATGGATTGCGCCATAACGATCATATCCAATGGAGGTTGGATGAATTGTGGAGTGAAGCAACGTACAATTCAAGTTAAAGATCAAGTTCAAGCTTCATCCGCATGTGTACCAAGTTGAGCTCAATGAAGATCAAGATCAAGCTTGGGTAATTTAGTTTAGGTTTTATATTATGTGTGTTAGTACTTTAAGCTCAATCATATACACACATACACGCTTTGGTTTTTGGTTTTGTATATATACTGTTATATATATACATATATGTTTTTGGTTTAATAGGTTTCGAATATATATATGAAACAAATGAATAGAATTGGAAAATACTATTTTGTTTCATGTTTATATGCCTACATATGATTTCCTCTTTAATAAGCTTATATTTAATAAAATCATATTTAGTGTTTTGTATATATTGCATAGAATATGCAATTTTGTGAAAATATGGTTTTCTTAGTTTTTGGACTTAACAATAATCATATCCATATTTTATTAAGTTTATATAATCATTGTGCAAAGTTTTAAAACATGGTTTAGCCAAAATATCAAATTTCACATGTTTACATTTTTGTGTTTTGAACTATTTTGCAAAATGATGATTTTTCACAAATGGGAAATATAATTTGGAAAATTCTTTTTGTAACATGTTCACTTACATGTTTATATACTTTTCCCAAAGTTTCATAATTTTTGGACTTCATTTGTTATTTTTAACATATTTTTAAAAGTCTCAAAAATAGCTTTAAAAACTAGTTTTTGAGTGTATCAGATTTCGGTCGACCGCACCGGTCGACCGAACCTGAGTTCATATGCTCAATGGACGACAGAGAGTCTGTCGGTCGACCGGTCCGGTCGACCGATGAAATTTCCGGTCGACTGATGAAATTTCCGGTCGACCGACGATGGTTTTTTTAGCTTCCAACGGCTAGTTTTATTACCGTTGCTGGGGCTGTTTTTGTCTTTTGACTTGGGATTTTTAGCTGAGGTTTTGGAGGATATAAATACTCTCTTTGATCTCAGTTTTCAATAAGCAAAAGAAGTTTTTAAAGAGTTTAAGCTTGTTTAAGCTTGTTTAAGGGTTTGGTTTAAAGCAGTTTTAGCTTTCACAAGTGGAGTAGATTATCTTATTGTTTGGGCCTCAAATCTCCATCTCTCCATCTTGATCTAGAGAAGTTTTCTAAACTCAAACTCTAGCTTTACATTTATATACTTGTTTGATTATCATTGTTCTTAAGCTAGATTTTATATTTGAGTTTAGTTTGATTTTGATTTATATCTCTTTGTTCACACACAACCTATTGAGCTTATTGTATTTGCATACATAGTATATTAGGGTTGTGAGAGATTGTAACATTGAGTTGTGCTTCATTGTGTTCTCATCTATTGTAGAGAACAAATTTATATTTGTTGCATTGTGAGATTGTTAGGTTTTCGGTGAGCTAGAAACCGAGTGTGTTGTGAAGTTTTCGGTGAACTAGAAAACCGATTGTGAGGAGTGACGTTGATCGGTGAGCGTTAAAAACTGATACTGTGAGGTGTAAATGTTATTCGGGTGAACGTAGAAAACCCGGTTGTGATAGTGGATTTCTCCCCGGGAGTGGGGAGCGGAGACGTAGGACGGAAGGTCCGAACTCCGTGATCATATCGCTTGTTTGAGTGTGCTTTGGCGTTCATTCATATTTATGTTCATATCTTATATCGCCATTGTCATTAGCTCATTATCTATATCATCCACTATCTTGTTTAGATTGTTTACCCCTTGTGTTAGTTTACATATCCTATACATATATCATATTGTATATCTCTTTGATAGGATATATCATCTTGTGTTAGCTCATATATCCTTGCATATATCTCATAGTATATCTCATTGCTAGGATATTTACCTTTGTTCATTTTGCTTATTCTTGCACATAACTCTTGTATATCTATCTTGCAAGAATATACTTGTTAATTAATTTTAATTGGCATTTAATCGGATTAGATTAGCATAAGACCCTAATCACCCCCCCTCTAGGGTCTAACAATTGGTATCAGAGCTTGGTGCTCTTTGATTTAAGGTCTAATCGCCTTGAGTTAAAGATCCAAGTTAGCTTACTGTGCTAATCTATTTTTGAGCTTTATTTTTTAGATTCAAAATATTTGTTCAATCTAAAAATATCGATTTATGGGAAATCATTGATTGTGCTTATATTGTGCCCACGTTGGAGAAATCCAAGTGGAGCAAACATGATAAAAAGATGTCTATTATGAACAAGCTTATGTTAGAATTTTTATTAAATGCATTTGATTCATTTATGTCTAACAAGCTTGATTCTTTTGATAGCGCTTATACATTATGGAAATTTATAGAAGCACATCAAGGGGACTTGGAGGCGATCCAACAAGTTTTGGCGGATCCGGCTTCAAGTTCATGTGGAGCGTCATGCACACGTGCACTAGGCGATAGCCCTAGTGAGGTTTGCGAGTTCGAATCTATTAATGATTTACCTAATGATGAACTTGCTTGTGCTAGTGAAAAATTATTACATGCCTTTAACAAATTGCAAAATGATTTCATTAATTTACAAAGCAAGCATGAAATTTTGAAATCCGATCATGAGTTGTTAGCATCTAAGTTTGAAACTATTTCTAATGAAAATGTGATCCTTAAAGAAAACAATGAAAAATTAAAATTGGATCATGTTTTTTTAACTTCAAACGTTGCTAGTTTAACTCATGAAAGAGATAATGCCATGTTAGAAGTAAAGAACATACAAAATAATACTGCTTCTTTTATAAATAATTATTTATGTTCTACTTCTAAAAATGCATATGTGCCTAAAAATGAAGATTTGAATCTTATGAAAAATAGTATTTCATCTTTAGATTCAACTTTGAAAATATGCATTGATAACCATAAGAAACTTATGGACAAGTGTGCTAAATCTAGTGCTACAAAATCACCTACACACTATGCACACTTGTATAGCAAAGTTTATAAATGCTCCATTTGTGGTCGTAAAGGCCATTTAGCTAAATTTTGCTATAATGCACAAAAACATAAGAATGTTAATCCTTCTTGTGCATCTCATCAAGTTTCTTCATCACATGTACACACACATGCACTTATTTCTCATCATAAGCATGCTCATGTGTATCATTGTGATTTTTGTGGTAGAGTTGGTCACTTAGCTAAGTTTTGTTTTGATTTGCGAAAAGTTTCTAAATCGCAAAATATTTCAAGTAGACCAACATTGTTTCAAAATATTTCTCATTTGCAAAACAATCTTAAAAGACCATAACCCTAGGGCCTTGAGCTTAAATGATAGGGGTCATGTCCCTAAATCTTTTGGTACCAAGAGTTCTTGGGTACCAAAACAATTTTGAATTTTAAACCAAGAATTTTAATGTTTTTATCTTTCTTTTTCTTGGTTTTGAAAATTATGCTTTGAAACTCTTTATGAAAACACTTCTTAAATTGATCAAATCTTCTGTTTTCATGATTATTTGTTTCGATCTTGGTGAGAGGACTATGTTCATATAACCCTCCGGAGTTATTGGGTGTTTATTCCCAAATATTGTTTACCGGATGCTAAAAATGTTCATATGGGTTAATACTAGCTCAAGAGCTAGATAGAGTTGCTTCTCTTGATTTTTGAAAATCAATGATGATTTTGTTTTATGATTTAAACTTTGATTTATGATTTCAATTAGTTGATTTGTTTTCATTTGAAAACTTTTTACATAATTCTCATGTTTCTCTTCTTTTGACTTCATAAATCTATTTTATACATTGGCTTTTATGGTATGAGACAATATGTTCATCTTGATATATTTATATATGTTCTCATTATCTCTTGAATGTGAGTGATTTTTGGCATATTATTTATGCTTGCTCACATGTTTGCCATGATCTTTACTGCATATATTTTATATGGCATTTTGATAGGGGGAGCTATTCCCCATTCTATGTTTATTTTTATACTCACCTATGCTTAATGATAGGGGGAGCTTTCGCTCTCTTATTCTTTTGTCCCCTTTTTGATGTTGTCAAAGGAGGAGAAATATTGTGAATATATTCTTTCTTGTTTATATGCATGTGAATTATAAATTATATATTCATTTCCTTCATGCATATATTTCTTTTTGTAAATTGTTTGTCATCATCAAAAAGGGGGCAATGGAGGTTGGAGGAATTGTGGAGTGAAGCAACGTACAATTCAAGTTAAAGATCAAGTTCAAGCTTCATCCGCATGTGTACCAAGTTGAGCTCAATGAAGATCAAGATCAAGCTTGGGTAATTTAGTTTAGGTTTTATATTATGTGTGTTAGTACTTTAAGCTCAATCATATACACACATACACGCTTTGGTTTTTGGTTTTGTATATATACTGTTATATATATATACATATATGTTTTTGGTTTAATAGGTTTCGAATATATATATGAAACAAATGAATAGAATTGGAAAATACTATTTTGTTTCATGTTTATATGCCTACATATGATTTCCTCTTTAACAAGCTTATATTTAATGAAATCATATTTAGTGTTTTGAATATATTGCATAGAATATGCAATTTTATGAAAATATTGTATTTCTAGGTTATAGACTTCATAACAACATATTATATCTTTTATCAAGTCTATACAATCATTTCATAAGGTTTCAAAATGTTGTTTAAGTCAAAATATCAAAATATCAATTTTCAGGTTTTCATGTTTTGGACTATTTTGTAAAATGATGATATTTTTCATTTGGGAAGTCCTTTTTCGAAACCAGTCATTGTAGCATGTTTATTATCATGTCTACAATCATTCCCCAAAGTTTTATATTTTTTGGAATTTATTTGATATTTTTAAACAGCATTTTAAAATCAGGTTTTTTTTGAGTGTCAGTTTTCGGTCGACCGGATCGGTCGACCGAACCTGAGGTCAAAAGTTTCCTGGCCGACAGAAGCCTGTCGGTCGACCGGTCCGGTCGACCGATGAATTTTCCGGTCGACCGACGAAATTTTCCGGTCGACCGACGAGTGTTCTTCAGCTTCCAACGGCTAGTTTTTTGACCGTTGCCTTGAGGTTGTGTTTTGTCTTTTGCTCAGTTTTTTGGCTGAGTTGAGAGAGGGTATAAGTACCCCATTGCCTTCAACTCTGAAACTAACCAAGAGAGTTTAAAAACAAGTTTAAGAAAGTTTTAATCAAGGGTTTATGTTTGGTTTAAGTGTGTTTATAAGCTTTTAAGCATTTGAGTGTTTTGGTTTTATGAATCAAATTCCACAAGAGCTTGAGGAGATTATCTATTGAAGTTTGAGCTTCCAACTATCATCCCTCCATCTCTTGTTATCAAATTGAGAAGTTTTCTAAACTCAAACTCTAGCTTTACATTTATATACTTGTTTGATTATCATTGTTCTTAAGCTAGATTTTATATTTGAGTTTAGTTTGATTTTGATTTATATCTCTTTGTTCACACACAACCTATTGAGCTTATTGTATTTACATTCATAGTATAATTGGGTTGTGAGATTGTGTATCTTAGAGAGTGAGCTTACAATTCGTTCTCATCCATTGTAGAGAACAAACACTTTGTATTGAGCCTTAATTGTGAGGATACACTTTGTAATACACTTGTACACCAAGAGAGAAGTGTGTGGCGAGAGTCGGGGATCGTCCCAAGAGGAGTGGGGTAGGTGACGAGAGGTTGTAATTCCTAACACTTGAGGGAGACACGTCTAGTTCCAACACTTAGTGGGTGTAGAGTGTGATTGCAAGAGTGTGAGTTGTAGAGTTTTCGGTTAGCTAGAAAACCGAGTGTGTAGAAGAAGTTCCGGCTTCCAAACCGGATTGTGTTAGTGGATTTCTCCCCGGGAGTGGGGAGCGGAGACGTAGGACGGAAGGTCCGAACTCCGTGATCATATTGCTTGTTTGAGTGTGCTTTGGCGTTCATTCATATTTATGTTCATATCTTATATCGCCATTGTCCATAGCTCATTATTTATATGATCCACTATCTTGTTCATATTGTTTACCCTTGTGTTAGTTTATATATCCTTGCATATATATTTCATCATATAGGATATATCTTATTGTTTACATTGCTTATCCTAGCTTACAAATATTGTTGTATTTCATACTTGCTAGGATAACGTATTAATTAATTTTAATTGGCATTTAATCGGATTAGATTAGCATAAGACCCTAATCACCCCCCCTCTAGGGTCTAACAATTGGTATCAGAGCTTGGTGCTCTTTGATTTAAGGTCTAATCGCCTTGAGTTAAAGATCCAAGTTAGCTTATTGTGCTAATCTAATTTTGAGCTTTATTTGTATCTTGCTTGCCTTTTATATTATGGATATGCATGGTTTAGGTTATGCCATCAATATTGCTCCTAGATTAGATAATTTCCCCTATGCCCAATGGTGTGTTAGATTTAAACTATTTGTTAGATCTAAACATTTTGATTTATGGGAAATTATAGATGATGCTTATATTGTGCCCATTTTGGAGAAATCCAAGTGGAACAGAAATGATCATCGCATGTTTACCATGAACAACATTTTGTTAGAATATTTGTTAAATGCTTTTAACTCATCTATGTCTAACAAGTTTGTTCATTTTGATAGTGCTTACACCTTATGGATATTTATAGAAGCACATCAAGGAGACTTGGAGGCGATCCGACAAGCTTTGGAGGATCCCGCTTCAAGTTCATGTGGAGCATCATGCACACGGCCACTAGGCGATAGCCCTAGTGAGGTTTGCGAGTTCGAAACCATAAATGATTTACCTAATGATGAACTTGCTTGTGCTAGTGAAAAATTATTACATGCCTTTAACAAATTGCAAAATGATTTCATTAATTTACAAAGCAAGCATGAAATTTTGAAATCCGATCATGAGTTGTTAGCATCTAAGTTTGAAACTATTTCTAATGAAAATGTGATCCTTAAAGAAAACAATGAAAAATTAAACCCCATTGCCTTCAGCTCTCCACCTAACTATGAGAGAGTTTTAAAACAAGTTTAAGAAAGTTTTAATCAAGGGTTTAAGTTTGTTTAAAGTGTGTTTATAAGCTTTTAAGCATTTGAGTGTTTCGATTTTGTGAATCAAATTCCACAAGAGCTTGAGGAGATTATCTATTGAAGTTTGAGCTTCCAACTATCATCCCTCCATCTCTTGTTATCAAATTGAGAAGTTTTCTAAACTCAAACTCTAGCTTTACATTTATATACTTGTTTGATTATCATTGTTCTTAAGCTAGATTTTATATTTGAGTTTAGTTTGATTTTGATTTCACTCATTGTTACACACACCCACTTTGAGCTTATTGTATTTGCATATATAGTATATTAGGGTTGTGAGAGATTGTAACATTGAGTTGTGCTTCATTGTGTTCTCATCTATTGTAGAGAACAAATTTATATTTGTTACATTGTGAGATTGTTAGGTTTTCGGTGAGCTAGAAACCGAGTGTGTTGTGAAGTTTTCGGTGAACTAGAAAACCGATTGTGAGGAGTGACGTTGATCGGTGAGCGTTGAAAACCGATACTGTGAGGTGTAAACGTTATTCGGGTGAACGTAGAAAACCCGGTTGTGATAGTGGATTTCTCCCCGGGAGTGGGGAGCGGAGACGTAGGACGGAAGGTCCGAACTCCGTGATCATATTGCTTGTTTGAGTTTGTCTTTGGCGTATTTGTTTTTGCATTTATCTTATATCGCCAATTGTGCATTACTCATTTATCTCATCCACTATCTTGTTTAGATTATTTACCCTTGTGTTGTTTATATATCCTTGCACATACTTGCCTATATCTCATTATTAGGATATATATATATTGTTGTTCATATTGCTTATCCTAGCTTACAAATATTGTTGTATTTCATACTTGCTAGGATAACTTATTAATTAATTTTAATTGGCATTTAAATCGGATTAGATTAGCATAAGACCCTAATCACCCCCCTCTAGGGTCTCACAGAATGTTCACAATCCTTTAATATATATTTTATTAGGACTGAATTATTAGATACTCCTACATTTGCATGAAACTGTAGCAGTGGTATATAATTGAATGCGTTGACTCATTTATTACATTTTCTGACAATATACTGTGTACTAGATGAACTTGTATTGTGTAATGTGTATGTATAGATGTCTATCTGCACTAGTATAATTATGAATAAAAAAACTATTCTGAACTTTTAACCTATACGTTAATATAGTATACTCATACATGATTGTGTACAAGTGAAAATTATGAGATGCAGGTGATGTGACATAGGCTTTAAACCTGAACAACACATTAAAACATTTCAACTAACATACCTGGACTAAGATATTATGTACAACTGCGTATGAATGATTCCACACTGCATTGCTTGCTGCTCCAAAATTAGTGCTGCTAAATGTGTGCTAATTGTGTAAGCTTACACTAATACTTTGCTGTAGAGTTGGTTGACATACATGACTTGATAACCTCTACACGCTGTTGTTACATAACTGCAACTTATGACCCTAAAGTGAGATATGATGTATTAAATATATATGTGCCATATGATTTCTAATAGACTGCTACTTGTTGAGATATGCTGGAAAGATAATAACTCACTATGACAATGTGATGATTTGTGCTGAATAATTACGATTAATGATACCTTAAAGTTTATAAATTGATATCACTAGTATTACTCTTCCTAATTGGCCGCTAATCGATATGACAATGTTCATAACGTTTTGATACCACTTTATTATGAGGGACACATACCATTCCAGCGTTTGCAAACCAGTGTGTCCTTCTATGCCTTTTATTAAAACTATGTGAAACATGTTGGGAAATTAACAGTACAACAAGACCTTTCCCGTCTTTGTGATGAGATGAGAATAAAAAAAATAGAAGAGAAAAAACAGAGAAATAGAGAGATTGTACACACAAGATTTACCGAGGTTCAGCTCAAATTGAGCCTACGTCCTCACCCGCCCCTTCTTCACCGTTTCCACTATAATCAAATGAAAGTTTACAAAGGGTCTTCTCTTAAGTAGGTATAACTTAACTTGAGTATCACTTTCTCTCAAACTCACTTGAGGATTACAACTTTCTCTCAAACTCACTTGAGGATTACAGATTTGTATGTGGTTCTTCTTCTTGTTTCTTGCTTTCAACCTTCACCATCTCCCCTCTATTTATAGGGAGGATATGCCTCTTGGGTATACCGTATTCATTGTATGGGAAAGTCCAAAAACTAACCCTTCCTTTTTCCAATGCATGGGGAAAGGCAATCTATCAATGCATGCATGTAGTCAACCACAAAATCTCCATGAATTAAATCCATATTAATTCATCATGGGGATGGACATCGCTTCCTATCAATCTCCCCTTCCATCCTCTTGAGGAGAAGGTTTTCAAACATTTGTCATACCTGCCTTTCTTCGGCAAAGGTCATGCTTCTCTTTTGGTAGAGGCTTCGTAATCATGTCAGACAGATTTTGGCTTGTATCAATTTTCTTAATGTGCATAAGACGATTCTCCAAAGCATCACGAATCCAATGAAAGCGTACATCGATATGTTTTGTCCTTGAGTGATAGGTAGCATTTTTACTCAAGTCAATGGCACTCTGACTGTCACAATATAGAGTGTACTTCTCTTGCTTGAGAGATAATTCCTTCAGAAAATTATTCATCCATAAGAACTCCTTGCTGGCTTCTGTAGCAGCGATATACTCAGCTTCTGTGGTGGATAGAGCGATACACTTTTGCAGCTTGATTGCCATGATACGGCTCCCCCTGCAAAGGTAAATAAGTATCCTGATGTGGACTTTCTTTTGTCCATGCAAAGGTAAATAAGTATCCTGATGTGGACTTTCTTTTGTCCAAGTCACCTGCCATATCAGAATCAGTATAGCCTTCCAAGATAGGTTTTCCATCTCCAAAACATAAAGCATATTTAGAGGTTCCTCTAAGATATCTTAGTATCCACTTTACTGCTTTCCAATGTTCTGTACCAGGATTGGCAAGATAACGACTTACCACTCCAATTGCATGTGCTTTGTCGAGTCTTGTACAAACCATGGAGTACATCAAACTTCCGACGGCCGAGGCAAATAGAATGCTCTTCATCCCCTCCTTCTCCTTCTAACTTGAAGGGCTTTGTTGTGTACTTAGCTTAAAATGAGCTGCTAGCGGTGTGCTGACTGGATTAGAGTTTAACATATTGAACCTCTCCAGAACATGTTCAATGTATCTTTCTTGTGATAGCCATAACTTTCTCGCACTTCTGTCTTGAGAAATCTTCATTCCCAATATATGTTGTGTTGCTCCTAAGTCCTTCATATTAAAGGACTTGCTCAGCTCTTTCTTCAACCTATTAATTTTAGACCTATCTTTTCTAACAACAAGCATATCATCAGCATATAGAGAGAGAATAATGAAATCATCATCCGAGAACTTTTGGACATAAACACAATGATCTGCAGATGTTCTTTTGTATCCATGGTCAAGCATAAAAGAATCAAATCTTTTATACCATTGTCGCGGTGCCTGCTTGAGTCCATACAAGCTCTTCTTCAATTTGCAAACCAAGTGTTCTTTGCTCTTTACCTTGAAACCCTCTGGCTGCTCCATATAGATTTCTTCTACTAAATCACCATGGAGGAATGATGTCTTCATATCTAACTGCTCAACTTCAAGATCTTGAGAAGCAGCAAGACTAAGAATAACCCGAATAGAAGACATCTTTACAACAGGAGAAAAAATTTCTTCATAGTCAACACCTTGCTTCTGACTAAAACCTTTCACCACGAGGCGAGCTTTGTACTTGACTTGGCCATTTCCTTCATTCTTGATTTTGAACACCCATTTGTTCTTCAAGGCTTTTCTGTTCTTAGGTAGCTCCACCAAATCATAAGTGTGATTCTTATGCAAAGAATCCATCTCCTCTTGCATAGATTTCTTCTATTTTGCACGATCATCATGAACTTGTGCTTCATGGAAACTTTCTGGTTCACCTGCATCTATTATCATAGTATACTCTGAAACAGGGTATCTAGTTGAGGGTTGTCGTTCTCTCTCTGACCGTCTCAACTGAGGTACTTGTGGCTGATCCATATATGGTGGCTCTACATGTTCATGCTCCCCCTGATCAAAACCTGAGGAACCTACAATTTCTTCTTCTTCCTGCACATCTTTAAAATCATTATTTTCAAGCATGGGAGAAGGAAAAACAACTGGTGTAGAGATTGGATCTGAGATGATATGAGTGTTTTGTGGCTCCTCTTCTTTTCAAAATCAGCAAGTGTTTTATCTTCACAAAACACGACATCCCTGCTCCTCACAATTTTCTTATTTTTAGGATCCCACAATCTATTCCCAAATTCATCATTTCCATATCCTAGGAAGATTCATGGAATAGCTTTATTATCAAGCTTTGTTCTTTTCTCCTTAGGTACATGTCCAAATACCTTACACCCGAACACCCACAAGTGAGAATATGAAATATCCTTTCCACTCCTAACTCTTTTTGGAATATCTCCATCAAAGAAAACTGAAGGGGACATGTTTGTCAAGTAGCAGGTTGTTCGCACTGCTTCTCCCCAAAATATTTTTGGTAATTTAGCTAAGGATAGCATACTCCTTATCCTTTCCACAATTGTGTGGTTCATCCTTTCTACAATCCCATTGTGTTGTGGTGTGTGTGGAATAGTCTTTTGGTGTCTAATGCCATAAAAAGAACAATAGTCTTCAAACATCCTTGAAGTATACTTACCTCCATTATCAGTATGAATACACTTCAAGAGCTTTCCGGTTTCTCTTTAAACTTTAGTATGAAAGTCTTTAAAAACTTCAAAGACTTGATCTTTGGTTTTTATAACATACACCCACACCTTTCTAGATGCATCATCTATGAATGTCACAAAGTATGAGGCACTACTAAAAGTTTTTTCATTTATGGGTCCGCATACATCCGAATAGACTAAGTCCAATATACCAGTTTTTTTTGTTATAATTTTTAACAAAAGCTACCCGGTGTTGTTTCCCAATTAAGCAGTGATCACAGTGGGATAGTGTTATACCTTGCATGGATGGAAGTAGCTGTAGCCTTGCGAGAGTTTGTAGCACTTTCTCGCTCATGTGGCCAAGTCGTTTGTGCCACAAATCCATAGAGGTACCTTCCACTGTTCTAAGTTCATCATTCTCTAAGTGAAACTGAGTCTTATAGAGAGTGCAACACTTCTTTCCTCTCGCTAGATCATTCTCTAAGTGAAACTGAGTCTTATAGAGAGTGCAACACTTCTTTCCTCTCGCTAGTACAAGTGATCCTTTGGTAAGCTTCCAACATCCTTTACCAAAGCTGCTTGTGTATCCTTCTTCATCAAGCTTGCCAGTGGAGAGAAGATTAAGATGAAGATCGGGCACAAATCTAACATCTTTTAGAACCATCTTTGTTTCAAGATTAGTAGTAACACAAATATTTCCAATGTCAAGAATTTGAGAAGAGTTTTTGTTACCCATTTTTACCATTCCAAGATTACCTTCACGAAGCGAAGTGAAGTAGTCCTTCTGGGGAGTAGCATGGTAGGAAGCACCAGAATCAATCAATTCCGAGTCTTGGCAAGTGAGATTTGTACAGTCTTCTTCATATGCCGAGAAAAACACAATTTCATTGTCACTGACAACAGCTACACTTTCATTCATTTCTTATTTTTCATTTTTCTTTCCTTCCTTATGTTCTCGCTTGAGCTTGCGGCATTCCCGTTTTATGTGTCCATTCTTCCTGCAGTGATAGCAAGTAATGTCCTTTCTAGCTTTTGATTTTCCTTTTGACTTGTCTCGATTATGAGGCTGTCGATATTTGCTCATCCCCCTGTTCTCGGTAACTAGAGCATGAGAATGGGAGGATCCAGATGACTTTCTTCATATTTCTTCATTCAAGAGGCTGCTTGTAACTTGGTTCATGGATACAACTCCATCAGGTGAAGAGTTGCTAAGAGACACCACCAACGTCTCCCAACTATCTGGTAACGAGCTAAGCAAAAGAAGGGTTTGAAGCTCATCTTCCAACACCATCTTCATGGCTGCAAGTTGATTTACAATACTTTGAATTTCATTCAAATGTTCAGATATAGAATCACCTTCCTTGAACTTGAGATTGACAAGCTTCCGAATCAAGAAAGCTTTGTTGCCGACGGTCTTTCTTTCGTAGAGATCTTCAAGTTTCTTCCACAATCTATTCGCCGAAGTATCATTTGACACATGATGGAATATAGTGTCATCCACCCATTGCCGAATGGTGCCGATGGTTTTCCTATCAAGCTTCTTCCAATCATCCGCCGTCATGGACTCTGGTTTGGAGGACTCACCTTTAACTGACGCATAGAGGTCCTTACAATATAGAAGATCCATCATCTTTGCCTTCCATATCATCCAATTGCGGCCATTCAAACTGATCATTCGAACACCGCCGACGGGAGTCTCCATCTCGACACAAGAAGATTAGCAACCTTGCTCTGATACCACTGTTGGGAAGTTAACAGTACAACAAGACCTTTGCCGAGGTTCAGCTCAAATTGAGCCTACGTCCTCACTCGCCCCTTCTTCACCGTTTTCACTATAATCAAATGAAAGTTTACAAACTATCTTCTCTCAAGTTGGTATAACTTAACTTGGGGATCACTTTCTCTCAAACTCACTTGAGGATTACAACTTTCTCTCAAACTCACTTGAGAATTACATATTTGTATGTGGTTCTTCTTCTTGCTTCTTGCTTTCAATCTTCATCATCTCCTCTCTATTTATAGGGAGGATATGCCTCTTGGGTACACCGCATTCATTGTATGGGAAAGTCCAAAGACTAACCCTTCCTTTTCCCAATGCATGGGAAAAGACAATCTATCAATGCATGCATGTAGTCAACCCCAAAATCTCCATGGGTTAAATCCATATTAATTCATCATGGGGATGGACCCCGCTTCCCATCAAAACATATGTATACTTGCTGTTTATTCATGATTTTCTAGAAGAAATACTAGAAATTTGATAAGGTGGCCATGAAAAATAAAGAGAGCTGGATAAGAAATGCTTGCATGAAGGAAAAATCCAAGTAATAATAATAATAATCAAGGAAAAGAATGCTTGCCAATTAGCGCCGAGAACGTGAACACCAAACAAATTCCTTCTCCTCAAATAGCCAAACTCCCCTCCCTTTTTTATTTTTTTTCCGTGAGACAGTATTTGGAAGGGGGTTTTGAAGGGAGAGAAATTGGTGGAGGGTTTTGTTTTGTGGATAGATTAGGGGAAGAGTTAGTTTTATGCAGTTGGAAAAAATTAGTTAGTGGGTTGGTGGGTTTAATTTGTTAGTGAGTTTGTTATGATTTAGATATTTTAGTTAGTGGGTTTGTTAGGATATTACAGTTCACAAATCTTCCTTATCAAACAAAACAAAATTTTTTAATGTCATCTAATCTTGTGACGTGGTATCTACACAAGAGAACAAATTGTAGCTGTTATGTGAGACGTCCTTTTCATATAAATTGAATACAAAGACAACTTTTATTTTCCACTAGGATTGAATCAGTTGTAAACATGTAACCATGATTCTTTATGTTGTTACTATCTTCAGTTGTTGCATATTGAGCATATTAGTTTATAAGGACTAACACTAATAACTTTACTAACATTGGTATTGTGCATGCTAATTAATTATGTCTTAGCTTTTGTACTAAAACAGATATTGATTATTACAAAAGCCTTACATAACAAATGGGTCTAACGGATCAAGCATGAGAGTGATGAAAGCAAGAGGTACAAGGCCAGATTAGTCGTGAAGGGGTTTCAACAGCGGGGAGGAGTGGATTATACAAAGATATTTCCCCCCATTGTGAAGCTTACAATCATTAGAGTGGTGTTGAGATTAGTAGCTGCAGAAGATCTCTACCTTAAGCAGTTAGATGTGAAGACTGTCTTTCTTCATGGTGACTTGGATGAAAAAAATCTACATGAAGCAACCTGTTGGTTTTATAGAAGAAGGAAAGGAAGAGATGATGTGTAAGCTCAAGAAGAGCTTGTATGGTTTGAAATAGGTTCTGAGACAGTGGTACAAGAAGTTCGATAACTTCATGTAGAGCAATGACTATGAAAGATGTAATTCAGATCATTGTTGCTACTTCAAGAGATTGGAGTCCAGCTATATCGTGTTATTATTGTATGTTGATGACATGTTAGTTGCATGACCGTGTTTAGAGGGGATAAACAAGTTGAAGAAGAAATTGGCAAATGACTTTTCGATAAAAGATCTGGGTGCATCAAAGCAAATTCTTGGGAAGCGAATCAATAGAGATGAAGCTGAAGGGACGCTAAAGTTGAGTCAAGCTGAATACATCGAAAAGATACTTCAGAGGTTCAACATGGATAATGCTAACCCCGTCGGCACGCCCCTTGAAAGCCAGCTCAAGTTATCTAAGGAGCAATCACCCAAGACAGATGCAGAAAAGGATCACATGAGCAGGGTGTCATACCCATCAGCCATTGGTAGCCTTATATACGCAATGGTTGTACGAGGTCGAATATCGCCCATGCATTGGGAGTTGTGAACAGGTTTGCAAGTAATCCAGGGAAGAAACATTAGGAAGTCGTGAAGTGGATATTGCGTTACTGGAGAAGGACTACAGATACGCTATTGTGTTTCAGGAGGAAAGAATTGGTACTGCAGGGATACATGGATGCAGATTTCACCGGTGATCATGATACAAGGCGAAGTACCATGAGGTATGTTTATACTTTGGTGTCGACAATAGTGAGCTGGGTCTTATGTCTACAGAAGATTGTAACATTGTCCACAACTGAGAAAGAGTATGTCGCAGTGACTGAAGCCAGCAAAGAGATGATTTGGTTGATCGGGTGCCTGGAAGAGTTGGGTTTGAAGCACGGGAACGACGTTCTTTATTGTGATAGCCAGAGTGCTATATACATTACCAAGAATCTAGTATATCATGCCAGAATGAAGCACATTGACGTACGATACCACTTCATACGCTCGCAAATTGAGGACGACAAGTTACGATTGGAGAAGATTTTGGGGAGCCAAAATCCTACGAATATGTTGACGAAAACAGTGACCATCGACAAACTAGAGTTGTGCGTAACTTCAGTTGGCCTTCACGCGTAGGAGATGAAAGCGGGATCACACTAGGAGGATCGACAGGATCGCCGAGATGAAATTGATTGAAGAATAGATTTTTGGGTAGGAGAATGCTTGCGAAGATGGCGGGAGTTCGGGAGAGCTCGTTGATGGCGGTTTCATCTCCAAGTGGGAGATTGTTGGTTTTGGTCATGTGAAGAACGAAACCTGAAACAATGCTGCGAGGCTAAAAAATCTCGGGTCGGTCGATCGACAGAGGAGATCGGGTCGATGGAAGCAACTGCAGGAAATGAGCATGAGAAGCTCGCTCTGGCCGGTCGACCAACAGGGATTGTCCGGTCGACCGAAAAACCTGTAGGAATCCAAGCCCATAATCGAGCTACGGCCGGTCGACCGACACGAGGACTCCGGTCGACCGAAAACGTGCACGAGAAGCTGATTACAGGAAGGTGTTCTGGCCTGTCGACCGACACCCATGGTCCGGTCGACTGAAACCAGTTTTTCCAGTTTCCTAAATCGTTTGGGAATCTGTTTTGGGCTGGGATACTATATATACCTTGATATGTTTTTAGGGTTTGTAGAACAAGAAAAAAACAGGGTTTTGACGACTATTTAAGAAAGATATCTCAGGGATATAAAAACCTATTTGTGGGCATTATAATCTTCTTCAATTAATCAAAGAATTGTGCGGTGCGGCTCCCGAGGACGTAGGCACGTTGCTGAACCTCGTTAAATTTGGTGTGTTCCTTCTTGTTTATCTTTCCTGCAAGTTTTTCTTTTATTTGCGGTGATTTTCCTACCTGTTAAACTTTTAGCACAAGATCTAGAAGTGCACGAGTTCGATTGTGTGATTCGAATCCCAACAAGCAGTTTCCTTCAGTGAAGTTTTATTCAAATAATTGTACTCCGTATTAATTTTTTACAAAACCTTTTTTTGGTTGAGGGAAGGAAGTGGCCACCAACTAATCCAATTTTCACTGAGTTTTTTATTCTCAATCAAATAACTCATTATATATCGCGCGTAAACACTTCGTCACCGTCTACTGGTTAAAATATTAGCGTAAATTTGATTCCATGAACACGTGTTCAATTTATTCTTTGCTTCTTAGCGCAGTGATGAAGTTAATCATTCAATTTTACGTATGATGAAAAACACTTTCTATCTTATAAATCAATTAGTCGGATTCAAACTCGAGCAGCAAAAGAAAGAAAAAAGAAAGCTTTGGTTCAACTTGTTTCCACTTGTAAGTAATATTAACATAGATGCATAGACTCAAATTTAATACATTGTTATTCCTAGCTAATTAACAACTGATGATTCACGCACAAGGTTTCAAGATAACCAAGAAATTGAAGGCCAAAGAATTTTAAAATATTAACTGGAAGCCTAATGAGTAATGAAGCGAAGCCTGAGTTATACACAAGTAGGTTAATTAATTTGCATTTAGTTCATGGTCTTTCATCATGGTAAATATTGTTAACTTACAGAAACGAACTCTGGTTCCTCTTTGCCTAACTTTAGTCGGATCGCGTAAATTTTGATCTTAGTATCAGCTTATGAGTTTTCAAATTTTGTAATTGATAGAGTATGAAATTATTACTCTCAATTAGGACTTGAGACGGAGCCATATAGAGCCCACAGGACCCGGCCCCCACAAAAAGTAAAGAAGGGGAAAACGGGAAAAAACAATAGATATTGTGGTTTTTCTTATTAGCCCCATGTACCTTTCAGATTTTGAAATCGGTCCCTCAAATTGTGGAAATTGCTACCAGATCCCTCATTTCTCAGGTTTTTAAAATTAGTCCCTGAAATCATAGAAATTGTTATTAGGTCCCTTAATTCTTAACTTATTTTGAAATTAGTCATCCCAATTAAGATTAGTAATAGTAGTAATTGGAGGGATTACCAAGTAAAATAAACTGTTAAAGACTATCAGCTCATCCAATTCTCATAATTTGTTTCTTCTCAAATTAATCCCTCCAATAGCTATTTCTATTCTCGAGTGGAGGACTAATCTCAAAATAAGTCAAAATTTTAGGGACCTAGTAGCAATTTCCATGATTTGAGGGACTAATTTTAAAATGGGAAAGATTTAAGGGACTAATATGGTGAATCAATTATGGACGATCTTAAAGGAGGTCTAGTATCTTATATCTCCATGGGTGAGGGTTTAATTTTTTTATAGACTTTTCTTACCGAAATTCTTGGCTCCACCACTATTCTCCACTTTATTCAAAACGCTTTCTTCCACCAAAATATGTCATTTCAGCCCACGTGTAGATGAGGATACTAGGGCTTCTATTTTCTTTGTCTTGGGGCTTGATAGGATTCAGTCACATGATCGATACTTAGGCCTCCCTTCGGTGGTTGGAAGAAGCCATTGTCAGACTTTTGCTTCAATCAGAGACTTAGTTTGAAAAAGAGTCCAAGCTTGGAATAGGGCTCTTTTCTCAGCTAGGGGGCGAGAGGTTATGGTGCAAGCTGTTTTACAGGCGATTCCATGTTATGTGATGAGTATCTTCCGCATTCCCTTTCTTTGTGCAGGAAGATTGAGTCTATCATTATGAGATTCTGGTGGGGATCGACTTCTGGTGAGAGGATCACTGGACTAGGTCGCAGAAGGTGTGTCGAGCAAAGTCAAAGGGTGGTCTGGGCTTTAGAGATCTGCAAGTATTTAATCAGGCACTGGTGGCTAAGCAGGCATGGAAGATCTTTCATGACCCTTCTTCTCTGGCTAGTAGGGTTTTGAAGGGGAAGTATTTCAGGGACTCGGACTTCCTTTCAGCCGGTGCCAGCCCTGGCTATTCTTATTTATGGCGGATCATTATCTGGGGGTGAGAGCTCCTGGCCCAAGGTTTGAGATGGAGGATAGGTGATGGCCATAGTGTCTCTATCGGTACTGATCCATGGATCCCAATGCCCTTTTCTTTCAGGCTAATCACTTCTCCAATCGACCCTTCCAGGAGTGTGGTTGAGCTGATCTCTACTTCGGGTACTTGGCCCCCTTCTCCTGTCCCTGACAGACTCATTTGGCATTATGAGGAGAAGGGGTGCTACATAGTCAAGAGTGGATACCGACTTCTTCGCCACACTATGTCTGATGCTGCTTCCACCTCATATTCTAAGGTGGCGAAGTGGTGATGTTAGGGAGGCTTCGGTCTTGGTGACTCGGATTCTCTGTTTTGTGGAGGAAGGGGATAGGGTTCAAGCCCTCTCTCGTGACATTGCTATCCCTTCCAAATAGCCTTCTGCTTGGTATCCCGTTGCTCTTGGTCTACTAAAGCTCAACACAGATGTTGCTGTTCTTATGGAATGAGATATTGTTGGGTTGGGAGGTGTTATTCGGGACCATCATGGATATGTGATTGGTTGCTACTCTATGGGGCTCAGGGATCCTATGACTGTGGATCATGCGGAGCTGTTGGCTGTCTTGAAAGGCATTCACTTTGTTCGGCGTATGAACTGGAGGATTTCGGTGGTGGAGATAGACTCCCAAGGCTTGTCTCCTTGGTGGACGCTCATTCTTGCTATCATGGCTCCTATTGCAGATGAAGTTCACACTGGTTTGTCTGCTATTGACTGCTCTAAAGTTTTTTATATAAGACACACTGGTAATGGTGTTGCTCATGCCCTAGCTAAGTCGGTTGACTATTTATCCTCTTGTTTTTGGTCTATTTCTGTCCCTTTGTTTTTGAGACAGAGTGTTATTGAGGACTGGGCTGGTTAGGTTGTCCTACCTGCCTTTTCAAAAAAAAAAAAAAAACTCTGAAGCTATTATATTTAATACTATAACATGCTCCGCATGTTAGAGCGTTATTTTTCATCAACCGAAGTATAAATTCATACATCAGTAATTTCTTTAAATCCGCTTTAAATGCATGGATGACGTGATCTAAACATGAGATGTTCTGATATCATGTCAAAAGTCTTTTTCACTACATTAAAACTCGAAAATTATAATGAGAGTTAAGGTTTAAAATTTTATCCCAAAAGTAATCGATGTCCAAATATCGGCTAATATTTGCCATGGTTGTTACGGCCTATAGGTGAAGAAGATTATCAAATGTCGATCCCTATTTTAACACCAGATTTTTTTTAAATTTCCTAAAGCGCATCATGAAAAGAGCGTAAGTGAACTCAGCTGATGTAGAGACACCAACTATGAAATCGAACGACTAATTGCCATTGGGACTGCAACTTGTGAGGATAGAATCAATGCTGATAAGCATCACGCGAGCAATTTTGCATCTCACACAATTTCCTATGCCTGTCAAGAACCAAAAGCCCTCAACATCAAGTATCGATTCATTTTGAGCATCATAGTGTTTCTCAATTGATGTTCAAATATAGTCTAAAAGAATTTATTCTCATCAAAAACATCTTGTCCCAAAATGTTAAGCCATTAGGTAGCAAATAAAGTCAATAAGAAAGTGTATGACACCGAGAGTGAGAGAGAGCTCCCTAGAGTGTGAATAAAGCGGTTGCTCGGTTTGTCACAGTCGCGCAAGTTATAATTGTTATCTAACTGGGGGATTTTTGGGTCAGTTGAAGTTATTTATTTCACTGTGTTGCAATTACAACTGTAGAATTACAACTGTAAAACGAACCAAATCAAATAGATCTAATGCGGTTGAGTTTAGTTTGGACATAGACATGTCAAGTTAGAGAGTTTTTAGCGAAAATACAGTACTCTTACTCCTTCAAATCTCTCGCTCATCTCATACGGGCAAATTAATCAAACTAATTATTTTGGAAACTAAAAATCGAACCTTAATCTATTACAATATTTAAAAAATATTAATATAAATTATCTTTTCATCTAGAACCAGCAAAAGGTATTAAACAACTAAGTTGAGAATGGACAGATCAGTCAGATTATGCGCGTTTATTCATTTTGCACCCATTAGTGCTCACCCCTACTTTCCAAAGATAAATTTTACTAGGTGACAGACATTTGAGCTATCATCTTTTCTAAAGCTCCACAAGGGAGGCCTCAAGTTCACGAAGCTCATGAAATTGACACTAATGGGTGAAGAGAGCACATCAGCCTACAATTGAAGCAAATCCTTTGAAAAGTATAAAAAAGAAACCCACCAAAGGAGGATCAACTTCATTCCTTATCGCATCCAAGATCACCTTATCCTCTCATCAGAATCTGACATCAAACAGGCCTTCTTAGCCTTTTTCACCAACCTTTTTAAGTGAACAACCTACATCTAGACTCAGCATAAATTGGAATCTTCTTTACACCTTCAAATTTTGTTGATCATCCTTCTTTGGATGAACCTTTTTCTAAGGAAGGGATTAAACAGGCTGTTTTTGGTTTGCACCCAGACAAATCCCCTGGTCTGGATGGCCTCGCCATCTTATTCTTTCAGAACCTTTGGCCTGTCATACACAATGATGTTACATCTTTTATCCAATCTCTTTATCATGATGCAAATCCTCTTCATAACATCAATTACTCCTTCATTTGTCTCATCCCCAAGAAGGAAAGGGCCAATACTCCTTTTGATTATAGACCCATCAGCCTTATAAACAGTTCTGTCAAGATTTTTACTAAGATTCTAGCCAATCGGCTTAAGCCTCTTATCTCCTCCTTGGTGGATCAGTCTCAATCTGCATTTCAAAATGGTAAATCTTCTCTTGACTCTATCCTCCTTGCCCATGAAATGATCAATAGTTGCTCCTCTGGGAAAAAAGAACTTTGTACCATCAAGGTGGATTTTTTTAAAGCTTTTGACTGTGCTAACTGGAACTTCCTTCTCTCCCTGCTTCAAGCCAGAGGCTTTAGCCCCCGATGGTGCCTTTGGATTTCCATCATTCTATCATCCTCTAAGTCAACAGCCCTTGTTAATAGCTTTCCTTCCCCTTTCTTTCAATGTCATCGTGGTCTTAGACAAGAGGATCCCCTCTCTCTTATACTTTTTCTGTTAATTGTGAATGTCTTAAATAAGATGATCCCTGCTAGTTTCCAAGCCGGTGACCTTTCTGACCTCAACCTCAAAGGTGAACTTAATTCTATCAGGTCCCTCCAGTTTGCAGATGATACCTTTATCTTTTGTAAAGCTGAGCATAGGGACATCCATACCCTTAAATCTATCATGCTTATGTTTGGTAGTGTCACGCCCCGCTTCCCAAAATACCCGGGAATCGGAACGTGAACAAGCCCACGACGTATTAGATTGAGAAGAAATATACACTACCATTTTTTTCTCTTTTCTTTTCTTCTCAATCCAATACGCTAAGCGTCTGGAAATAAATACAATGCGAAGTCACAGGTCCCTGATCACAATCAGCAAGAATATAATAGACAAACTCAGAATAAAAATATCATATCACAAATATGATAACATCCGAGACATAATATTCGGGTCAACATGCCCTTATACAAACTATCTGAATGAAATACTGGAGAATATAAAATACAATGATCAGGCGGAAAAGGAAATGCTACGAAAATAAACTGAAAGGAATAACTAAACTTTAACATGTTCTTCTGCTCCATCTACAAGGCACTCCTGCTGAGAATCTTCCGGCTTCTGGCGATCTCCTAGCTGAACATGTTCTTCCTCTAAGTCTGACGTACACCAGAGAAAACATGTGTACGTCAGCGTGCATGGCGCGCGGCAAGACCCCATAAAAGAAAATAGAACGAAAGAAAACCCAAGCGAAAAAGATACAATAACCGAAACAACAAAAGAACGTACAACTGAAATCCACAAATCAACATGAAAACACTACTAAATCATGATAACATAAAGCATCCAAAATCGATCAGGTAAAGAGATCATGTAGCTAGCGATCAGTCTAATCATCCAAGTAACAGGGGCATACAATAGATGGAATTAATACCTAAAAATCTACTACAAGAGACGTAGTACGTCGAGTGAAATAATCCAAACAAGGAAACCCTCATGTATATATCATATGTCTCAAATTGTAGATAATTAAATATTAACCCCGATCTATGTATGAATGAAACACAACTGTCCTACATCTCACAGTAATCCATACCTAGCCAAGCAACGAGGTCATGTAACTAACCATCCTAAAACTCACTAGTCCACATCTCACATAAAGTCAACATTCATATCACCTGATAACTGACTGTTCACAAATCCTCTACGCACATCCAATACCGCTACACGAATCGGTCAGAGGACTATACGCAATCTGATTTCGGCCTGGTCCGAACTCAAGCAGAACTCGGGTGACTACACAAATTCACTGACTAAAGTGACTACACGAATTCACTTTAGCCCAACAAACCAACCCTAATGACTACACGAATTCACTGACGCGAGTCTGTAAGATACATCAACAGTCTTATCCGATCACATGAACACGGACTTCCCCATCCCAACTCTTCTCGTATTTTCTAAGTCAACACAATACATGTCTCTAGGTCACGTAAGGCTACTACAGTCATGACCACTAACAGTTCTCAATCACAACCAGAAATAACGAATACGAATGATCATGTACGATAATATCAAGGCATATCACATAATTAAGAATCAAAAATCATAAAATTGTTCTAAAATAATCTTATGAAATAATAAATTTATTTACTTAAAATAATTCCTTTTACAAAATGAGTTCTTTCAAAATAATCCCTTTTTCAAAATAAGTTATTTTCTCATTACAATAATTCTAAAAATAATCTTTTAAAATAATAAATTTATAAATTAAAAAATAATTATTTTATAAGATAAATTCTCATTAATTCAAAATAGTCTATTTTCCCAAAATAATTTCTTTTTAAAAATATTTATCATTCTAAAATGATTTCTTCCACAAGATAATTTCTAAAAATTATTATAATTATTCTAAAATGATTCTTTTTCCAAGATAATTTCTTTTAAATTATTATAATTTTCCTAAAATGATTTCATTCTTAAATAAATTCTTTTTAATTAATATAATTATCCAAAAATAATTCCACTACCGAAATAAATTCTTTTAATTTATCATAATTATTCTGAAAATGTTACTTATCATATTACTATGATATATTTAATATTATTCATCAATAATCCCACGCAGATAAATATTAACAGATCTAAAATTGCAGATAATTTATAATAAATACAAAAATTCAGATCTGAACAAGTAGGATCTTGCCTACGAGACCGTGGGGTCTGATGACGAGGCGACGGCGCCGATGCGGACGCGGCGTGTGGCGATTGAGGCGACGTGGATCTGATGGCGTTGACTCTGGAGTTGACAGCGGCTACAAAGACTGAGTGAAGAGTTTTATGGGTTGTAGGAGACGTGGATAGCAGCTAGGGTGTTTGGCACGGTTGACGAGGTTGCTGAGCGACAGAGGGAGGTGGGGACTGCCATCAAAGGCAGCAACGACGTGAGGCTACGGGGAGGTGGTGTCGCTGGTCGGAGGGGCGACGGCGGGGTGAAGGACTTATGCGAGTTGGATAGCGACGACAGCGAGTTTTGTCGGAGAGCTGCTGGCGGGAGACGCGTGGTGATTGATGGTGGTGGTGGTGAAAGGCGAGGGACTGGCGTCGGGGTCATGGAGCAGCAGGGAAGGGCGGTGGAGCATGTTCGAGGCGGAGCAGCCGTGGTGAGAGTCGTCGAGGAGGTTGGAGCGGCGGTGGCCTCAGTGGTGGCTGGGCGTGAGGCGCTGCTGGTGTGGGACTGGCTGGCAGCGAGCTGGCTGCTTGTCGTGGTCGGCGTCGCTGACCTCTGAGGGGAGACGGCAGAGAGGAGAGAGGAGAGGGGTTAGCGTCTGGCTGGAGCTCGAGGCGGAGCTCTGGTGGGCGTCAGCGATTGAGGAGATCGGGGGCGAGTTCGGGGGAAGTGCGCTGGGTGGTGACTCGCTGAGGCTGACGACGAGGGAGAGAGGCGGAAGGAAGGAGATGGTGAGGGCGATGGTGAGGCGGTTGGTTCGGTGACGAGAGAAGAACGAAAAGAGAGAGATGGAGAGGAGAGGAGAGAAGTAGATTGCTTGAGGAGAGAAAGAAGAGGGAGATAGATTGTGAGAGAGAGATTAAGAGTGACAGTGAGAGAGAGTGAGAACTGAGGGAGATTGTTAAGAGAGAGAGAGAGAGAGAGAGAGAGAGAGAAGAGAGAGAGAGTACGTGATAGAGTGGTTGGGAATGATGTAGGATGAGAGTTGGGGGAAACACGAGGTGGGGATTTGCGTGAATTGGGGAGGGTTTTAGGGGAAGTGGGGTAGGGGAGAGAGAGATACAGAGTGGAGTAGGATTAGGCTGAAAGGGGTATAACAATGTATACAATGCCTGCTACAGGTATATGTAGCAGCTTAATATTAATAATAATACAAGATAATTAATAATACAAATAATAATAATAGCAATAATGAATAACCAAACATTAATTTAAAAGTCTTTATTGTAACAATTAAATTTATAATTAGCAAAATCATTAAAATAATTATAAAAACAAACTTTTAAATTATAGAAAATTCTAGAAATTTAGGGAAATACAAATACCCTTTTTTTTTAAAATAAAATTTTAATATTTAAATGCAAGAAAAATTATTTAAATCAGTATTAAAAATTTACGGTTATTAGAGGTAGTATCTCTGGCCTGAATATCAACCCCTCCAAAACCACTCTCTATTACCTCGGCAAAATCCCTAGCCGGGGAGTCTATCTGGCTAATAGGCTTAACTGTTCCATTGGGTCTCTTCCCTTCATCTATCTTGGCCTCCCCCTTAAAAAATGCTCATTGTCCAGAAGAGAATGACAATCTCTCATTGACTCTTTCTCCAAAAAGTTAGCCCTCTGGAAAAATAAGTCCTTATCCATTGGAGGTAGGATCACTCTTGTTAATTCAGTTTTATCCTCTCTCCCCTTATACTATATGTCCTTCTTTAAACTTCCAAGCTGGCTTCTCAAGGCTATTGATAAAATTAGAAGAAACTTTATGTGGGGCTCTTAGCAACATTCCTCTAAATCTAAAAGTTTGGTTAAATGGGATATTGTCTGTAAAGCTAAGAACGAAGGGAGGTTAGGAGTTATTAACCTGCACTCCTTTAATCTTTCTTTACTTGCTAAGTGAATTTGGAAGATCCTTGACAAGGACTCATATATCAGTAAAGTGATTATGTCGATATACTCTGTTAATGGCTCTAATCCTATTTCTTATCCCTCTAGAGTCTCGGCATCTAAACTGATTAAGGATTTTTTTTTTCTCTATTCATGAACCTTTTTCTCCAATTGGTTCGGTGGAAGCTTGGAGATGGCAAACTTTGTAGATTTTGGCAGGACAAATGGTTAGGGGATAACTCCCTTTGCAATCTCTTCCCCAGTATGTATCAGTTAGCTTTTGCTAACTCCCCTTCCACTTTTTCCCAAGGTGCTTTTATAAATAACTCCTGGAAGTGGCACCCCATTATTAGAAGAGGCATATCCACTGAGGATAGAAACTGTATTGAAGAGCTTTATCGTAAACTAGAGTCCTCCATCCCTTCTGTAGTATCCATCAAAGATAGCTTACAATGACCTCATCACCCTTCAAGCAAGTTCTCAGTTAAGTCCTTCTATAATATTCTCAACTCTGGAGGTATTTCTTTTCACCTTTTAACTTCATCTGGAAATCTCCTATTCCTCTCAAGGTTAAGATTTTTTTCTGGTCTTTGAGCTACCACAAACTCAATACCAAGGACGTTTTATTCAAGAAAGGATGGACTGGAGACCCTGTTTGTGTAGTTCTGAACAAGAATCACATGACCACCTCTTTAACTCGTGCTAGTTCACTAGATCCGTTTGGGATCTCCTCCTTCCTAATGTCAAGCCAGACAATTGGCCGCAGGGGATTGGTCCTCTCATCTCTGCTCACTGTGACTTCATTAGTAACCCAAGTATCAACTCTATTTGGAAGGTCATCCTCCCTTGCTCTTGCTGGTGGATTTAGATTAGCAGGAACAATATTATTTTCAATCAGTTTTTTATTCCTACTCATATTATAGCTGCTAATGTTACTCAATACACCCTGTTATGGATAGGTACTTCCAGTAGCAGAAGGGTTTCCTCTATGCACAGAGCTGCCATTGAGCTAGGTTTTAAGAGGTTCGTTAAACTTGGAAATGTTAATGAAGTGGGGGACAATCTTTCTGTTTGATCTGGTCTCGGAAATTTTGCAGCTTCTTTTGCTCTTTTGGAACTGATTTTGTAACAAACTTATGATGACTCTTCTATCTGGCCAGCCCTCTCTTCTGTCTGGCTAGTCCTTGGTGTTTTCTTCTTTTCTTTTTTATTTTATGGTTTTCATGTCCTCTTTCATATGGATGGGTGGAAACATGGTAGATTTAGTCTGGTTGGTGACGACAAGATCCGCTCCCAACCGACCAAATCTTCTTTTGGTTCTACGCTATCCCTATTTTTGTAATGGTTATTAATATTTTCTCGTTTTTCGGTTATATATACATGAACAGAGCTTCTTGCTCTGTTTTTTACCTAAAAAAAGAAAAAGAAAAAAAGAAATCCACCTAAAATAAAGAAACAAATGAAAGCTACAACATTCTCACTAAATTACAGAAGTAGCCCTCGATGAACTTACTCCGGTCAACTCCTCCCAAAACCATTCACAACATTTCTTGTCACGTTATGAGGCTGCGTTGAACAAAGCTAAATTTTAAAGGAAGTTGATGGGACATCATTATATATAATAATTAGTTTTGGACCTGTACAATGTACGGATTTATTGAGTTCATAAAATTTTAAAACAGATAAATGTCTAAGTCCTTCAAAATTTTAAGTTCTAAGAAAATAAAATCACAATTATTTATAACTTTCAACAAAACAAAATAATTTAGAATCGAAGAAATATCCGTTGTACATTACCCAAGAGTCATATGTTTCAGTAGTCCACCGTTCAACCGGAAAACATATACTTCTATACTAGTTTCAGACCCGTGCTCTGCGCTGGTTTGTTCAGTATTGAGCTTCTACAATTTTGAAAATAGACAAATATCAAATTGTTAAAACTTTATTTTTCCAAAGAAAATTCATAATTGTTGATTAGCCATTGAAAAATACAAATATAAATATTCGTTAAAAAGGTAATTTTTAAAAAAGATCGACAATCTTCCTACCCGTCACTAAATTTAACTCCTAGAAAGATAATTTGATTTTTATCTTAATGAAATTACTTTAGAGTAACCATCTGTGCTTAAATAATAGTTCAAACATTAAGTATATCAATGCTTAATAAGATCAGAGTTAAACAAAAAGTTAATCTATAGCTACTAATGCCATTGACTTTAAGTTGTAAACCAATTATTAAAAGAGTTTCAATTATAAATTCCAATTCGTAATGAAACATAGCACGTCATTTTTGGTCGAGCAAAATTAGTTTGTTCAGATTTTGGGATACCTTAGCAATGTTGGGAATTTAAACGCCTAAATCCCTAATGCAACAGAAACGCAGAATAGAAAAAGGTACACCAAGTTTTAACGAGGTTCGGCAACTGCCTACGTCCTCGGGAGCCACACAATCAATTTCTTATTAATCAAACAAGAAATTACAAATCAAGAGCAAATCTCAAACTGAGATTTCTCAAATGAACACTGTAGCTACAGTGTTAATAATTAAAGGGAATAAACCCTTTCAATTCTCACTTGAGAATAAATGAAGTCCCACAATAAAAACCCCTCTTTGATTCCCCCTCTCTCTCTTCTTTAATCCCCCTTCAAACACTGTTGAATGAAAGCTGGAGATTAAAAATCGCTGCTGCGATTTGGGGGTTTTTCCGCCGCCGCCAGAGAGAAAATCGAAACGCCGAGGTCAGTGGGGGGTTTTCGCTCGCAGGGCTCGAGCTCGCCTGCGACCATCGAAGCTCGCCTGGGCTACGCCTCCAGCTCCGCCTGCGTCATCCCCTAGCTCGTCGGAGCTCCTTCGCCGGCGGAGGTTGGTATCCACCCCAAATTAACAATCTCCCACTTGGAGACCAAACCGACGCCAATGGGCTATCTCACCAAGCTCCTCTCCTGTGTGGCTCCGCCCTCATCATCTATGCATGAAGGCCAACTGAATCCTGTGTGGCTCCGCCCTCATCATCTATGCATGAAGGCCAACTGAAGTTGCGCACAACTCCAGTTTCTCAACAGTCACCGTCTTTGTTAACATGTCTGCTGGATTCTTACTTCCTGGAATCTTCTCCAGTTTCAACACGTCATCTTCCAATAGGGATCTGATGAAGTGGTACCGAAGCGCGATGTGCTTCGTTCTAGAATGAAATGCGGAATTCTTAGCCAAGTGAATCGTACTCTGACTATCGCTATGCAAAACATTCTTCTCCTGCTTAAATCCCAGCTCTGTCAACAAACCCTGAAGCCATATCATCTCTTTACTGGCTTCAGTCACTGCAACATACTCAGCTTCTGTAGTGGATAGGATAACGATCTTCTGTACCTGTGACATCCAACTAACAGCTGTAGTTCTGATGGTGAATACATAGCCGGTGGTGCTTCTTTAGTGATCAACTTCACCGCCGAAGTCTGCATCTACGTACCCTTGTACTTCTACCTCTCCCTTACCAAAGTGCAAGCACTTCTGTGTTGTGCCTCGTAGATATCTCAGAATCCACTTGACCGCTTCCCAATGAGCTTTTCCTGGATTCGACATAAACCGGCTGACCACTCCCACTGCATGGCCAATGTCTGGTCTCGTACAGACCATTGCGTACATCAAACTTTCGATAGCTGAGGCGTAAGTAACCTTAGCCATACTCTCTTTCTCTTCTTCTGATTGAGGAGACTGATCCTTCGATAGACGAAAATGACTGGCCAAGGGTGTGCTCATAGGCTTGGCGTTGCTCATGTTGAATCTCTGCAAAACACGGTTGATGTACTCCGTCTGAGATAACTGCAAGAGACCTATCTTCTTATCTCTCGTGATTTGCATTCCAAGGATCTTCTTCGCTGGACCCAAGTCCTTCATGTCAAACTCCTTTGACAGCTGCTTCTTCAAACTCCTGATATCCTCCATATCTGCTCCTGCAACCAACATATCATCAACATGCAGCAGTAGGATGATATAGCTGGACTGATATCTTTTGAAGTAGCAACAGCGGTCGGCGTTGCACTTCTGGAAACCTTCCTTGTGCATAAAACCGTCAAACTTCTTGTACCACTGTCTTGGGGCTTGTTTCAGGCCATACAAACTCTTCTTGAGTCTGCACACCAGGTTCTTCTTCTTTTCTTCTGAGAAATCTTCTGGCTGGTGCATGTATATCTCCTCTTCTAGATCTCCGTGAAGAAACACCGTCTTCAAGTCTAATTGCTCGAGATGAAGATCTTCAATTGCTACAATACTCATCACGGTCCTGATAGTATTTAGCTTTACCACGGGAGCGAAAATATCGGTGTAGTTAATTCCTTCCTTCTCCTGGAAACCTTTGACAACCAATCGGGCTTTATATCTCCTGGAACCATCCTGCTCCTCTTTCACCCGGTACACCCATTTGTTGTGGAGTGCCTTCTTACCCGTGGGCAACTCAGCTAGTTCCCACGTCTGGTTTGAGATGAGAGACTTCATCTCATCTTTCATGGCAAGCTCCCACTTGCTCGCATCTCCACACTAACAAGCTTCATCAAAGCTTTCAGGCTCCCCATCATCTGTCAGCAACAGATAGTTTATATATCTCCTGTTGGGTACAGGAGGGCGAGAAGATCTTCTTAATATCGGAGCTGGTGCGTCGGGCTCCTGTGCACCATCTTGTCCAATAGGCTCTTCTTGCTGAGGACCCTATTCATTGGGTTCTTCCGAGAGGTTACTCGGGACATCATCTGCATCCACAAATATTGACTCGATCTCTGAGTCATCTATCTTGTGCATGTCCTTGTACATCACCTTCTCGTTGAATATCACATCTCTGATGCGGATCACTTTCTTGTTTTCGTTGTCCCAAATGCGGTAGCCGAACTCATCTTCACCATAGCCGATGAAAGTGCATTTCTTTGACTTGGGATCAAGCTTATTCCTGCCTTGATCACTAATATGCACGTAAGCTACACAACCGAAAACTTTAAGATGTGAGAGTTTTACCTCCTTTCCACACCATACCTCCTCTAGTATTCTGTGCTCCAATGGAACCGATGGACCTCGGTTGATCAAGTAAGCTGCTGTGTTGACCGCTTCTGCCCAGAACTGCTTCGGTAGGCCTGACTGTACTCGAATGCTTCTGGCTCTCTCTATCAATGTTCGGTTCATCCGCTCAGCTACACCATTTTGCTGAGGCGTGCTGGGCACGGTTCTCTCCATTCTGATCCCGTGCTCATAGCAGAACTTCTTGAATCCGGTGTCTTCGTACTCACCGCCATTGTCGGTCCTGAGCTTCTTTATTCTCAAACCGGTCTCATTCTCGACCATAGCTTTCCATCTCCTGAAAGCTTTGTTTGCGTCGAAAATTGTTATATTCATTGCGGTATTCATTACAACTTCGGTCGTTACAATGAAAATAAAAAAGATAGTCTTTTTATAAGACTTTTACACAATGAAAAAAAAATACAATTCTCGTCAAACAATCGCAGAGATCGTTTATCGGTCTTCTGCTTGCGTGGGATCTTTGCCTGTGCCGGGGTTTATCCGTGGACCGCCTTAGATCTGGATCCGGTTGATGGAAAATTCGGCAGAGTTTCGTCTTCGCCGAGGAAGTATTTAATTTGAAGCGCTGAGATCGACCAAGCGAAATCAGGGCTCTTCTCGAGATTAAGACCAAGCCTAATCTCAAGGGACGGACGGGAACGGGCGTCGGATCTCTCGAACTCTCCTTCTTTATGCCGAAGAACTCGCCAAGATCTGTCAACCCTCGCTGAAAATCGTGCTCCTTTGACTCCACAATCCGGCAGCACCTCCTCGTCTTGATAATCAAATCGCCCCCGCTGAAAAGAGGCCCTAGGCTTGTATTTATAGGGCTTCGGAAGCGGTTATTTGGATGAGAACAAGTGATTTGGCCTTATCTTTAGTCAATAACAGCCTAACCACGTTTGTAGATGATATCAAGTCAGTTAGGAACCTCTGGAACTGAAAAATCCCGAGAAAACCGTCAAAAAACCGAACATGGGTTGAAGTAGCGCGCGGGGGCAAGTCTGACCCGCGCGGGCGCGGGTCGGCTTGGTGTCGGATCCATCCGACCCGCGCAAGCGCGGGTCAGACTTGCCCCCGCGCGCTACTTCAACTCATGTTCGGTTTTTTGACGGTTTTCTCGGGATTCTTCAGTTCCAGAGGTTCCTAACTGACTTGATATCATCTACAAACGTGGTTAGGCTGTTATTGACTAAAGATAAGGCCAAATCACTTGTTCTCATCTAAATAACCGCTTCCGAAGCCCTATAAATACAAGCCTAGGGCCTCCTTTCAGCGGGGGCGATTTGATTATCAAGACGAGGAGGTGCTGCCGGATTGTGGAGTCAAAGGAGCACGAATTTCAGCGAGGGTTGACAGATCTTGGCGAGTTCTTCAGCATAAAGAAGGAGAGTTCGAGAGATCCGACGCCCGTTCCCGTCCGTCCCTTGAGATTAGGCTTGGTCTTAATCTCGAGAAGAGCCCTGATTTCGCTTGGTCGATCTCAGTGCTTCAAATTAAATACTTCCTCGGCGAAGACGAAACTCTGCCGAATTTTCCATCAACCGGATCCAGATCTAAGGCGGTCCACGGATAAACCCCGACACAGGCAAAGATCCCACGCAAGCAGAAGACCGATAAACGATCTCTGCGTTTGTTTGACGAGAATTGTATTTTTTTTTCATTGTGTAAAAGTCTTATAAAAAGACTATCTTTTTTGTTTTCATTGTAACGACCGAAGTTGTAATGAATACCGTAATGAATATAACAATTTTCGACGCAAACAAACTGGCGACCACAGTGGGAGGTTTGAGGCGACCCTAACTGTAGGAAGGTTTGATCGCTCGATCTGAAAATTGACCCCTCGTTCATTGAAGGAATCGAGAGGGGATTTTGGTTATAGTCCTAACTGTAGGAAGGTTTGACCAAGTGAGAGTGGGAGTGTGAGATGACCCTAACTTTTATAGGTTTGATCACTCGATTTGTGGACCTCTCGTTCATTGAAGGAATCGAGAGTGGATTTTGACTGTGGTCCTAACTATAGGAAGGTTTGACCAAGTGGATAGTGGGAGTGGGAGTACAAATCACAGTAGGAGTGTTGACTTGTACAAATAACTCAGTAGGGGTTCTCGGTGTTAAGTGATAATGACTTAGCACAAAGGGGTTTGACATTTCGTCAAGGATTGACAAATCAAAATTCTAAGCATTATATTCGGACTCTAACCATGAAAGTGTTGAGTGCACGAACATAGCGGGAGTTTGAATGGATTAAACAGGAAAGAATTTTGGTGGTCCCACCGTCAATTAGTCTGATCGGCGGGGGATTTTGTGGTGGGAGACTGTGAGTCATTAAGCACCAATGAGAGTTTTGTGAGGGAAGATTGATTTAATGAAACGATCGAATCTCATCTCAGCAAAAGAGTATTCAGAAGTCATAGTAGGAGTTTAGTGTTTATCACTTTGTTCATAATGATCGGGTTATCCCTAAGAATATTACATTTAACATTCTTCCGGGAACTTCTCGTTACATGAATTATCCACCCCCAGCTTTCTTTGCAAAACTGGGTGTAACGAGGAGTACGTTATCCTCAGTCGCATGTTCGGGTTATCCTTAAGAATATATGATTCTCTAGGAACTTCCCGTTATAAAAATCATCCACCCCCAGCTTCCTTTGCGAGACCGGGTTTAACATTATACTTAGTTGGATGACTGAGAAGTAGTTTATACTCGTATACTCTTTGGAGTGTGAGAAGGAACAGTTTATACTCTTATACTTGTCGGAGTCTCAGGGAGCAGTTTAACCTCATATACCAGTTGGAGGATGGAGAAGCAGTTTATACTCGTTTACTCTTCGGAGTGTGAGAAGGAGCAGTTTATACTCTTATACTTGTCGGAGTCTCAGGGAGCAGTTTAACCTCATATACCAGTTAGAGGATGGAGAAGCAGTTTATACTCGTATACTCTTCGGAGTGTGAGAAGGAGCAGTTTATACTCTTATACTTGTCGGAGTCTCAGGGAGCAGTTTAACCTCATATACCAGTTGGAGGATGGAGAAGCAGTTTATACTCGTATACTCTTCGGAGTGTAGGGAGGAGCAGTTTATACTCTTATACTTGTCGGAGTATCAGGGAGCAGTTTAACCTCATATACCAGTTGGAGGATGGAGAAGCAGTTTATACTCGTATACTCTTCGGAGTGTTCATTCGGCTCAATTGAGCGATATAACGCCGGCTTCAACCAAGGTTTGGATGCTATTTTTGAGCGTAAAGCAATCCTTGGTGGGATGAAAGATCCTCCTGTGGTACGCACAATACTTTGGATCCAAAATGTTATCCGCTTCCTCCTGATTTGTGATGGGTGGTAGCTTGATCTTGTTATTTTCAAGGAGGGACTCGAAAATAGCCGGAACATCTTCGTCATTAAAGGAGTACTCTTTTTGGAGTCTTGGATCCGAAGTCTTTTGCTGCCTTCGGGGTTGTTGCGATGTCTGATTAACGTCTACAACCGCTGCATGTGCCTTTTCTTTACCACGGGAGGCGAAGTTTGAGTGCGGAAGATTCGCCGTCGGTTGGCTCCTCTCGGCTTTCTTCCTTCGGAGGAAGCGTTCGGCCCGCTCTCCGCGCGTCTTCAACTCTTTCCAAGTGTTGGACGGTGCGACTCCCATAACTTCTAATATCTCAATAGATAGGTTGTTATGACATGTCTGGAGGATGAAGTCATCCGTGATCGGATCTCGGCAGTTCATTGCCTTATTCCGGAAGCGCTTGACGAAGTCGTCGACTGTCTCGTCATCTTCTTGTTTCTCATCGAAAAGTGTCCTGATGGATACCTCGTCGTCGTCATCAAAGAAGTTACCAAGGAATGAGTTCTCCATATCGTCCCAGTTGTTAATACTTCCGGGCTTGAGATGGCGGTACCAATCGAAGGCCGGCCCGCGAAGGGTACCAACGAAAGACCGAACCATCAAGGCTTCATTGTCGGAGATCATGCCCAAGTGGGACTTGAAGTAGATCAGATATTGTGTGGGCGAACCCTTCCCGTCAAACGGCGTGAAGTTAATCAGGTTGAACTTCGCCGGATACGAGATCGAATCCCATTCTCTTGGATAGGGACATGGAATGCCGGTCCTTTTAACCTCTCGAGTAGACATTAGAGCGTTGATTTTGCTCTCGAGATCTTTCATTTTCTCATCATCACTCGTGTCGAGTTTTGGACGATTCTTAAGAGGAATAACGGGGCCACCCCCAGCGTTGTCGTCTTTAGTGGGGCCACCCCCAGCGTTTTGGTCAACGAGAGAGTTATCAGCATTGAGGCGTTCATCCACATCTGAATCGCTACCTACTTGGTTAGCAGCGTTGCGACGGCTGGATTCGCCCATTTGATTGGAAAGAGCCTGAATCTGTCGGTCGTGCTCTTCCTTCATCTGTTGCATAGCCGTTTCTATTTCGAATTTAAATGCTTGCTTCTGCTTCGCTAGAGCATCCTCAACCATTTTAGTTGCTTCTTCGGTGTTAATCATAAACACTTCGCGGGATTGCCCTGGGCTAGATACCGTTCCCTTATCAGCCATGTTAATTGTGACTTTTGGAAGTTCGTTATCATGAACAGCCGATCGCTTCTTACGGAGACGCTTTGGTTTGGACTTAGCTATTCCGTTGGAGATCCTCTCAAATACCGAGACCCTCTGCGGAGCGGTCTTGGGGCAATTACATGCTGATAATACTGTCCGGATTATCTTAGCGCATGGGCAGTGAGACTCCAATTCCCGGGTACTTTTCTTCCGAGACTTGTTCATACCCCCAGCCCGATAGTACAACTCATCGACGTTGCCGTCGGAGCAACCTATCGACTGTTTACATGAATCCTCAGGTATAATGCGCTCGTTTATCTTACGTGTTTTCTTCCGAGTATGCAACTCCTTGTTGGCGTTCTCAAGAGTCACGCGTTTAGAGTCACGCATTTGTAAGCGTGAACTTTTGACGGGCTCTTGGATTTTAATACACACCCCCAGGTAGGTAAAAACTTGACTTTTCCCTTTATACGAAGGCTCGAAATTGTTGTGAGGGCATGTGCGACCCCCAGCTCGACGAGTCATTCGGGGTTCAATCATCAGACCCAAGTGTCCTTCGATCAAAACTTTGCCTCGATCCTCGTGCAAAGGACTCAGGCGATCAACTATCCTCACCTTGAATCGGGAAAAATCCATGTTGTCGTGGGGCTCCACCAGAGGTGCGGAACTCGAAGGGATCAACGTAACCGGTGCAGAACGTCTTCTGTCTCGACCCTGGAGCGGGTCAGATTTAAGTGACCGACGGGTTGGAGGGTCGGATTCAAGTGACCCGCGATTTGGAAGGTTGGATCCAAGTGACCCGCGAAGTGGAGGGTCGGATCCAAGTGACCCGCAAAGTGGAGGGTCGGATCCAAGTGACCTGCGATTTGAAAGGTCGGATCCAAGCAAAATCATTACAACTTCGGTATTCACTGTGGTCGCCAGTTTGTTTGCGTCGAAAATTGTTATATTCATTGCGGTATTCATTACAACTTCGGTCGTTACAATGAAAACAAAAAAGATAGTCTTTTTATAAGACTTTTACACAATGAAAAAAAAAATACAATTCACGTCAAACAAACGCAGAGATCGTTTATCGGTCTTCTGCTTGCGTGGGATCTTTGCCTGTGCCGGGGTTTATCCGTGGACCGCCTTAGATCTGGATCCGGTTGATGGAAAATTCGGCAGAGTTTCGTCTTCGCCGAGGAAGTATTTGATTTGAAGCGCTGAGATCGACCAAGCGAAATCAGGGCTCTTCTCGAGATTAAGACCAAGCCTAATCTCAAGGGACGGACGGGAACGGGCGTCGGATCTCTCGAACTCTCCTTCTTTATGCCGAAGAACTCGCCAAGATCTGTCAACCCTCGCTGAAATTCGTGCTCCTTTGACTCCACAATCCGGCAGCACCTCCTCGTCTTGATAATCAATCGCCCCAGAAAATGGAGGCCTTTGGTTCATATTTATAGGCCTCAAAATGCGGTTATTTGGATAAGAACAAGGGATTTGGCTCTATCTTCAGTCAACAGCAGCCTAACAACGTTTAGGGATGATCTCAAGTCAGTTAAGAACCCCTAAAACCGATAAACCCTACAAAAAACCAATTTAAAACTGTCAAAACGTGTTTTGGAACTTTAGACTGCGCAACAGGACAATCCGACCCGCGCTCGCGCGGGTCGGATTGATCCGACCCGCGCTTAATGTACGTTGATTGACGCCATCGTGAACTGATTGACGCGCGCACTGATTGACATGCACGAGCTGAATGATGCGTGCGTGTTAACTGACTGTTGGGTGCATTTGTACGCTTTGAGTTGATTAACGCGTGCGGTCCACTTGGTGTTTTCCATTGTGGTGGTTCGTTGTCGTGTCATCAACAGTTTGCCGATTCGCTTTATGCGCTTGTCGGCGTTGGATAATCCTCTTTGATTCAGATAACGACGTTCATCACCTTCTCTTTGTCTTGAGCTGTGTGCGGGCACCCATAGGCATTTTTAGATGCCTACAAGCTTCAAATACTTCTGACTTATGCTTCAGAAAGTAAACCCACACTTTCCGAGAGTGATCATCGATAAAAGTCACGAAGTAGTGTTTTCCACCAATGGACGTGGTGGTTGTTGGTCCCCACACGTCTGAGTGAACGAGCTCTAGTTTCTCTTTCTTGGGGGTTCTGCCACTTGTCTGAAAGCTGACTCTCCTCTGCTTTCCGAGTATGTATTCTTCACACATATCCAGCTCCACTGACTGCAGTCCTGGGAGTTTTCCCTTTGTGTGCATGATTTTCATCCCCTTCTCACTCATATGACCGAGTCTCTGGTGCCACAGCTTTGAAGTTTCATTGCCTGCTGCAACTGAGATCAAACAACGTGCACCTGCTGTCATATACAAGGTACCGGTCTTTTTACCTTGGTGGAAGGTCGTGGTATATCCTTCGCTAGCCAACTGGCCTACGGATATTAAATTCTTTCTCAGGTCAGGAATATGCCTGACATCCTTCAGCTCCCATACTGACCCATTCAACTTAATTTTCACCACGCCTTTGCCCACAATAACACATGGTTGATCATCACCAAGATATACGTATCCAAGATTTCCGGGGGTATACTTCTCGAAGAATTCTTTCTGAGAGGTACTATGGAACGACGCTCCTGAATCTAACACCTAAGATTCCTCCTTGCTCTCCAAAGAGCATATCAATGCGTCGTCTCCTCCTGAGGTGGAGGTGACATTCACCTCTGCCTTCGCCTCCTTCTCCTTCTGTGCACTCTTGCATTGATTCTTGTAATGCCCGGTCTTTCCATAATTCCAACACTCGATAGCCTTCGAGCTGTTGCTTGGATTCCTTGATTTGGACCTCCTGTCCTTTGATCTACCTCCGAAGTTTGATTTTCCTTGTCCGTTTCCTCTGGTTGAATTTCTACCTCTTGACTCTGTATGTAATACTGAAGAGGTTGTAGCTTCACTTGTCTCTCTCCGTCGGATCTCCTCACTGAGAACCAAATCACGAACGTCGTCGAACTTCAACTTTTTCTTTCCCGACGAGCTACTCACTGCCGTGACTGTAGTGTTCCAACTCTCTGGTAGGGAAGACAAAAGTATCAACGCCCGAACTTCATCATCAAACTCAATCTCAACTGAACTCAATTGGGTTGTAACCGTATTAAGTTCATTGAGGTGTTGTGCTGCTGACGCGCCTTCCGCCATTTTTCAGATTGAATAACCGCCGCATCAAATGAACTTTGTTCGTGGCTGATGGCTTCTCATACATATTTGAGAGAGCTGCCATAAGACCTGCCGTGGTCTTCTCCTTTGCTATGTTGAACGCAACATTGCGAGTCAGCGTCAATCTTATAACTCCGAGGGCTTGTCTATCTAGAAGATTCCACTCATCTTCCTTCATAGAATCTGGCTTCTTCCCCGATAGTGGTTGATACAGATTTTTCTGATACAAATAATCCTCTATCTGCATTTTCCAGAATCTGAAATCTGTTCCATTAAATTTCTCAAGTCTTATTTTTCCTTCATCTGCGGCCATGGCTCCCACTTGAATCTGACTTCCTCTAGATCGTTTCACGCTCTGATACTAGTTGTTGGGAATTTAAATGCCTAAATCCCTAATGCAACAGAAACGCAGAATAGAAAAAGGTACACCAAGTTTTAACGAGGTTCGGCAACTGCCTACGTCCTCGGGAGCCACACAATCAATTTCTTATTAATCAAACAAGAAATTACAAATCAAGAGCAAATCCCAAACTGAGATTTCTCAAATGAACACTGTAGCTACAGTGTTAATAATTAAAGAGAATAAACCCTTTCAATTCTCACTTGAGAATAAATGAAGTCCCACAATAAAAACCCCTCTTTGATTCCCCCCCTCTCTCTTCTTTAATCCCCCTTCAAACACTGTTGAATGAAAGCTGGAGATTAAAAATCGCTGCTGCGATTTGGGGGTTTTTCCGCCGCCGCCAGAGAGAAAATCGAATCGAAAAACGCCAAGTTCGAGTTCACCCAAAAACGCCGAGGTCAGATCCAAACGCCGAGGTTAGGATCCAAGAAACGCCGAGGTCAGTGGGGGGTTTTCGCTCGCAGGGCTCGAGCTCGCCTGCGACCATCGAAGCTCGCCTGGGCTACGCCTCCAGCTCCGCCTGCGTCATCCCCTAGCTCGTCGGAGCTCCTTCGCCGGCGGAGGTTGGTATCCACCCCAAATTAACAAGCAATAATTTTAACATTGACCTATATAGCATATTCAGCTGGTAAGTCCTCACTAACAGTTTCTCCGTTGTGCTTTTAATGCTGTAACAATACAAAGCTCAATAAACTGATTTCATATAGCATTAATGAAAAAGGAAAATAAAAAAATTAAAGTCAGCTGTAGTTGCAAAGTCCTGCTTTGTTGAAACTCAAAAATTAGACTGTCCTTTACGGTATGACGGCTCAGACTTAGCCAACATATCCACAATATAGCAACAAACTCTTAAAGTTCTCTCTCATGGATCTAAATTCACAAAGTATGATTGAATTACAAAAAACCCCTCTTTAAAAAAAATAGCCTAGAGCATTTAATAGTGCATGGAGATCAAACTTTCTTTAGCAATGTGCTAAGTTTTATATCAATATTCAGGCAAGCTGCGACATATAGAAAACCAACTTAATTATGTTGGAAAATATGCATAAAAAATAATTCAATAAACAAATAAATAAAAGAAAAATAGATATGATTGCTAGCCTATAGCGTGCAATTGTGCAAACACTACCCTAGAAAAATAGATGCATGCCCTCGTATAGGATTTAATGACAATTTATTTCCCAACGATCAAAGCCCCTTGAGAACCAACACTTGAGGATGCGGTGACTCTTCAGACCTCTTTCTCAAATAATTTGTCCATAGAATAAAATAAATATGGTTTATAAAATTGTATCACATACTTAGTAATTTGAGGGGGAGAGAGAAAGCTATAGAGCAAACGTAAAATTTCTCTCTCGTGTTTTCTCTTTCTCTAGAGTGCAAAAGTGACCCGCGCTTTCTTATGTAATTCTCTGCCATTTCTCCCAATGATTCAAACGTTTTTTTTTCCCATTTGAGATATATCCCAAAAGAATGCAGAGCAAGGAGATTTGCTACAACTAATTGAGTTAAAAAAAAGGATAAGATAAGTAAAAGGATAAAAATAAAGTTATTTGAAATTCAACCTTTTAACATTTAAATCATAAAAAATCCAAGAGTCCCCACCCCCCTAAAGGTTGAGTTTCCGGGATAAAGAAGTATATCAATATAATATACAAAAAATGAAGTGAAAGGAGGTTGAGCAATCTGATACTATGGATTCAGGATAGGTAACTTTCGGCTTTGCACTTTCACTTAGTGATATTTACCACGGCCTAATGGACATAATGAACTAGGCCTTGAATTAGGACCTGATAACGCATAAAAACATGCATGTAAAGTTACAAGAGAATGTTTACTTTGGGAACAATTTTCTTTGTTGCTTTCATTAAATCGTTTAAAAGAAATAAAAGAATAAGCTTTACACGTTTAACTCTTTTCTTTACAAAGAAAACAAAATCATGCTCCATAGTAACACACACAGAAACTCTTACATAGTAGCCTCTGCTTGCGTGGGATTCTTTGTCTGTGCCGGAGATGCGTTATCCGTGGACCACCGAGCAACATTTCCAAGTCAGATACGAAGAAGGCTTGAAGTTAATATTTCGATGGGGAAACAAGAACAGAAGTAAGTGTCTTAGCAAGGTAAGACAAGTACTCTTCTCAAGAACAAGTCTAAGGTTGAAATCAAGGAAACACCAAAAGACTCTTAAGAATGCTCGTGAATGGATGAGAATCTCTCTCTTGCTCCCAAAGTTCGCCAAATGCCAGCCACTCCCTTCTTGGTCCCTTGCACAAGGGTGTAGGTAGGTAATTATAGCAATTGGGAGTCATAAACATCGAGCAGGAGACAAAATACTTGGTGGTCACTGTCTTATGTGGGCGAGATAGTGTTCACTGTCTCGGCCAAAGTAGACAGTGCCAGGTGGTTTTTTAACCGCTCTCCACTACCTTAAAGTGCGTTAAATGCCACACTTTCCATGGGTAGTGGTCGTATTTTCAAGGTGAAACCGCCTATTAACATTAATGCACATCCCCAAGCAGTTATGGAGCCAAGTGGACACCACAAAAGCCCGTAGAAATGCCCTGAAAACTTAGGAAGCTATCTCATAGTTGGTGAGACAGCCAACACTGTCTTGTGTATGCGAGACAGTCAACACTGTCGCGTGTATGCGAGATAGTCCACGATGTCTCGTATGCGAGTCAATTAAGACTGTCTCACCAACAGTGAGATAGTCCAAGTCCTTTTTGAGTTATCATTATATGTTCTCCTTTCCCTATTGGTGGTATTGGTTCAGTCTGGATTAGGATACATAACTGAGTGATTAGGGAGTTGAAGGAAGTGAAGTTCGTGCCGCAGTTGACGAAGAATATCATTTCTCTTGGGACTTTGGAGACAGTTGAATATAGAGTGATCTTAGATGATGCTACATGTAGGCGTCTAAAAATACCTATAGGTATCCACACACAGCTCAAGACAAAGAGAAAATGATGAACGTCATTATCCAAGTCAAAGAGGATTATTCGAGTTAAAGAGGATCATCTGACGCCGACAAGCGCATTAAGCGAATCTGCAAACCATTGATGACGTGGCGACGAACCATCGGAACGGCCAATGCCAAGTGGCTCGCGTGCTCACCGGCCACCGCCAAGTGGCTCACACGCTCATCGGCCACCGAAACGGCGAACCAAGTGGCTCGTGAGTTTATCGGCCATCTCCATGTGGCCCGTGCAACTTATTAGCCCAACGCCAAAGTGGCCCGGCGTACTCACTGACCAACCGCCAAGTGGGCTTCACACACTCATCGGCCATCGGAAGCGGCGAACCAAGTGGCCCGTGCGCTCACCGGCCACCTCCATGTGGTCCGCGTGCTCACCGGCCAGCTCCAAGTGATCAACACGCTCACTAGCCACTTCAAAAGGGCCTACATACTCATTAGCCACCTCCACGTTAACGAAATGTATGAAGTGAATCAGTAAAGCGTACGAGTTAACGTGACACGTGAAACGGCAAAACAAGTCAGCCAGAAATTGTGTTTCACCCAAAAGGGGGAAAATACCATGTGTGTCTCACCCACACCATGAGTGGCTCATCCATTGGAAGTTGTAGGTATCTTCATCAACTTTCCAACGCATCTTGAATCACATCATTCCTAGATCGGACGAGAGAGTTAGAGCCAAAATACCCGAGAAGGTACGAACTGGCTCGCCAGGCTGCTAGCCACCATTTGGTGGCTCGAGAGCCAAAATACCCGAGAAGGTACGAACTGGCTCGCCAGGCTGCTAGCCACCATTTGGTGGCTCGCACAAAGAGGTGATATTTTGATCATGATATGATTTGATTATTAAGAAACTCAAAAGATAAAAGTTATAGTTCTCTTTGTTAGCTTTCCAATGCATCTTGAATCACCTTATTCTAAGATCGAACGAGAGAGTTAGAGTCAAAATATCCGATATGGTACGAACTGGCTCCGCTAGCCGAGGCGGAGCCACCAATTGGTGGCTCGGACCAGGCCGAGCCACCAAATGGTGGTTCGCGCCTAAACCAAACTGGTTCGGTTCATTTGAACCCGGTTCAGTAGATTTTGTCTGAAAACACGTTTTCGACGGGTTTTCTCGAGATTTTTGTTCCTGAGTGTCCCAACTGATTGGATATCATCCACAAACATAGTTATACAGTTATCAACTGAAGATAGGACTGAATCTATCATTCTTATCCGAAACCCCCCCCAACCGAAGCCTATAAATATAGGCCTAGGGGCTCATTTCATAAGGGAGAACATCAAGAGAGCGAGGTGCTGTCAAAATTGAGAGTGAAGCCACGAATTTTAGAGGGTTAGCAGATCTTGGCGAAGTTTCTCCATAAACAAAAAGAGAGTTCGAGAGATTTGAAACCCCTTTCCCCCATATTCCTCTGGATTTAAGCTTGGTCTTAAATCCCGAGAAGAGTCGTAATCTCGCTTGGTCGGGATTACCACTTTAGCAAATACTTCTTTCGTGAAGTAGGAGCTTTGATTTTCAATCTGTCAACCGAATCTAATCCGCGGCGGTCCACGGATATCAATGTCCTTGGCACAGGCAAAGATCCCATGCAAACAACATGCGATAAACATTTGTTGTGTGTTGTTTGAAGGAATTATAATCTTAATATTTTTATTGTGTAAGAAGATCTTATAAAAAGATCGACTTTTTATTTATTTGAGTTTATTATAACGGCTAAAGTTATAATAGATTTGATGATAATGAAAACAACAATTTCTGACCCAAACACGCTGGCGACCATAGTGGGAGCTAATAGCTTCGCTGCCGAAGCTATCATGCCACAACCATGGATCCGGATCCAGGTTGACGAGGAGGTCGAGTACGAGTTCGACCAATTAAAATTCGAGGAGTATCTGTCGTCGTCCTCCTCCAGATCCCCCGCCCCTCGTAAGCGTAGGAAGATCAATGCCATCGTTGCTACTTCCATCTCGCCTTGTAACGCCCCTTCGGCCTCTAACGAAGCCAAATCCGCAGCTCAAGGAGATAGCCACTAGCGGCGCGCCCACTTTATCAAAGAGAGCTCGCCAAAGGCAGCGCTAACGCCTCGTGTGCTACTCGCCAAGGCTTTGGAGCCTATTGACGGGATCTGCTATGAGGCGGATCTGAAACTCAGAAGGAACCGAGTGCCCCAGTGGTAAACAGATATCCTCTCCTCCAAACCAACAGCGAATGAATGGATCCAAGTCAAACGGACCCGCTCAACCCTCGAGGAGCGCATTCAGAAGTGTCGCGCCTTGATTGCGCACGCACGGAATCTCGTGCAAGAAGCGTAAAAGTTGAAGAAAAAAGAGGTGATCAAGAAGCCACCGAAACCATGCAAAGTCTGGAAACCAAAGTCCGAACCGCGTCGACAAAAAGTCAAAACAGCGCCCAAAAACTGCAGGAATGCGCAAAACCACCATCTGGTGTTCGGCCAAAACCGAGCCACCAAATGGTGGCTCGGCCCAATCCGAGCCACCAAGTGGTGGTTCACACCGGTTCGCACCTGGTTCAGTTCGGTTTGCACCCGGTTCGATTCGGTTCGCACCCGGTTCATCTCCCGCAGTCCCGTTTAAGCCTCCGACAGCCCCTGTTTCTATCCCGATGAATCACACACCTCCGGCAGAACCCCGCGGTAGCGCGGACTTATCCCGATTCAAGATGTTGATGGCGGAATGCCTGGGTCCTTTGCATGAGGATCGAGGCAAAGTTCTGACCAAAGAACGCTTGGGTCCGGTGATTGAACCCCAAGCAACTACTCGAGCTGGGGGTCGCACACGCCCTCGCAAAAATTCAGAGCCTTTCTATAATGGGAAAACTCCTGTAACTAACCACCTCGGATTGCAAGTCAATGTCTAAGAACCCGTTAAGGTCCCGCGCTCATGAAAGCATAGCTCCAAACGAGTGACTCTTGAGAACACCATCAAAGCAACAAGTCCTCAGAGGAAACGTGTTCGTCAGACGGCGATGTTATACCTGAGAATTTGTGCCAATACACGATAGATTGCTCCGGTCATCATGCCGATGAGTTGTACTGTTGGGCTAGGGGTACGAACAAGTCTCGGAAGAGAAGTACCCGAGAAACGGACTCTCACTATCTATGCACCAAGATTATAAAGACAGTATTATCAGCGTGTAGCTGCCCTAAGACCGCTCCACAGAGGGTCTCAGTATTCGAGAGAATCTCTAATGGAAAGACTAAATCCAAACCAAAGCGTTTCCGTAAGAAACGATCAGCTGTTCAAGATAACAAACTTCCAGAAGTCATAATTAATATGGCTGATAATGGAAAGTTGGCTCGACCTTCTAGTTCTGACCCGCTCGTATCGCATCATCTAACTCGGCTACACGTAGGGACTACTAGACGTAGGGATTATAAGAGAATGTAGAGAGGATTATCCTCGGATGATGAAGCGTCAGATGCCAACTCTGCAGTCGCTTCTGACAATTAGGTATCCAGCCCAGGATAATCCCGCAAGGCATTTATGATCAACACCGAGCAAATGGCCAAAATTATTGAGGATGCTTTGGCTAAGCAAAAAGAGAGCTTCAAGTTTGAAATGGAAATGGCTATGATACAGATGAGAGAGGAGCATGACCAACAGATCCGAGCCTTGTCGAATCAGATAGGTGAATCTAGTCATCGTAATAATATTAGACAAGCAGCTAGCGATTCAGATATGGATGAACACTTTAATGCTGATAACCCTCCCATTGACTAGAACGCTAGGGGTGGCCCACTGAAAACAATGACGCTGGGGGTGGCCCCACTAAAAACAACGATGTTGGGGGAGGTCCCACCGAAGATGACAATGTCGGGGGTGGCCGCGTTGTTCCTCATAGAAATCGTCTAAAGCATGATACATACGAGGACGAGAAGATGAAAGAACTCGAGAGAAAAATCAACGCTCTGATGTCTGCTCGAGAGGTCAAGAAGACCGGTATTCCGTGTCCCTATCCAAGAGAGTGGGATTTAATAGCATACCCGGTGAAGTTCAACCTGATCAACTTTACACCATTTTACGGGAAGGTTTCGCCCACTCAGCACCTGATCTACTTTAAGTCCCACTTGGGCATAATCTCCGGTAATGAAGCATTGATGGTCCGGTCATTCGTTGGCACCCTTCGCGGGCCCTCCTTTGATTGGTACCGCCATCTCAAGCCTGGAAGCATCAACAGCTGAGACGACCTGGAAAACCTGTTCCTTGCTCACTTCTTTGATGATGACACTGATGTGTCAATCAGGACACTCTTCAATGAGAAACAGAAAGACGATGAGACGGTCGACAACTTCGTCAAGCGCTTCCGGAATAAGGTGATGAACTGCCGAGATCCAATCACAGAGGATTTCATCCTCCAAACCTATCACAATAACCTCTCTTTAGACACGTTAGAAGTTATGGGAGTAGCATCATCTAACACCTAGAAGGAGTTGAAAGTGCGTAGAGAGCAGGCCGAACGCTTCCTCAAAAGGAAGAAAGCCGAGATAAGCCAACCGACGGCTAACCCTCCAAATTCAAACTTCGTCTCTCGTGATAAAGGGAAGGCCCCTGCAGCTGCTGTTGATACTAATCATACGTCATAACAGCAATCCCGGAGTGTAGGCGTATAAAACTGCCTATAGGTCCCTACGAACGGCTCAGTGCTAAGAAAAGACGATGAACGTCATAATCTAAGTCACAGGAGCTTGATTAATGTCGACAAACACATGAAGTGGGTTGACGAACTATGTGAAGCAACGGAGTTTCAGAATAATGAGGATACGAACGGATCGGGAGCCCCGTGTTACTTATAAAAGACGAAATACCCTTTGTGTCTCATTTAATCCACAGACGATCTAATCATTGGAGCTTATAGAACTCCTCATCGTCTTTCCAACGCACTTTGAATCGCTTAAATCCGAGTTCGGATGAAAAAGTTATGGCGAAAATGGACAAGTGTGCAAAACAAAATGTCTCAGCCCGAGCCGAGACACCCAAAGGTGTCTCGGAACTTGTGGAGCTGTTTTGACCATGATCCCATTTGAATCTGAAGAAACTCAAAACAGGAAAGTTGTAGATATTTTTGTCAACTTTCCAACTCAAAACAAAATGTCTCATTGAATTCATTGTCATCTTGAATAACTGTTTTTCGGTTACAAAAGATCCGGTCTTTTTATAAGATCCGGTTACAACGAAATCAAAAATAAAGAAAAAGATTACAACTTTCTCCTTTTATCGAACAAATCACGAGCTCCTGTTTGCGGTCACTCGCTTTGTGGGTTCTTTGCCTGCACCGGGGTTTATCCGTGGACCACCGCGAGATCTAGATCCGGTCGGATCTACGCAATACGACGGATATTATTTCACCAAGGAAATAATAGCCGGGGAGGATTAGTTCACCAAGGAAATAATCATCCAAATCTCGGGATCAAAGGCCAAGCTTTGATCCGGAGTATGCCTGTGTAGATCTGAGATCCGGTCCTCTCGAACACCTGCCTTATTTGGCGTTGACGATCGCCGAGCACCAGATCTGGATGAACAAGTCCTCGAAGTCCCAAAGCTTGGATCTTTTTAAGTTCTGAGTCTTGAATCCAGCAGGGCTTCGCCTCTCCAAATTTTCCAACCCTGAAAATGAACCACCCTTGGCCTATTTATAGGCACCCAGATCTGTGCCTAGGCACAAATCTGGGCTGAGGTGGCTCGGCCACAAGTGGCCGGCCACCCCTGGGTGGCTCGGCTCATGCCGAGCCACCCTGGGGTGGCTCGGTTTGAGCCGAGCCCCTCCGGGTGTGTGGGTTTGACTCGTTGACTCTTCGAACACTTGGTTTGATCCCGCACGCGAATGGATGTATTCCGTTGCTTGCGTGCGATTCGTCGGTCTCGTCGCCTCGTTGGTTCGTCGGTTTGTGCCGAGCTATGCTAGGGGACCTATAAGCAATTTTATATGCCTACAGATACCCCCTCCAAAGTATTTCAGTCTCGTTCTTTTATAGAAGAGTCTGGGATACTTTGGATATGATTGTCCCTACCTTCAGTCGGTATAACGGGACCTCGGAATGGCTTCTGTTCTTGACTCCTTCAATTCTCCAGGCTTTTCGGTGCTTTGTCGAAAGTCTGTAAGAGTTCCGGTGCTGCATTTATTGTCTGACCGTTGTCGGAAATTCGAACTTGAAGTCAATTCCTGGTTTTCTGATTTTTAGCTCGTGCTTGTTGGTTCAACATGTTGGCGTTGAGTTCTCATTTGCGACGCGTTGTCCGGCGTGGTATTGTTGAGTTATCCTTTAAGAATATTTATGAAAAATATTCTCCAGGAACTTCTCAACCAAAAATAGGGAATAGTTTATACTCGTATACCTTATTGGAGTATTAAGAAGCAGTTTATACTCGTATACTTTTCGGAGTATTAAGAAGCAGTTTATACTCGTATACTTTTCGGAGTATTGATTCTTTCATTGCAACGCATTGATCGGCGTTGACCTAGGGTTACGCGTTGTCCGGCGTTGACCTAGGGTTTTGAACGTCGTACGTTGATTTTTTGATCGCAACGCATTGACTGGCGTTGACCTAGGGTTACGCGTTGTCCGGCGTTGACCTTAGGGTTTTGGACGTCGTACGTTGACTGTTTGATTGCAACGCGTTGACTGGCGTTGACCTAGGGTTATGCGTTGTCCGGCGTTAACCTTAGGGTTTTGAATGTCGCTGGATGCTCAAGTCACGAGACCAACTAATGAAGCTGATGCGTCAGTGACTCTCGTATTTATAGGATTTTTGGCAAACCCTCAGCCATCAACGGGTTTGATGAGCCTTTACCGACTACCGTTTGAGTCGGGCTAGCATGCGGATTGTTTAAGTCCGTTCCGCATGTGACGTTATGCTAAAAGAGTTAACTCTTTTAGTGCTACGATATTGAATACGTAGACTTCGTCTTTCTCCTGTGAAAAGACTAACTACCGTTTGAGTCGGGCTAGCATGCAGATTGTCTAAATCCGTTCCGCATGTGACGTTGTGCTAACGGAATGAATTCCTTTAGACTCGCTGCTACGACTTCGAATACGTAGACTTCGCCATTGTTATGGGCATAGGCTACCCAGTAACGCGTATTAGACGCTGACTTATCCCTACTTAGGCTTCGGGATAAAATACCCCAGACTGGTATTCTGGTGTCTTTTCTACGGAGAAAGACTAAACCGGCGACGCGTGTTAGGCGTCGGCATATCCTTTCTTAGGATTCAGGATGAAATTCCCCATGCGTGTAAGGCATGGATTTTGGTGTTATCAATAACAACCTGCCACAATGTTGAATATGTGGGCGGGTGTTCTTTTTAACGGTTAAGAACTAACCGGCAGCGCGGGTTAAGCGCAGACTTATCCCTGCTTAGGTTTCAGGATAGAATACCCCAGAATCGAACTCTGGTGTCTTTTTCTACGGAAAAAGACTAAACCGGCAGCGCGTGTTAGGCGCAGACTTATCCCTGGTTAGGATTTGGGATAAACTTCCTAGGATGAATCCTAGATTGATAAATTTTGGAAAAGATCGGTGCGGGAAAGGAAGAATTTTATATTCTATTTCCCGGTCTTCTTTTAGGGTGAAGGCAAACCCGAATACAAGGAAGGAAGAATTTTATATTCTATTCCCTGATTCTGGAAGGGAAGAATTTTATATTCTATTTCCAGTGAAAAAAAAACTAGAAGTGGGATCTCCACCCCAAGAATCTGAAAGATTCGGATAATCCTAACTGTCCGAAGGTTTGATTACCGAACTAAAGGTGAATTTCTCGTTCATTGAGAGTGAATTATGGTTTTGACCCTAACTGTAGGAAGGTTTGGCCAAATGGGAGTTTGAGGTGACCCTAACTGTAGGAAGGTTTGATCACTTGATTTAAAAGTGGACCTCTCGTTCATTGGAGGAATCGAGAGGGGATTTTGACTGTGGTCCTAACTGTAAGAAGGTTTGACCAATTGGGAGGTTTGAGACGATCCTAACTGTAGGAAGGTTTGATCGCTCGATTTGTGGACCTCTCGTCCATTGGGGGAATCGAGAGGGGGTTTTGGTTTTGGTCCTAACTGTAGAAAGGTTTGACCGAATGGAAGGTTTAAGACGATCCTAACTGTAGGAAGGTTTGATCGCTCGATTTGAAAGTGGACCTCTCGTTCATTGGAGGAATCGAGAGGAGATTTTGGTTGTGGTCCTAACTGTATGAAGGTTTGACCAGATTATATCCGGACTCTAACTATGAAAGTGTTGAGCGCATGAACATAGTGTAAGTTTGATTGGATTAAACTTGATCGAATTTGGTGGTCCCACCGTCAATTAGTCTGATCGGTGAGAGATTTAGTGTTCATCACTTTGGTCATATCGATCGGGTTATCCCTAAGAATATTAACATTCTTTTGGGAACTTCCCGTTACACGAATTATCCACCCCCAGCTTTCTCTGCGGAACTGGTTCGGACATTATTCTCAGTTACCTGACCGGGTTATCCTTAAGAATATTAGCGTAATATTCTCCAGGAACTTCCCGTCAAAAGTGAGAAACAGTTTAGACTCATATACCTATTGGAGTATCAGGGAACAGTTTAACCTCTTGTACCGGTCGGAGGATTGAGAAACAGTTTATACTCATATACTCTTTGGAGTTTTAGGAAGCAGTTTATACTCTTATACCGGTCGGAGTTGTGCCATTCTCAATTGGCTTACCTCAGCGTTATGACGCCGGCTTCAACCAAGGTCTGGATACTATTCTTTAAAGTAAAGCAGGCCTTGGTGGGATGAAGGATCCTCCTGTGGTATGCGCAGTACTTCGGATCCGTAGTATTGTCAGCTTCCTCCTAATTCGTGATCGGTGGCAGCTTGATCTTGTTATTTTTAAGGAGTGATTCGAAGATGGCTGGAACATTTTTGTCTTTGAAGGAATACTCTTTTTGGAGTTTCCGATCTGAGGTCTTCTGCTGTCTCCGGGGCTGCTGTTGCGATGTTTGATTAGCACCACCAGTAGCTGCAGGTGTTTTGCCCTTACCACGAGAGGCGAAGTTTGAGTCCAGAGGATTAGCCGTCGGTAGGTTCCTCTCGGCCTTCTTCCTTCGGAGGAAACGTTCAGCTTGTTCACCGCGCACCTTCAGATCCTTCCAAGTGTCAGACGGTGCTGTTCCCATTGCTTCCAACACGTCCAGTGCAAGGTTGTTGTGGCAAGTCTGGAGAATGAACTCCTCAGTGATCGGGTCCCGACAATTCATCGCCTCATTACCAGAGATAACACCCAGGTGCGATTTGAAGTAAATCAAATGCTGAGTGGGTGAACCCTTCCCATCAAACGGCGTGAAGTTGATCAGATTGAACTTCGCCGGATAGGGGATCGATTCCCATTCTCGTGGGTATGGACAAGGAATGCCCGTCTTCTTAATCTCTTGAGCGGAAATCAATGTATTGATTTTGCTCTCGAGGTTTTTGATCTTCAAGTTTTCACTTGTATCTTCGTCAGCATTCTCGTTACCACCCCCTGCATTGACGGGAGGAGCATTGGCGTTATGAGTTTCATTCGCACCTGTGTCCTCATCTTCCAGATTAATCTGGTTGCGATGACTTTGCTCGCCTCGCTGGTTTGTCAGCGCTTGGATTTGCTGGTCATGCATTTCTCTCATACTCTGCATGGCCATCTGCATTTCGTGCTTGAAGCTCTCTTGCTGTTTAGCCATGGCTTCCTCGAGCATTTTGGCCACTTGTTCCGCGCTTATCATCAGTGATTTGTGGGGTTGCCCTTCACTGGAGACTGTATTATCCGATGCAACCGCAGAGCAGGCATCCGATTCTTCATCTTCGGAAGGTAATCTTGTCCGAACCCTACCATAAGTTCCTCGCTTGATGGCTCCGGACTGTAGACGGGTTACACGCCGGGACGCTTCCAGAAACGACTTGAGATTAACCTGTGTCGATGTCTCCTTGCTGGTCATATTAGTGGTGACCTTCGGGAATTCTCCGTCTTCAACTACCGCTCTCCTTCGTCGGAAACGCCTAAGCCTTGGTTTCGGCGTTTCGGTACTGAGCCGTTCGAAAACTAAAACTCTTTCGGGGACCGCCCTAATGCATCTGTACTCAGACAATACCGCCCGAATGAGCTTGGAACAGGGGCATTGAGTTTCTAATCCTCGAGGACTCCTCTTTTTGGTTTTCCTCGTGCTCCCATCTCGATAGTATAACTCATCGGTTTGAAGGTCTGGGTAATCTATCGCGTGTCGACACGATTTCTCAGGTATAACGTCATAGTCATCACCAGACGATAACGTTTCCTTCTGAGAGCGAATTACCTTCTTCGGACTTTCGAGAGTCACGTGTCTCGAAACGCGCCTTTGTGGGCGCGAATTCTCGACGGGCTCCTGAACTTCAATGCGCAAAGTAGTGCGCTTGGTTGCCCTGATTTCCTCGTCATATTGAGGGTTGTGGCGACCCCCATCATGTTGATTCGTTCGGGGCTTTCTTAGTGGGCCCAAACGTCCTTGGATTGGAATTTTGCTTCGCTCCTTTGTTTCGCTCCTCGGGAAGTGGACCGAGGCGCTCTAAGACTGACTTCCTTTTCTGGGATGGTCCTGCGGGATCTCCCGGAGCAGTTGTGGAAATCATCGGCGGTCTGGATTGATTCGCCGGAGGTTGAACTTTCGGAGGCTGCAGTTGTTGCTCCTTAGTCTGAATCGCCGCTTCAGACTTCGGTCCTTGGACTCGAGCCCGTGCCTGCACTGACATTGCGCGGCGCTTGCGAATGCGCTCTTCGAGTGTCGAACGATTCTGTTTGACATGGACGCATTCGTTCGTGGGCGGCTTAGAAGAGCTGCCATTCATTGGTGGTTGAGGCTGTTTGCCTCTCCTGTTCTTCAGAGCCGCGTTGTAGCGGATTCCGTCGGTTGACTCCATCGCTTTTGCGAATTCTCGGGCCAAGCGTTGGCGTCGCCTTTGGCAAGCTCTCTTTGAGAGAGTCATCACTTCTTTGGTGACGGAGGGATTGACAGAAATAGGCCTGCCCTGGTTGGAAGTTGGAGGAATCTCACCCGATGCGACTTTGGCATCAAACGGGGCGAGATCTTCGTTGGTGTTTTCTACATCTTCACACCAACGAGCTTTTCTCCTAGAGGAGAACTTCTTGGACTTCTTGGACTTGTGAGGGGAGATAGATCCGGACGAGGACACGTACTCCTCGAACTTGGCTTGGTCGAACTCATACTCGACCTCCTCCTCGACAGGGATCGAGATCCGCGGCTGCGACGCAACGATCTCGGCAGCGAGATCGGTGGCTCCCACTGTGGTCGCAATAATATAGTTAAGTATTTTTAGTTTATTTCCTTACCAAAATTTATTCATTGGTTCTACTTTGAGGGCTTTTGCTCACTTATGTCTCTAAACTTTAGCATTGTGATTATTTAGTTTTTTTAGTGTTCATTTGAATGAGCTACATCCAATTAAAATTTTCATGTTGATAACTGAATGGACAAGAAATAAATGTAATCTAAGGCCAATTAGAATTATTATATTATTTGGACTGACATGTAATCAAGCGTGATTTTAGAAAGTGTTGTAGCAAAAGTGTAAAATTGTTCGCGGGAAAAATCGTGTCTTTCTTCATTATTGATTCCATTGCTATCTTTAAATAACAACTTTTTGAGTTACAAAGATCCGGTCTTTTTATAAGATCCGGTTACAACGAAATCAAAAATAAAGAAAAAGATTACAACTTTCTCCTTTTATCGAACAAATCGCGAGCTCCTGTTTGCGGTCTCTCGCTTTGTGGGTTCTTTGCCTGCGCCGGGGTTTATCCGTGGACCACCGCGAGATCTAGATCCGGTCGGATCTACACAGTACGACGGGTATTATTTCACCAAGGAAATAATTGCCGGGGAGGATTAGTTCACCAAGGAAATAATCGTCCAAATCTCGGGATCAAAGGCCAAGCTTTGATCCGGAGTATGCCTGTGTAGATCTGAGATCCGGTCCTCTCGAACACCTGCCTTATTTGGCGTTGACGATCGCTGAACACCAGATCTGGATGAACAAGTCCTCGAAGTCCCAAAGCTTGGATCTTTTTAAGTTCTGAGTCTTGAATCCAGCAGGGCTTCGCCTCTCCAAATTTTCCAACCTTCTCAAATGAACCCTACAGCCCTCTATTTATAGGCATTGAAAGCGGATCTGGGCCCAGATCCGAGCTGGCTCGGCCCTTGGCCGAGCCACCCTTAGGCGTTTCTGTTTTGTCGTTTTGTCCGTTGTATTCGTTTTTCGGTTGACTTAGACTCTGATTTGGCAGTAAATCCGATTCCTGTTTTGGCAGTAAATCCGATTCTGAGTTCGAGTCCGAAACCGATCTTGATTCGGTTGTGATTCATCCGAGTCCGCTCTTGTTTGGATGACTCGTTGATTCTTCGAACCCTTGGCTTGATTCCACACATGAATGGATGTATTCCGTTGCTTGCGTGCGATTCGTCAACCTCGTCGCCTCGTTGGTTCGTCGGTTTGTGCCGAGCTATACTAATGGACCTATAAGCAATTTTATACGCCTACACGGAGACAGCAAAAGACTTCAGATCTGAAACTCCAAAAAGAGTACTCCTTCAAAGACGAAGACGTTCCAGCTATTTTTGAATCTCTCTTCGAGAACAACAAGATCAAGCTACCACCTATCGTAAACCAGGAGAAAGCTGACAATACTACAGATCCAAAGTACGGTGTGTACCATAAGAGGATCCTTCATCCTACCAAGGTTTGCTTTGCTCTCAAAAATAGCATCCAAACCTTAGTTTAAACTGGCGTTATAACGTTAAATTAAGTCGAATGAAGACTCCGACAAGTATAAGAGTATAAACTACTCCTTCCAAACACTCCGAAGAGTATACGAGTATAAACTGCTTCTCAATACTCCAACAAGTATATGAGTCTAAACTATTTCCTAATTTTAATGGGAAGTTCCTAGAAGAATATTGTATGTGATATTCTTAAGGATAACTCGACCATTCAGCTGAGTACAATGTTAGACGCAGTTTTACAAAGAAAGCTGGGGGTGGATGTAACGAGAATTTTCCGAAAGAATGCTATATGTGGTTTTCTTAGGGATAACCCGATCACTACAAAGGGGATGAATAAGAAACTCCCACTTGAACTCTAAATGCTTCCAAGAGTGAAACACATCCAATTGTCGGGATCAGTTTCACTAACTTCCAAGCACTCTTTTGCTGAGACGATATTTGATCACTTCGTTGTATCAATCTTCCCTCACAAAAAACTCTCACTGTTATTGACGATTTACAATCTTCCACCATAAAATCCCTCACTGATCAAATTAATTGATAGTGAGTCCACTAAAATTCTTTCTGGTTTAATCCATTCAAACTCACACTATGTCTGTACACTCAACACTCCCATTGTTAGAGTCAGGGCATAATGCTTAGAATTTTAATCTGCCAATCCTTAACGATTGTCAAACCCCTTCGTGTTAAGTTTTTATCACTTAACACCAAGAACCCCCACTGAGTGATCGGTACAAGTCAACACTCCCACTATGATTTGTACTCCCACTCTCACTGCCTCCTACTTGGTCAAACCTTCCTACAGTTAGGACCACAACCAAAATCTCCTTTCGATTCCTTCCATAAACGAGAGGTTTACTTTCAAATCGAGCGATCAAACCTTCCTACAGTTAGGGTCATCTCAAACCTCCCACTTGGTCAAACCCTCCTATAGTTAGGACCACAACCAAAATCTCCTCTCAATTCCTTTCATGAATGAGAGGTCTACTTTCAAATCGAGCGATCAAACCTTCGTACAGTTATGGTTGTCTCAAACCTCCCATTTGGTTAAATCTTCCTATAGTTAGAGCCAAAACCGCAATTCACTCTCGATAAACGAGATACCCACCTTTAGTTCGGTAATCAAACCTTCCGACAGTTAGGATTATCTGAATCTTTTCGATTTCCAGAGTGGAGATTCCACTCTTAGTTTCACCTTCCCGGATTCTGGAAGTGGAGATCCCACTTTGAGTTTCCGTTGGCAACTAGAGATAGAATATAAAATTCTTCTTCTTCAGCTTTGGGAGATAGAATATAAAATTCTTCTTCTTCCGCATCGGGTTCGTCTTTGTCCCAAGAGAAGACACAATATTTCAACATTATAACTCTAAAATCCGTGATTCATAAGCATGAGAAATTTTATTCTGAAGCCTAAGTAGGGATAAGTCAGCGCCTAATACGCGTTGCTGGTTTAGTCTTTCACCGAGTGAAGAAGACACCAGAATACAAATTTGGAGAATTTTATCCCGAAGCCTAAGTAAGGATAAGTCAGCGCCTAACACGCATTATCGGTTAGTCCTTGACCGTAAAAATGATAAAAGCCCACATATTCGATATTATGGCATGTTGTTATTAATAACACCATAATCCGTGCCTTACACGCACAAGGAACTTTATCCTGAAGCCTAAGTAGGGATAAGTCAACGCCTAACATGTATTGCCGGTTTAGTCTTTCACCGAGTGAAGAAGACACTAGGATCCAAATCTAGGGAATTTAGTCCCGAAGCCTAAGTAAGGATAAGTCAGTACCTAACACGCGTTGCCGGTTAGTCCTTGACCGTAAAAAGGATAAAAGCCCACATATTCGATATTATGGCAGGTTGTTATTAATAACACCATAATCCATATCTTATACGTATGGGGAACTTTATCCTGAAGCCTAAGTACAGATAAGTCAGCGCCTAACACGCATTGCCGATTAGTCCTTGACTATAAAAAGGACAAAAGCCCACATATTCGATATTGTGGCAGGTCGTTATTAATAACGTTAAAATCCACGCCTTACACGGGCAGGGAACTTTATCTCGACTCCTAAATAGAGATAAGCCTACGCCTAACATGTGTTGCTGGTTTAGTCTTTCACCGAGTGAAAAAGACACTAGAATCCAAGTCTGGGGATTTTTATCCTAAATCCTAAGAAGGGATAAGTCAGTGTCTAACACGCGTTGTTGGGTAGTCTATTCCCGTAAGAAAGATGAAGTCTACGTATTCACTATCATAGCACTAAAAGAGTTAACTCTTTTAGCACAATGTTACGTGCGGAATGGAACAATTCGCACGCTAGCCCGACTCAAACGATAATCAGTAAAGGCTCATCAAACCCGTTGATGGCTGAGGGTTTGCCAAAAATCCTATAAATATGAGAGTCATTGACCATCAAACCCGTTGATGGCTGAGGGTTTGCCAAAAATCCTATAAATATGAGAGTCATTGACGCACCAGCCCCATTAGTTGGTCTCAGGGTTTGCCAAAAATCCTATAAATATGAGAGTCATTGACGCACCAGCCCCATTAGTTGGTCTCGTGACCTAAGCATCCAACAACTTCAGAATAAGAGCCATACATGCAGATGAATCAGCTTTAACAGGTGGTCCTGCAGCCCCAACATTTGGGACCGCCACGCTCTAATGCCTTAAGAGCTTAAACTGTGTAAACTCTAGCAAACGTACGAGTATAAATTATGTTAACACCAGTCAAAGCACTACAGTAAAGGTCGATGCGGTCAACGCATCAGCAATCTCGCCAAAATAAGACAACGGATGATTCCATGGAGTTCAATCATATTCAGATATGAATTACCGATGAAGATAATCAGTTCAAAGTCATCTCAATGACAATAGGTAAGTTCAAAAACATACGCATCAACTTCAGTTTAAAATTTCGACAACGGTCAGATGATAAACGCAGCGTCGAAAGAACTTCATCTACTCGAAAAAACACTAAATAGACTCAAAGAAGTCAAGAATTGAAACAATCCCCAGGTCCTTCTATGCAATCTCCTCAACAAAATACTGAAGAGGATGCTACACGTAGGCGTCTAAAAATACCTATAGGTATCTACACACAGCTCGAGACAAAGAGAAGACGATGAACGTCATTATCCAAGTCGAAGAGGATTATCCGAGTCAAAAAGGATCATCTGATGCCGACAAGCGCATGAAATGAATCGGCGAACCATTAATGATGTGGTGACGAACCACCGGAACAGCCAACGTCAAGTGGCCCGCGTGCTCATTGGCCACCGCTAAGTGGCCCACACGCTCATCGGCCACCGAAACGGTGAACCAAGTGGCTCGTGCACTCACCAGCCACCTCCATGTGGCCCGTACACTCATCAACCAACACCAAGTGGCCCGCATGCTCACCGGCCACTGCCAAGTAGCCAACACGCTCATCGGCCACCGAAGCGGCGAACCAAGTGGCCCTTGCGCTCACCGGCCACCTCTATGTGGCCCGCGTGCTCTTCGTCCAGTTTCAAGTGGTCAACACGCTCACCGGCCACTTCCAAGTGGTCCACATACTCATCAGCCACCTTCAAGTTAACGAAATGTATGAAGTGAATCAGTGAAATGTATGAGTTAACGTGACACGTGAAATAGCAAAACAACTCAGCCAGAAGTTGTGTTTCGCCCAAAAAGGGCGAAACACCATATGTGTCTCACCCATACCATGAATGGCTCGTACATTATAAGTTGTAGGTCTCTTCACCAGCTTTCTAACACATCTTGAATCACCTCATTTTGAGATCGGACGAGAGAGTTAGAGCCAAAATACCCGAGATGGTACGAACTGGCTCGTAAGACTGCGAGCCACCATTTGGTGGCTCACACAAAGAGGTGACATTTTGATTATTATGCAATTTTATTCTGAAGAAACTCAAAAGATAAACGTTTTAGGTCTCTTCGTCAGCTTTCCAACGCATCTTGAATTACCTTATTCCGAGATCGGACGAGAGAGTTAGAGCCAAATTACCCAAGATGATACGAACTGGCTCGGCCAAGGCCGAGCCACCAATTGGTGGTTCGCGCCTGAACCAAACCGGTTCGGTTCATTTGAAACCGGTTTAGCAGATTTTATCCGAAAACACGTTTTGACTGTTTTTGATGGATTTTCTCGGGATTTGTTCGTTACTGAGTATCCCAACTGATTGGATATCATCCACAAACATGATTATATGGTTATTAACTGAAGATAGGGCTGAATCTATCATTCTTATCTGAAAATCCCCCAACTAAAGCCTATAAATACAGGCCTAGGAGCTCATTTCATAAGGGAGAACATCAAGAGGGTGAGGTGCTATCAAAATTAAGAGTGAAGCCACGAATTTAAGAGGGTTAGCAGATCTTGATGAAGTTTCTCCATAAACAAAAAGAGAGTTCGAGATATCTGAAACCCATTTTCCCATATTCTCCGGATTTAAGCTTGGTCTTAAATCCCGAGAAGAGTCGTAATCTCGCTTGGTCAAGATTACCACTTCAGTGAATACTTCCTTCGTAAAGTAGGAGCTTTGATTTTCAATCTGTAAACCGAATCTGATCCGCGGCGGTCCACGGATATCAACGTCCCCGGCACAGGCAAAGATCCCACGTAAACAACAAGCGATAAACATTTGTTGTGTGTTGTTTGAAGGAATTATAATCTTATATTTTCATTGTGTAAGAAGATCTTATAAAAAGATCGATTTTTTATTTATTTGAGTTTATTGTAACGGTTAAAGTTGTAATAGATTCGATGGAAATAAAAACAGTAATTTCTGACCCAAACACTACAGTGAAGGTGATGAAGGGTTCTATGGTGGTGATACGAGATGTCAGGGAAAATAACCTATACTACTTAAAGGGTAAGACAATTACAATGGGTCTGATAGCTTCTATCACTACAGAGGAGGACACTACCACTTTATGGCACATGAGACTTGGACACACAGGTGATAAGTCCCTACAGTCATTGGCAAAACAGGGGCTATTGAAAGGTGCTAAGACCTGCAAGATGGAGCTGTGTGAGCATTGTGTACTTGGGAAGAAGACTAGAGTTAAGTTTGGCACCACTGTTCACAACACCCGAGGTACATTGGATTACATTCACACGGATGTTTGGGGTCCTTCCAAGAACACATCTCTTGGTGGGGCCAATTATTTTATCACTTTCATTGATGATCATTCCAGAAGAAATTGGGTATATCCTATGAAGCATAAACATTAGGTCCTGGATATTTTTGTGAAGTGGAAAAAGAAAGTGAAGCTGCAGACAGGTAGAAAGGTGAAGACTCTACGTTCAGATAACAGTAAAGAGTACAAGAGTGATTCATTTCTATAGTTTTATTGGGATCACGGTATTAGAAAACACTTCACAATTCGAGAAACACCGCAACAGAATAGGGTAACTAAAAGAATAAACCGTACCTTGTTGGAGAAGGTGCGATGTATGATGACGCGGAGTGGATTGCCTAGATCCTTTTGGACCGAGCCGTTGGTTTATGCGAGCCATCTCGTGAATAGGTTGTCGTGTACTATGATAGACGGGAAGACTCCTTTGGAGCATTGGTTTGGTTCGGTAGCTAGTGACTATGAGTCGCTTCGCATATTTGGGTGTCCAGATTATTATCAGGTCAGTGATGGTAAATTAAATCCGAGGGTGAGAAAGTTGTCTTTGTGGGATTTAGAGATGGAGTTAAATGCTTCAAGTTATAGGATCCATAGAACAAGAAGATAGTTATTAGCAAGATGTCACATTCGATTAGGCGTACATGATGAGGCCTCGACTCCCTCAGCAGGTGGAGGGAGACCAAACAGTTGAGATATCACAGCAGGTGGATGATGATGTGACTCCACCCACTCCGGATAGTATTGTACCCATTGAGACTCCTACAGAGGTGACACTAGGAGGAGATGAGATGATAGCCGGGCAGATAGAGGATACAATGGATGATAAGACTCAGGAGTAGGGTCATGTTTAGGGGTCCATTGCAGCAGATAGAACGAGGAAGGTGATTCATCGGCCAGCTAGGTATAATGATGTCATGGTCGCATATGCATTATCAGTAGAGGTCGTTGATGATATAGTTCCATCCACATTCAGGGAGGCAGAGTCTAGTCCCGATTCGATCAGGTGGAGGGAAGCTATGGAGGAGGAGATGCGCCACATTCAGGGAGGCAGAGTCTAGTCCCGATTCGATCAGGTGGAGGGAAGCTATGGAGGAGGAGATGCGATCTCTTCAGAAGAACGACACTTGGTCAGGTGGAGGGAAGCTATGGAGGAGGAGATGCGATCTCTTCAGAAGAACGACACTTGGGAACTTGCAAATCTACCTAAGGGTAAGAAAGCTATTGGTTGTAAGTGGGTATATGCAAAGAAGGAGGGATCTTCTACTAGGAACATTCGGTTGAAAGCCAGATTAGTTACCAAGGGTTATGCATAGATTGAGGGCATTGATTACAACAAGGTATTTTACCCGTTGTGAAGCATTCGTCGATTCGGATTTTTTTAGCGTTGGTGGCACAGTTGGATTTGGATTTGGTCCAGATGGATGTAAAGACAGCCTTTTTATACAGAGATTTAGATGAGAAGATCTACATGACACAACCCTTAGGATTCAAAGCTGTAGGAAAAGAAGAATTGGTTTACAAGCTGAAGAAGTCTCTTTATGGTTTGAAGCAATCGCCAAGATAGTGGTATAAGAGATTCAACAGCTTCATGATTAGCCATGGGTATACGAGGAGCTCATATGACCCATGTGTTTACATGCACAAGCTATAGGATGGTGAGCTCATATATTTACTTTTATATATTGACTATATGCTTATTGGTTCCAGGAATTCTTCGACTATTCGAAAGTTGAAAAAGGAGCTATCATCCGAGTTCGAGATGAAGGATCTTGGAGAAGCAATAAATATATTAGGTATGGAGATTGAGAGAGACAGGGTGAAGGAGAGATTGAAGCTTACACAGAAGAGTTATTTGCAGAAGATGTTAAAAAAATTTAGCTTTGGTGGTAATACAAAAGTAGTTAGCACACCATTGGCTCCCCACTTCAAACTTTCAGCATTGATGTCACCTGTTTCAGTTAAAAACAGAGATTATATATCGAAGGTCTCATATGCCAGTGCAGTAGGTAGCTTGATGTATGTGATGGTGTGTACGAGGCCAGATTTGTCACAGGCCGTGAGCATGGTATCGAGATACATGCACGACACCGGGAAGGGTAATTGGGAGGCCGTAAAGTGGATTCTATGGTATGTTAGAGGCACCGTGGTTGTTGGTTTGGTATTCCAGAAGGATGAGAAGAATGGGCAGGATTGTATTGGTTACGTGGATTTAGATTATGCTAGAGATCTTGTCAAGCGCCGGTCTACTTCAGATTATGTGTTTACATTGGCAGGTGCACCGGTATGTTGGTGATGTATACTTCAGTCCACAGTGGCTCTCTCTACTACAGAGGCGGAGTATATAACGGTGACTGAGGATATTAAGGAGACTTTGTGGTTGCAGGGATTATTGGATGACTTTGGGATCGCACAAGAGACCATTCGGGTATTTTGTGATAGCATGTCGGCTATCTATTTGACGAAGAACCAGGTTTATCATGCACACACGAAGCACATCGATGTCAGATTCTATTTTGTTCGTGATGTTTTGGATGATGGAGACGTCATATTAGAGAAGGTCCACACGAACAACAACCCTGTAGATATGATGATCAAAGTTATTTCAGGTGTGAAATTTGGTTATTGTTTGAAGCTTTTGAACATCCTTCAGTGTTGAGGCCTTTGGAGGCCATTTGGGTGAACTACGTTCGGCTTGATTCCTTAGGTAAGAGGATACGTAGGCAGTCTTTCGATGCAGTCGGTTTGATTCAGATGGGGGGAGATCGTTTTAGCTCACGTTTGGGTTCCCGACTTGTTGTGGACTGAGTCCATTGTCATGGGGTGTTCCACGACGTCCTGGACGCAATAAGTGGGACATTTGGATGATTTGGTATCGGCTTTGTTTTGGTAGAAATATTCGCCGAGGTGGAGAATTGAAGAAGTGGTGAGAGAAGTTCAAATATTAGCCAAACAGACTGGCGGTCGACCGCGAACATGCACAGGAGAGCAGGAGGCTCTGGAGCTGAAGGCGGTCGACCATGGCAGTCAACCGCGCGAACCCTGTAGGCGATTTAACTCTCAGGAATTGGTTCGGTTGACCATCGCGATCGATTGTGGGTTTTCTGTAATCGATTTATTCTCTATCGTGGGTGTTCGGTCGACCGCCGCGATCAACCGCGATACCTGCACGGTTGACCGTCACGGTCGACCGCGTAGCGGGTTTGAAGTTGGGTCAGTTATTTGACCCGGTTCATTTTGGATCTGATATATAACTCTAATCCTGATTAGTTAGGGTTAAGTAAGGACGTTTTTGAGTAGTGTTTGGGAGAGGATTGCTGCATCCAATTGTGGAAGATTTGTGAGAGATCTAGAGCTTTGTTTAGGGTATGATCGGTATGATTTATAACTCTATTTGTATTCTCTTGATTTCTAATAGTAAGAACTCCCTCCTCCTTGCCTCGTGGATGTAGGCAACTTGCCGAACCACGTTAAACTCGTTGCCTTGCTGTGGTATTGTGTTCGGCTTATTAGTTGTGATTTATCTCTTGTTCTAGTTTGTGTCATTTCGAGGCTTCCACCGCGCACAACAGCGATTCCCCAAGTCCTCTTGCTTGGACAATTGTCACCAAGAGAATAAAACAAAGAAGGATTGTAAAATTGTATTAGAGACTTAGGAATTTGAGGGAGAAAGAGAGAAAGCTATAGAGGAGACGTAGAATTTTTCTCTCATATTATATATTCGTGAGTACTCCATTATATTACCCTTGGAATGAAAAACTAACTTGCATTTCTTCCGTAATTCCCTACGACCCCCCAAAGAATCTCACTTTTTTCCGTTTGAGATCCCAAAAGAACGCGTGAATAGGAGATTCGTTACAACTAATTAAGTTTTAAAAACGAACTAGTATTTAGACCCGTGCAAAGCACGGTTCTTAAAATATTTTCTGCAAATATTAAACATGTTATTAAAATAAAATATTCTATTTTAGATATGAAGTATAGTGGTGAAAGTGATTCGAATAATTAATAAGCAGTTCAAATATTATTCATATAGATATTCGATCAAGTTCGATTCGATAGTTCATTTAGTACTAAACAAATAATTTTCAGTGTTTGGTTTATAAATGAATATAATTTAACCGAAGGTATCTTCGATTTGGTAGTTCATTAACTATTCGATTCGATAACTTTTTAATAGAATTTAACCAAAGGTATGTTGGATAGTTCATTAACTGTTCGATTCGGTAGTCCTATTATTTGAACTTATTACAAATATTACTCTAAATTTAGTTCCTCTAACCATTATATTAAAACTCCAAAGTTATGGTGAGGATCAAAGATTATAGTTTTATATTAATTCTAATATGCCCCCGCTAGTCAAGCGCGCTTTTTTATGGGTCAAAACCTGGACTCACATAGCGGTGTCAATTTTTAGAAAATCCGCATTTAATTTATGACAGGTGGGATTTGAACCTGGGTTGTTCTGATACCTTCTTAAATTTAGTTCCTCTAACCATTACACCAAAACTCTGAAGTTATGGTGAGGATCAAGGATTATAGTTTTATATTAATTCTAACAATTACTTATATAAGTTTTTATTTACAAATGCTACCCATATAAATAGGTAAGAGTGGGTTCTAGGACTAGGCTTTTCACTTTTCTCCTTTGCTTCTATCAGCCTTCTCCTTCGGATCTGACTCCAAGTAGATCGGCTCCTCTCTCTCTCCTCTCTCCTCCTTCAGATCCAACTCCAAGTGGATTCTAGAGCTAGGGTTTTCACTGTTCTCCCTCGAATCTTGTCGTTCACTCCTCCCTTGGAGATCGTCATTGTAGGCGTATAAAATTGCCTATAGGTCCCACAATACAGCTCGATGACGTTAATTTCGACAAACGGACCATCGGGCGACGTATCCAAGCACTACCGTTATCCCGCTAACGCCGAAGCCAAACCATACGCAACGGAGCAGATTAACGAGGCGACGAAGCCAACAAATCGCACCCAAGCATTGGAACGCATCCACTCGCACGCGGAATCGAACCAACGTTTCGGGGAATCACCGAGTCATCTAAACAAGAACGAACTCGGTGATATGACGATCGAATCAAGATCGGTTTCGGACTCGAACTCAGAAGTGGACTTACTGCCTAATCAGGAACCGGATCAACAAATCGAATCCGAACAAGTCAACCACGCAACCGAATCAAAGTCCAAATCAACAACAAATCGGAACCCGAACGACGGAACCCGAACGACGGAAACCGGAAAACCCGCCTAAGGGGGCTCGGCCAAAGCCGAGCCACCTGTAGGTGGCTCGGCCAAGGCCGAGCCACCTGTAGGTGGCTCGGCCAGGTGAAACAATCCCTCCCGGCTATTATTCCCTTGGTGGAATATTACCCGTCATATCGTGTAGATCCGACCGGATCGAGATCACGCGGTGGTCCACGGCAAATAACCCCGGCGCAGGCAAAGAACCCACCAAAGCGAGCGACCGCAAAACAGGAGCTCGCGATTAGTTCGACAAATAAGGAAAATTGTAATCTTTACTTTGTTTTCTTTGATTTTTCATTGTAACCGGATCTTATAAAAAGACCGGATCTTTGTAACGCATAAAGTTGTTAACTGAGATAGCAATGATATCAACAATGAAGAAAGCTACGATTTTTCCCGCGAACAATCTGGCGACCACAGTGGGAGCCAACAGCTTTACTGCCGAAGCTGTCGCGTCGCAGCCGCGGATCCCGATCCCGGTCGAGGAGGAGGTCGAGTACGAATTCGACCAACAAAAGTTCGAGGAGTATCTGTCATCCTCGTCCGAATCCACCTCCCCTCGCAAGTCCAAGTCTCCAAAGCTCTCTTCCAAGAGAAAACTTCGTTGGTACGAAGAAGTTGAAGCTGCCAACGAAGATCTCGCCCCGTTTGATGCCGAAGCTGCATCGGGTGAGATCTCTCCTTCCAACCAGGTCAGATCTGCTCTGGCCGAATCTTCCGTTGCCGAGGGCGTAGTGACTCTCTCAAAGAGAGCCCGCCAAAGGCAACGTCAGCGCCTTGCGAAACAAATCGCAAAGGCAATGGAATCTGTGGACGGGATCCGTTACAACACGGATCTGAAGAACAGAAGAGGCGAACGACCTCAACAACCAATGAATGGCAACTCCTCCAAGCCACCAACGAACGAATGGATCCGTGTCAAACGGAACCGTTCAACGCTGGAGGATCGCATTCAGAAGCGCCGCGCACTCTCAGCACAAGCACGAGCTCAAGTTCAAGAAGCCCGTAGAAGGTGGCAGAATGGAGTAGCCAAGAAATCACCACTAACTCACAAAATATGGAGGCCAAAGTCCAAAGTGGTGAGTCAGGCCGAGGATCGACCTTTACAGCCTTCAAAACGAGTTCAACCTCCCGAACCATCCCGAGGAAGGAGGTCAATCTTGGAGCGCCTCGGTCCAATTCCCGACGAGCGCAACGAAGTCCATGAACGCTCGGGCCCGATGAAGAGGCTCCGAACTAATCAACATGCTGGGGGTCGACACAACCCTCAACATGACAAAGAGTTTACGGCACCCAAGCGCACTACCTTGCGCATCGAAGTTCGGGAGCCCGCTGAGAATTCATGTCTACAAAGGCGTGTTTCGAGGCGAGTGACTCTCGGAAGTCCAAATAAGGCAGTTTGCTCTCAGAAGGAAACGTTGTCATCCGAGGATGATAACGTTATACCTGGGAAATCATGCCAACACGCGATAGGTTACTCCGATCAAATGGACGAGTTGTACTATCGTGCTGGGGGTACGAACAAAACAAGAAAAAGAAGCCCTCAAGGGCTCGAAACTCAGTGCCCATGTGCCAAGCTCATTCGGGTAGTACTGTCTCAATGCAACTGCATCAAGGGAGTCCCCGAGAGAATTTCAGTGTTCGAAAGGCTCGGCACCGAAACGCCAAAACCAAGGCATAGGCGCTTCCGGCAAAGAAGAACAGTGGTTAAGGATGGAGAATTTCCGAAGGTCACCGCCAACATGACCAGCAAAGAGACATCGACACAGATTGATCTCAAATCGTTTCTGGAAGCGTCCCGGCGTGTAACCCGTCTGCAGTCCGGAGCCATCGCACGAGGAACTTATGGTAGGGTTCGGATAAGATTGCCTTCGGAAGATGAAGAATCGGATTCCTGCTCTGCTGTCGCATCGGACAATACAGTGTCCAGCGAAGGACAACCCCGCGAGTCATTCATGATAGGCGCGGAAGAAATGGCCAAAATGCTTGAAGACGCTTTGGCTAAGCAGAAAGAAAGTTTTAAATTCGAGATGGAGACGGCCATGCAGCAGATGAGAGAGATGCATGAACAGCAAATCCAAGCATTCAGGAACCAACAAGGTGAACCAAGCCACCGTAACCAGGTTGCTCAGGAAAAGGAGCACGCGGATGGGGATGAAGCTCACAATGCCAATAACCCTCCCATCAATGCAGGGGGTGGTAGTGAGGATGCCAACGGGGATACAAGTGAAGACTTGAAGATCAAAAGCCTCGAGAGTAAAATCAATACGTTGCTGTCTGCTCAAGAGGTAAAGAAAACGGGCATTCCTTGTCCATACCCGAGGGAATGGGAATCAATCCCCTATCCGGCGAAGTTTAGTCTAATCAACTTCACGCCGTTCGATGGAAGGGGTTCCCCCACCCAGCATTTGATTTATTTCAAATCGCACCTGGGTGCTATCTCTGGGAACGAGCCTCTGATGGTGCGGTCATTCGTCGGCACTCTTCGCGGAGCTGCCTTCGATTGGTATCGTCGCCTCAAGCCAGGAAGCGTGAACAGCTGGGATGACATGGAGACGAAGTTCCTTGCAAATTTCTTCGACGACGACACCGAGATCTCTATCGGATCGTTGCTCGACGAGAAACAAAAAGACGGGGAGTTAGTCGACACCTTCGTCAAAAGGTTCCGGAACAAGGCGATGAATTGCCGGGACCCGATCACCGAGGAATTCATTCTCCAGACTTGCCACAACAACCTCGCATTGGACGTATTGGAGGCAATGGGGACAGCACCGTCTGACACTTGGAAGGATCTGAAGGTGCGCGGTGAACAAGCCGAACGCTTCCTTAAAAGGAAGAAGGCCGAAAGGAACCAACCGACGGTTAATCTGCTGGACTCAAACTTCGCTTCCCGTGGTAAGGGCAAAGCACCTGCAGCTGCTGGTGGTGCTAATCAAGCGTCACAACAGCAATCCCGAAGGCAGCAGAAGACTTCGGGTCCGAGACTCCAGAGAGAGTATTCCTTCAAGGACGAAGACGTTCCAACCATCTTCGAATCGCTCCTCGAAGGCAACAAGATCAAGCTACCACCTATCACGAATCAGGAGGAAGCTGATAACACTACGGACCCAAAGTACTGTGCATACCACAGAAGGGTTGTTCATCCCACCAAGGATTGCTTTGCTCTCAGGAATAGCATTCAGACCTTGGTCGAAGCCGGCGTTATAACGCTAAGGTAAGCCAAATAAAAACGGCAAAACTCCGACCGGTATAAGAGTATAAACTGCTTCCTGACACTCCAAAGAGTATACGAGTATAAACTGTTTCTCAATCCTCCGACCGGTATAAGAGGTTAAACTACTCCCTGATACTCCAATAGGTATATGAGTCTAAACTGTTTCCCCACTTTTGACGGGAAGTTCCTGGAGAATATTAAGCTAATATTCTTAAGGATAACCCGGTTAGTTAACTGATAATAATGTCCGAACCAGTTCCGCAGAGGAAACTGGGGGTGGACGATTTATGTAACGGGAAGTTCCCAAAACCACAGCAATGTAATGAATAAGGACTCCCATTCAAGTTCTCACTGTGTCTGTGCACTCAACACTCTCTCTGTTAGAGTCTGGACGTAAAGTTCCCGATTGGTCAAACCTTCTTACAGTTAGGACCACAGTCAAAATCCCCTCTCGATTCTCCCAATGAACGAGAGGTCCACAAATCAAGCGATCAAACCTTCCTACAGTTAGGATCGTCTTAAACCTTCCATTCGGTCAAACCTTTCTACAGTTAGGACCAAAACCAAAAAACCCTCTCGATTCCTCCAATGAACGAGAGGTCCACTTTCAAATCGAGTGATCAAACCTTCCTACAGTTAGGGTCACCTCAAACCTCCCACTTGGTCAAACCTTCCTACAGTTAGGACCAAAACCACGATTCATTCTCGATAAACGAGAAATTCATCTTTAGTTCGATAATCAAACCTTCCGACAGTTAGGGTTATCCGAATCTTTTTGATTCTCGGAGTGGAGATCCCACTCTTAGTTTCACCTTTCCGGATTCTGGGGGTGGAGATCCCACCTCGAGTCTCCTTTCCTTCTTTGTTCGGGGAATAGAATATAAAATTCTTCCTTCCCCATACCAATCCTTTTCGAAGAATTCAGGATTCATCCTAGGAAGTTTATCCCGAATCCTAAGCAGGGATAAGTCTGCGCCTAACACGCGCTGCCGGTTTAGTCTTTTCCCGTACAAAAAGACACCAGAGTTCGATTCTGGGGTATTCTATCCTGAAACCTAAGTAAGGATAAGTCTGCGCCTAACACGCGCTGCCGGTTAGTTCTTAAACCGTTGAAAAGAACACCCGTTCACATATTCAACATTGTGACAGGTTGTTATTAATAACACCAAAATCCATGCCTCACACGCATGGGGAATGTCATCCTGAATCCTAAGAAAGGATATGTCGACACCTAACACGTGTCGCCGGTTTAGTCTTTTTCCGAACAAAAAGACACCAGAGTCCGATTCTGGGGTATTTTATCCCGAAGCCTAAGTAGGGATAAAGTCAACATCTAATACGTGTTGCCGGGTAGCCTATTCCCGTAACAATGGCGAAGTCTATGTATTCGACATCATAGCGCGAAGTCTAAGGGAGTTCATTCCCTTTAGCACAACGTTACATGCGAAACGGAGTTAGACAATTCGCATGCTAGCCCGACTCAAACGGTAGTCGGTAAAGGCTAATCAAATCCGTTTAAGGCTGAGAATTTGCCAAAAATCCTAAAGTCAACGTCTAACACACGTTGCTGTTTAGTCTTTTCACAGGAGAAAGACGAAGTCTACGTATTCAATATCGTAGCACTAAAAGGGGTTAACTCTTTTAGCTTAACGTCACTTGCGGAACGGGTTTAAACAATCCGCAGGCTAGCCCGACTCAAACGGTAGTCGGTAAAGGCTCATCAAATCCGTTGATGGCTGAGAATTTGCCAAAAATTCTATACATGCGAGTCATTGACGTATCAACTTTATGAGTTGGTCTCGTGACTTGAGCATCCAACAACTTGGGGATAAGGTCCACACTCCAAATACCTTAAGAGCTTAAACTGTGTATACTCCAGCAGACGTACGAGTATAAACTGTGTCAGACGTCGAACAATACGTCACAATAAAGCCTGGACGCCGGACAACGCGTCGCAACGAAGTTTTAAACGCCGGACAACGCGTTGTAAACAAAAAAAATTCAACGCAGTCAATCGATGATCAGTTCTATGTTGAAGCAACTAACTCGAGCTAAAAGTCAAGAAATCAAGAATCGGTTTCAAGTTCAAAATTCTAACAACGGTCAGACAATAAATGCAGCACCGGAATCCTCACAGGCGTTCTACAAAGCACTGAATGAACTGAAGGAATTGAAGGAATCCAGAACAGAAGCCATTCCAAAGTCCCGCTACGCCGACTGAAGGTTGGGACAATCACATCCAAAGTATTCCAGACTCTTCTATAAAAGAACGAGGCTGAAATACTTTGGAGGGGGTATCTGTAGGCGTATAAAATTGCCTATAGGTCCCACAATACAGCTCGATGACGTTAATTTCGACAAACGGACCATCGGGCGACGTATCCAAGCACTACCGTTATCCCGCTAACGCCGAAGCCAAACCATACGCAACGGAGCAGATTAACGAGGCGACGAAGCCAACAAATCGCACCCAAGCATTGGAACGCATCCACTCGCACGCGGAATCGAACCAACGTTTCGGGGAATCACCGAGTCATCTAAACAAGAACGAACTCGGTGATATGACGATCGAATCAAGATCGGTTTCGGACTCGAACTCAGAAGTGGACTTACTGCCTAATCAGGAACCGGATCAACAAATCGAATCCGAACAAGTCAACCACGCAACCGAATCAAAGTCCAAATCAACAACAAATCGGAACCCGAACGACGGAACCCGAACGACGGAAACCGGAAAACCCGCCTAAGGGGGCTCGGCCAAAGCCGAGCCACCTGTGGGTGGCTCGGCCAAGGCCGAGCCACCTGTAGGTGGCTCGGCCAGGAGCCGAGCCACCCACAGGTGGCTAGGCTCAGATGCAGGTGGCTCGGCCAAAGCCGAGCCACCTGCAGGTGGCTCGGCCAAGGCCGAGCCACCTGTGGGTGGCTCGGCCAAGAGCCGAGCCACCCACAGGTGGCTAGGCTCAGAACTGTGCAAATGCACAGTTCTGAGTGCCTATAAATAGGCCAAGGCATTGTTCATTTCAGGGGTTGGATTTTGGGAGGGTCGAAGCTCTGCCGGATTGGAATCTGAGATCTAAAAAAGATTGGAGCTTTAGAAGATTGAAGACTTGGACTTTGAGATCCGGTTCTCGGCGATCATCCACGCCAAACAAGGCAAGTGTTCGAGAGGGACCGGATCTGAGATCTACACGATTTTCCTCCGGATCTAAGCTTGGTTCTTAGATCCCGAGAAGAGTCTCGAATTCGCTTGGTCGATTTCGACACTTGGGCTACTATTTCCTTGGTGAATTAGTACCCCACCCGGCTATTATTTCCTTCGTGAGATAATACCCGTCATATCGTGTAGATCCGACCGGATCGAGATCACGCGGTGGTCCACGGCAAATAACCCCGGCGCAGGCAAAGAACCCACACAAAGCGAGTGACCGCAAAACAGGAGCTCGCGATTCGTTCGACATAAAAGGAAATAAATTGTAATCTTTCTTTTTTTGTATTTTGATTTTCATTGTAACCGGATCTTATAAAAAGACCGGATCTTTGTAACGCATAAAGTTGTTAACTAAGATGGCAATGATATCAATGAAGAAAGACACGATTTTTCCCGCGAACAGTCATCCCTCGAATGTCGTCGTCGACTCCTCCCTTGAAGCTCGTCATCGAATCCTCTCTCAAAGCTCATTATCCCTTGAAGCTCGTCGTCAAATCCTCTCTCAAAGCACATTATCCCTTGAAGCTCGTCGTCCCTCGAAGATTGTTGTTTACTCCTCCCTCGACTGCCTTCCCTCTCGAGTTATCAAAATATAAGTTGAAGCTTAAAGTTATCACTATTCTTAATTTTTAATTTATACTAATTGCTAAAGATTACTTCTTCATGCCTTCTTCAGATAATTTTGCACAAAATCTGATCTCATCTCTTGCGGATCTATAATTTCAATCAGCTTCATTTAATTATCAGAGGTGAACTCTCATCTTTACTACTAAATCCAGCTCAATGTTTTTCTCTATGGCAAGTGAAATATTGTTAATCGAATGTTCACGAATAGTTACCGAATATGTACACAACTAAACGAAGCGATTTAGAATTCTGAATATTATTCGAGTCGAATTCGTACACGAATACGAATAGTGCTATTTGAGTCATAGTCGAATTCGAATAAGGCATTATTCAAACACGAATAAGACAATATTTGGAGGATTGTATTAGATTTTATTAATTTAATAGGAACTTGTTGTTTGGTTCTTAGTGTCAGAACGTGTTGTTTGGTTCTTAGTGACAGAAATCTTGTGTTATGGTTACAATCACAGTGGGCATCATAATGTGAAAACTCTTATGTCAACATCATAACATCAAAAATATTGTCTCAGACTATATATTTAGTTATTTCCACAACACAATAATAATGATACTATGATTAATGCGTATATACTAAGAACAAATTTACATACAACTTAATTTGAACATTTTACCATAATAAAGTAAGAAAATAACACCATACTGTGATCCTTTCCTTGCAAATGGATGAATCTGTTTTTCAATAAATAAATATTTTCTGCAAATATAACAAAGAATAATTACATACATTAAAAGAGAATTAAAAGAAGTATTAAATGCATAGCAACACTAAGGATTTCATTTATGTAAAAGAAAATAAAATGGAAGATGGAAGATTGAGGACAGAGATCCTTAAAATAAAATATGTTGAAAGTATAGTGGTGTTGCTCATCAAAATGTCGCCCCTTATTACTGCAGTTTTTTCATAATAAGGTCTATGGTCCCTAATAACCACACCACAAAAATTTTCCTCCGACATAAATATTTTCCTTGTAGTTTTGTCAAATTCTTGGACCATTGATTGAAATATTCTTCATATTTGTCATATATATTATTCTATGCTGAAATATTTTACGTCTAGATTGTTTGCTACACTTTTTATTCTTCATATGAGTCATAATTGTTTACTATACTATGTAGCTAAGTAATTTTTTAGGGTTCAATTACTAACATTGTGGCATATTTATGGCAAACGCTGATCCATATTCTCAAGATTGTTCATTTGTTAAAATTGAAGCTGTAATGTTAATGTTTGATAGCTCGCCTCCTAGAGTGGATGTTTCATCACCTTCTCATCCAAAAGTTTATTTTTCTTTTCACCCATTCAACATGGAATCAACTTGATTATTCCTCAGGCTAGGTGATAATGTATTGAATAGACTCCAGAGGTAAGTGCGATTTCATTCTTCATAGATTTGGATTAATTGTTATTTTTGTCCTCTCCTTTCTCTTCTATTTTTAATTGACATCTCCAATTTTTTTTCTTTTCATTAACCAGGGCTAGTTGTGATACGAGTCGCCGTACGAGCACCTTTGATCACGGAATTATCAAAGGTGGGTTGAGAAGAGGATGACAGAAACACAAGAATAATTCAGTATATGGCAAAGAAAAATACCCTCTCTAGATTATGAGTATGAAAAGATTATAATCCCTCTCTCACAATCTTACTAGAATTGAGAAAAAACTCTCAATTCTCTCTAAACCCTAACCTCTCTTTGATTACATCTGATTGATTAGAAACCCTAAACAACCCTTTTTATAGATGTAACAACGTGGGTGGCAAAGTGTAGGCGTCTAAAAATGCCTATAGGTATCCACACACAGCTCGAGACAGAGAGAAGACGACGGACATTGTTATCCGAGTCTAAGAGGATTATCTGACGCCGACAAGCGCCTGAAGCAAAACGGCGAATCAAGTGACCTGCGCGCTTGACAGTCAGCTCGCGCGCGCCAATCAGCTCGCATGCGTCAATCAACACGCACGCGTCAATCAACTCAAAGCATATAAATCAACGAAGCGAACCAAACACACGAAAGGACAAGTATCAAAGAAAGAGAACGGAAAAGAAAAAAAAATCAACAAACCTGCGCGAGCGCATGACAGAACAAACTGACCTGCGCGAGCGCGGGACGGAACAAACCGACCCGCGCGAGCGCGGGTCAAAGCATATAAATCAACGAAGCGAACCAAACACACGAAAGGACAAGTATCAAAGAAAGAGAACGGAAAAGAAAAAAAAATCAACAAACCTGCGCGAGCGCATGACAGAACAAACTGACCTGCGCGAGCGCGGGACGGAACAAACCGACCCGCGCGAGCGCGGG
>NC_033801.1:27276766-27284718 GCF_001876935.1 Asparagus officinalis
AGTGTTGGGAGATAGAATATAAAATTCTTCCTCTTCTATTTTCTAGTCCGTCTTTACTCTGAGAAAAGACACAATTCCCAACTTCTAATCCGTGCACTTTGTGCACGGGGAATTTTATCTCAACTCCTAAATAGAGATAAGCCTACGCCTAACACGCGTTGCCGGTTTAGTCTTTCACCGATTGAAAAAGACACCAGAATCCAGTCTGGGGCATTTTATCCCGAAGCCTAAGTAGGGATAAGTCAACGCTTAACCCGCGTTGCTGGGTGGTTCGTTCCCGTAAAAATGACCGAGTCTACGTATTCAGCATCGTAGCAACAAAAATCCATGCCTTTTATGCATGGGGAATTTTATCCCGAATCCTGAGCAGGGATAAGTCAATGCCTAACACGCGTTGCCGGTTAGTCTTTTGCCGTGAAAAGGACAAAAGCCCACATATTCGACATTGTGGCAGGCCGTTATTAATAACGCCGAAATCCGCGCCTCACACGTGCGGGGAATTTTATTCCGAACCCTAAGTAGGAATAAGTCAACGCCTAACTCGTGTTGCCGGTTTAGTCTTTCACCGATTGAAAAAGACACCAGAATCCAGTCTGGGGCATTTTATCCCGAAGCCTAAGTAGGGATAGGCCAGCGTCTAACACACGTTGTCGGGTAGCCTATTCCCGTAACAATGGCGAAGTCTACGTATTCAATATCGTAGCATCAAGTCTAAGGGAGTTCATTCCTTTAGCACAACGTCACGTGCGGAACGGACTTAAACAATCCGCATGCAAGCCCGATTCAAACGGTAATCGGTAAAGGCACGCCAAATCCGTTGAAGGCTGAGGGTTTGCCAAAAACCTTAAAGTCTACGTCTGATACACGTCGCTGTTTAGTCTTTTCACAGGAGAAAGACGAAGTCTACGTATTCAATATCGTAGCACTAAAAGAGTTAACTCTTTTAGCATAACGTTACATGCGGAACGGACTTAAATAATCCGCATGCTAGCCCGACTCAAACGGTAGTCGGTAAAGGCTTATCAAACCCGTTGATGGCTGAGAATTTGCCAAAAATTCTATAAATACGAGTCATTGACGTATTAGCTTCATTAGTTGGTCTCATGACTTGAACATCCAACAAACTTCAGGATAAGATCCACACGTGCAGATGAATCAGCTTTAATAGTTGGTCCTGCAGCCCAACATTCGGGACCGTCACGCTCCAATGCCTTAAGAGCTTAAACTGTGTAGACTCTAGCAAACGTACGAGTATAAACTGTGTTAACGCCGGTCAACGCGTTACAGTAAAGATCGATGCCGGTCAACGCATCAGCAATTTCGCCAAAATAAGGCAAAAGATGACTCCAAGGATTTCAGTTACAATCAGATATGAATTTCTGACGGAGAGGATTAGTTCAAAGTCAACTCAATGGCACGAGCTAAGTTCAGAAACTTACACACCAATCTCAGTTCAAGATTTCGACAGCGGTCAGACGATAAACGCAGCGCCGGAAGAACTTCATCTATTCGATGGAACAATGAATAGATTGAAGGCTGAAGAAGTTAAGAATTGAGGTAGTTAAAGGTCGCTCTACGAAATAGAGGAGATGGCCTATCTTATCCAAAGCATTCCAGACTCCTCTATAAAAGAATGAGTCTGGAATACTTTTGAGGGGGTATCTGTAGGCGTCTAAAAATGCCTATAGGTATCCACACACAGCTCGAGACAGAGAGAAGACGACGGACATTGTTATCCGAGTCTAAGAGGATTATCTGACGCCGACAAGCGCCTGAAGCAAAACGGCGAATCAAGTGACCTGCGCGCTTGACAGTCAGCTCGCGCGCGCCAATCAGCTCGCATGCGCCAATCAACACGCACGCGTCAATCAACTCAAAGCATATAAATCAACGAAGCGAACCAAACAACTGACCTGCGCGAGCGCGGGACGGAACAAACCGACCCGCGCGAGCGCGGGTCGGATTGGTCCGACCCGCGCAAGCGCGGGTCGGAGTTGTCCGACCCGCGCAAGCGCGGGTCGGACTGATCCGACCCGCGCAAGCGCGGGTCAGACCAGTCTGCCGCGCTGTTTTGACCCCCTGATGTGTATTTCGACGGTTTTAACGGTTTTCTCGAGATCTTTTCAGTTCCAGAGGTTCTTAACTAGCTTGAGATCATCCCCAAACGTCGGATCAATCCGACCCGCGCGAGCGCGGGTCGGATTGTCCTGTTGCGCAGTCTAAAGTTCCAAAACACGTTTTGACAGTTTTAAATTGGTTTTTTGCAGGGTTTATCGGTTTCAGGGGTTCTTAACTGACTTGAGATCATCCCTAAACGTTGTTAGGCTGCTGTTGACTGAAGATAGAGCCAAATCCCTTGTTCTTATCCAAATAACCGCATTTTGAGGCCTATAAATATGAACCAAAGGCCTCCATTTTCTGGGGCGATTGATTATCAAGACGAGGAGGTGCTGCCGGATTGTGGAGTCGAAGGAGCACGAATTTCAGCGAGGGTAAACAGATCTTGGCGAGTTCTTCGGCATAAAGAAGGAGAGTTCGAAAGATCCGACGCCCGTTCCCGTCCGTCCCTCGAGATTAGGCTTGGTCTTAATCTCGAGAAGAGCCATGATTTCGCTTGGTCGATCTCAGCGCTTCAAATCAAATACTTCCTCGGTGAAGACGAAGCTCTGCCAAATTTTTCATCAACCGGATCCAGATCTAAGGCGGTCCACGGATAAACCCCGGCACAGGCAAAGATCCCACGCAAGCAGAAGACCGATAAACGATCTCTGCGTTTGTTTTGACGAGAGTTGTAACTTTTGTTTTCATTGTGTAAAGATCTTATAAAAAGATTATCTTTTTGTTTTCATTGTAACGACCGAAGTTGTAATGAATACCGCAATGAATACATTAACTTTCGACGGAAACACAAAGTGGTAAATAACCAAGCCTACACCCCACAGGAAAACATGTAAACAAAAACCCAAACAAACCAAGAAACCATCGATGAGTCGACTCATGTGCATATATAAGTCGACTCATGACACATGGGTCGACTCATGAAATGATGAGTCGACTGGTCAGAGCCGTTTTGCTAACTGGGCTTGATTTCTTGAGTCGACTCACTTGATAGGTTGAGTTGAACGATGAATTTATGAGTCAACTCATAACATGTCGAGTCGACTCATGAAGCTGAAAACTGGTTCTTTGATTCTTCAATTTGCCATCTTGTTTCACACTTCAACCTGCATTCCCTTGTGTTGTGTTATACCTCTATTCTCATGCTATCGTGAGAATCATCTATCCTCAAGCTCTTATGAGGATCGCTAAGTTCCAAAGAGAAGATACACCCGTATCATGGGTCCCCCTTTTGGAACTTGAAGTCTTATTCAAGTTAGAACTTTAGTTGAGGAAACTCACGAGCTCCTCCATCCTTTTTGTACCATCTGGCTTTGCTAGGAACCTGATATCGACGTACAATTGGAAACAACTCCTTCGTTCCTCGCCTCATTGTAGTCGTCTTCCGCTCTAACATGCAACTCCTTTTCAATGGCTCATCATGAAGTCTAATACACAGCGAGACGAACTTCTTGCTTGCATTCACTAGCCTCTTTGCTCGTGTCACCATCACCAAGTTTGCCTCCCTCGAAAGAGACGCCAAACGAAATATGAACTTTTCACCATCCTTGGTAAATGTGTACTTCTGAGCCCGCCTTTTGTAGATTGCGTATCTATCCTACAAGTACGGATTGCCCAGTATAACCTAACAAACATCCAATAGAACGACGTCGCACATGACCTCGTTAATATACGACTCGTGGAGCGCAAATCTGACAGTGTATTGATCAACGACACTTAGTCTCGTCTCCTTCTGAATCCACTCTTCAGACCCAGCTTCTAAACTAAAGCCTCAGATATCAAATGCTTTTCGCTACCTAGATCAACAATGGCATCAACCAAACTGGTCTTCACTTGCAACTTCAGCACAAAGAGTTGCTCTCAGGTCTTCGTCCTCAGACATAGTCTGCTTTCCCGCCATAAGGTTGAGACTGCTATTGGGTTCTGTCATCCCAGGAACTTCCTTCGAACCCTATGCTATCATGTATGTCTTTTTCTCCTCTTTCTTCTTCAACCACCTAGGGTTGAGATGAGAATACTTCTCCCAGCATCGATCATCGATATATCATGTCTTCTCGCAGTGACTACAAATCAATTCTGCTTTTCCTAGATCACCCTTATTCTCCTCCTTAGGTTTGAAACCACCAGACTAGCCTCCTGCTTGTTTTGAATATCCCTTCATCTCGTTTCCCTTCTTCTGTTTGCCCTCGATGGCAATAGCCTTCACGCTTATCTTTGTAATAGACTCGACTGTGAATAACTTCATCTCTGTCTGGATGTATTCGTTCAGACCCACCATGTACTTCATGAAGATGGAGTATTCATCCGTCGTGACATTTAGAACCATCGCCTGCTGCTGGAACTCTGTCGGGTACTCTTGAACGGTCTGATTGAATCTTTGACGCAAGCTGTACCACTTGTGTTAGCTCTTATGTTTTGATGATGTTTTACAACCACAATTATCGGTACTAATTTCTTATTGAGTGATAATACAGTTAATATACATATCAAGCATGTTAGTACCACAAATAGAGGAATGGATGGAATATGCGCTACAACGATGATATCCAAAGGAGGAGGAGGTATAGTGATGAAGCAACGTTCATTCAAGAACATCAAATGCAATAAGAAGCTTCATCCAACTCAAGCTATATCAAGACTCAAAGAATTGTATTCTACGTGAATTGTATTCTATGTGAGGATATTAGCTAGTTTTTATTTTTCTCTCTAGTGCTAAAATATAGGCAAATAGTTTAGATTTCATCTGAAGCTATTGGGATATCACACACACGTTTTCATACTTATATTTTTGAGCGTATTTCACAAAATACTATTTTTCACAAGTATGAGGACCTATTTACAAAATTCCTTTTCCAAACAATTTGTTTTTAGTATTAAAAATATTTTACAAAGTTTTACAATTTTCAGAAGTCAAATGAATATTTTACAAACATTTTAAGTGAGTCAAAAACCTATTTTTTGAGTGTATCAGTTCGCGGTCGACCACCACGGTCGACCGCGCCTGAGTTCGTTCGTCAGTGGGCAGCAGAGACTTTCACGGTCGACCATCGCGGTCGACCGTGAGCTCGAGAATTCCCACGGTCGACCGCAGAAGTCTCTGGAAATTTACTCAGTTTCTGAGCTGCCTCGCGGTCGACCGCGAAAAAGTCATGGTCGACCGCCGCTTATTTTAAACGGTAATATGGTACAGTTTTTCAACGCTGATTTCAGACGATCTCAGCGCAGTTTTGTTTCCAGGTTTTGGGGGATTGGGTATGGGTTCAAACAGCTGTGGTTTTCTATTTAAACCTATACTCTTCTTCTTCCTTATTGTCCTAGCTCTTTCAAAATATTTCAGAGAATGTTTTTACAGAGCTTAATTTTTAAACCTGTTTCTGAGTTTTTGTGTTTCACATCCCAGCTTCAGTGTGATCTTCTCTTTGCCATAGGGACATTGTAAAGATCCCAGCTTCAGTGTGATCTTCTCTTTGCCATAGGGACATTGTAAAGAGAGGGTTTTTACACCAATTTTTACTATTTTGCAGTGTGATCTTCTCTTTGCCATAGGGACATTGTAAAGAGAGGGTTTTTACACCAATTTTTACTATTTTAAGAGCTTGATCTTGTAGAGATCAATTGTGTGGGAGTGTGATCTAGTGAGATCAACGGTGTAGTGTGAGATCGTGAGGGGATCGCTGTGTAGAAGAAGTTCCGGCTTCCAAACCGAGTTGTGTAGTGGATTTCTCCTCGAGAGTGGGAAGCGGGGACGTAGGTCAGCGGACCGAACCTCGTTAACACATCGCGCGTCATAGGATAACGATTCCTAACTCTATCTCCTCTATATTGATTGCTTTTGGATATTATGTTTTGATTGTCTTAATTTTATTGCACAATTATAGCCTTGTGACCCTAATCACCCCCCCCCCCCCCCCACGTTCACTTCATCTTGTCAATACCATTGGTGTTGCTCACCGCCATCACCAAATTCTCCCACAATTCTGGTAGACAAGAAAGTAGCAGAAGAGCTTGGATCTCATTATCGAACTTAAGATCCACTGCAGCAAGCTATTGCACAACAGCTTAAAATTCATTCAAGAAGTCTGCCACGCGAGCTGCTTATTGCATCTTCATCTCCATAGGCTCGATCCAATCGTCGAGCTTCTCCACATTGACACTCTCATCATAAACAGGAATCTCCACCTTGAAATCAATTTTTAAGTTCTGGTAGTAATTCTTACGAGTAGTCTTAACAATCTCGGCCTCCTCATCAGAACCAGTTTTCTCGCCCTCTCCATCGGACTCTTCGAGCTTCTTATTACCCTTCGAAGAAGATTTCTCCATTTTGTCCTTTCCATTAATGAGACCTACGAGCTGATTGAGTGTAAAACCGATCATCTTGATCTGCTTCTCCATTGCATCAAGTCTTGCTAAATTATCCTCTTCAGTCATCTTCTGGTTCCTTAATTTCTGGACTCATTCCAATGAAATAAGGATCTCGCCTAGCTTCTTGTATTGCGATCGAGTAAGGACCATACACAGGTTACCCCCTTCACAGGATCTGATCGCTCGGATACCAACTTGATACGAGTCGCCGTGCGAGCACCTTTGATCGTGAAATTATCAAAGGTGGGTTGAGAAGAGGATGACAAAAATATAAGAATAATTCAGTATGCGGTGAAGAAAAATACCCTCTCTAGATTATGAGTATGAAAAGATTACAATCTCTCTCTCACAATCTCACTAGAATCGGGAACAAACTCTCAATTCTCTCTAAACCCTAATCTCTCTTGATTAGAATCTTTCTTTGATTACATCTGACTGATTAGAAACCCTAAACAACCCCTTTTATAGGTGTAACAACGTGGGTGGTAAAGTGGTAAATAACCAAGCCTACACCCCACAGGAAAATATGTAAACAGAAACCCAAACAAACTAGGAAACCCTCGATGAGTCGACTCATGTGCATATATGAGTCGACTCATGACACATGGGTCGACTCATGAAATGATAAGTCGACTGGTGGACGCCGTTTTGCTAACTGGGCTTGATTTCTTGAGTCGACTCACTTGACAGGTTGAGTCGACTGATGAATTTATGAGTCGACTCATAACATGTTGAGTCGACTCATGAAGCTAAAAACCGGTTCTTTGATTCATCGATTCGCCATCTCGTTTCATGCTTCAACCTGCGTTCCCCTGTGTTGTTTTACACCTCTATTCTTATGCTATCTTGGGAATCATCTATCCTCAAGCTCCCATGAGGATTGCTAAGTTCCGAAGAGAAGATACACCCGTATCAAGTTGCTCCGAAATCTTCTATTTGTCGTACTTCTTCCTATCAATAAGAGAAATGGAGTTCCTTTTTCCCCCTCCCTAAACAAGAATACAATACCTAGTGCAGGTAAGAAAAGTATTATTGATTCATAACCAATGTAAACTCAATTTTAATTGGAAATTTTCAAAAACATTTGACCATTATTCAGGGTTCAAATTACTAACATTGTAGCATGTTTATGGCAACGTTGATAGTCCATATTCTCAAGAGTCTGCATTGTTAGATTTTTTGATCAAAACCGCTTTCTAAAATAAGTTTTCAAACTATATATATATATATATATATACTACAAGTACTTTTCATAAATGCTTAGTAGTCTAGTGGAAAGTTAATATTTTGGTGTTTCAAAAGGTCCACTATTCGAGACTTGCCAACAGCAAACCGAAAAGTGTTTTATTTTATTTAATCCCTCATAAATTCTAGTGGGTTATGGGCCGTGGGCTCGTGGGCCATGGACCGTGGGTACTAAGTGGCGCTTTGTTAGGAGCACTTTGCCCTTCACACGGAGGCATCGGGGCTAG
>NC_033801.1:27284728-27381225 GCF_001876935.1 Asparagus officinalis
GCCCTTGGCTCCCTGTTAGCTACCACTATGGTCGCCACGAAGGTTGCCTCGCAGACTTCTTCGCAACATGAGGATGAGCTACGCATTTGCACAAGGGTGTGACCCTAATGTTCTCGAAATAAGATGAGGTTCGTCGAGGTTTGTCTGATTCACAAGATCAGACGAGGTTCACTCATCAAATGAGGTTCGCATGTTTACTGAGGTTCACTCATCAAACGAGGTTCGCCCGTTCGATGAGGTTTGCTCATCAAACGAGGTTCGCCCATTTGACGAGGTTCACTTGACAAATGAGGTTCGCCTGTCAGACGAGGTTTGCTCGACAAATGAGGTTTGCCTATTTGATGAGGTTCGCTCGTCAAATGAGGTTCAAATGTTTGACGAGGTTCACTCGTTCGACGAGGTTCACGTGTTTGATGAGGTTCACCCGTTCGACGATGTTCGTCTGATTTGTTGAGATATGACCTCACGTTTCGTAGTAACGCATCCATTGATTGCCTCGTATTTAGGAGTTACTACATGTAGCAATTACAACGACATTTAGAGAAATTTAATGCATTGATGTTATAATCATAATTGACATTGTGAATTATAACAATCATATTAATTAAGGGTGACTCTTGAGCTGGTCTTAGAGGCCAATAAATAGTGCCCCTTGGGCAGCTATTGTAGTTTGCTAGAGAACTTAGAATACGAACATCGAATCAAAAAGATCTTGACGTTGTTACTGCTGTTGTGCTGCTGCTGCAGAAACTGTGTCCGCAGGAACTTGCCCTAAAATCGAAAGGTTTTGAACCGAATGGTTCTAAGATCGTGGAGATCTTTGCCTTGACCGAAAGGTCTAATAGATCGAGGAGATCTTGACAGTACTAGGTTGGTGCACATCAAAGTACTGTACTGTTATTCCTAGAATCATTTTGGCCTTGGGATCATTGTACCAGAGTAGGCCAAATATTGCTTTAAGCACAATGTTTCACAAACGCACAACAGTGAACTTAAAAAGCTAAAAATTACAGCACATCAACTTTTACTATTTTATTCCAGATTTAACCATAATTTCCAACAATCTTAATGCAATATTTTTTGATCTACTATGGATCCTGCGAGGACTCTTTGAGTGGACTGTCTCAAGTTAGAGAATTTTTACGGATCCAACTTTAACGCATGGCGTTAGAAAGTGATTTTCGGGATGCAACTCCTAAAAATCTACTATGTGGTTTCTGAGGAGAAACCTGATTTTAAATAAGACTCTAAGTTTGAAGCCTCTTGGGCTAAAGATAATCATTTTTACAGGAGTTATCTCCTTAACTTCCTGGCTGATCATCTAGCAGATGCTTACACCAAAAGCCCTCTGCAAAAGAAATCTGGAATGCTCTGGAGGAGCAATACAAGGATGATGAGAAGCTTTCCAAGTCTCACATTATTGACAAGTTTCTGGACTTCAAATTCGAAGATGACACTGAGGTTTTGCCTCAAGTCAAAGAGCTCGAAAAGTTTGTTATAAAGCTGAAGGATGAAAAGATTAATCTTTGTCAAAGCTTCATTTCAGGAGCAATTATCAATAAGCTTCCTCCATCTTGGATATCATTCTCCACGGATATTCGAAGAAGGAAAAAATAGGTGACTTTGTCTAATTTGAAGAGGTTCATTCCGATCGAGGAAAAGATTCGGACTCGCACAAAGAATGAGCTCCTAACTAAGCAAAAGGCGTCTGCTAACATGGTGGCTGCTAACTTTAAGAAGGGTACCGGTTCTTCTTCTAAGAAAAAGAAGTCCTTTAACAAAAAAAGAACCATAATCTGAAGAACCTAAATGTTTATAAGAAAGATCTCAAGAACAGCGGCAAATGCTTCAACTGTGGGAAGCAAGGACATTTTGCCAAGGACTGCAAAGCACCAAAGAAGGGAACAACAAACAATGTTAATCAAGTTGAAAATTGTGTGGCTATGCTCTTCCAAGTGATAACTCCCAACAATATCTCTGGTTGGTGATTAGATACTGGTGCTACATATCATGTCTGCTCTAACAGTGATTTGTTCTCTTTCTTTGTTGCTGCCAAAGAGAACGTATCAATGGCTAATCGTTCTGTGGTTCATGTTCTTAGAACTGGGACTGTGGTGCTGACTTTTTCTTCAGGGAAGACTCTCACATTGAAGGATGAGAAACATGTTCCCTCAATTGCTAAAAACTTAGTCTCTGGAAGCCTGCTATGTGACGTCGGTATGAGGCTAGATTTCCAAGGAGGAAAGGTTGTGTTATCATTTAAGAAAATATATTTTGGCAATGCATATCGTACTGATGGCATGTATAAGATCAGTACTATTGTACCCAACTCAGTTGTAAATGAAGTATCCTCTTCGACTTACTCTTCTATAATATGGCACAATTGGCTAGGACATATAAATTATAAAAAACTGTCTAGCGTGGAGAAATTAGGATTACTTTCAAAATGTGGGGGTAACAAACCTGAGAAGTGTGAAGTCTACGCACAAGCTAAGCTAACAAAGAAGCCCTCTCTAAGTGTCACAAGGTGAACCAACCTATTGGATCTGATTCACTCAGATACTTGTGATTTCAAGAGCTTCGCCACCCGAGGCAGCATGAAATACTTCATCACCTTCATTGATGATCACTATCGCTTCTGCCATGTCTACCTACTAAAATCTAAAGATGAAGCATTCAGCAAGTTTATCGACTTTCGGACTCGAGTGGAGAAGCAGCTTGGACTTCATGTGAAAAGACTTGGGAGCGACAGAGGAGGAGAGTACCGATCTAAGGAGTCGGAGGCATATGGAGCATAGAATTATTGCTAAAATTGCTTTGTATTCTCCGCAATCTAATGGAATTGTAGAAAGTAAGAATCACATATTGACCGAGATGGTGAATTTGATGCTAATCGCATCCGGTCTACCTACATGTTATTGGGGAGAGGCTTTGTTAATGGCAAACTGGATTCTGAACAGAGTACCCTATTTTAAAACTGATAGTACGCATCATCAGTTATAGTTGGGATATCCAGATCCTTTGGATAGTCTCAAAGTATGGGTGTGTCTCACATATGTTCGATTTTTTCTAGATATCAGAAGGCCTAAGCTCGGACCAAAGGCAAATAGATATGTGTTTCTTGGCTTTGCTGAAGATAGTAATGCTTACAGGTTCCTAGACCTTAGAACTAACTCCATCATTGAAGCTTGGAATGTAGAATTTTTTGAGGATAAGTTTATCAAAGATAAATATTCATTGCTCAAAGATATAGTAGAGGATGCTAGTACGTCAGATGCACCAGAGGAGCTAGTTTCACGAGAAACTGAAAGTGTCAATGATGAAGGAGTTACTGAACCAACTTCCAAGTGTGTCCAGAGACAAAAAGATTTTGGAGATGACTTCATCACCTATAATGTGGAAGGAGACCCATAGACTTTCTAAGAAGCAATATAGTCAATAGACGCTCTCCTGTGGAAAGAAGTTATAGATGATAAGATGGATTCATTAATCCAAAATCACACGTGGGAGCTGGTGGATGTACCTAAATTTGCTAGGCCTATCAGTCACAAGTGGATCTTTAAGAAGAAGCTTCATTCTAATTGTACTATTGAGAAGTACAAAGCAAGACTGATAGCGCAAGGATTCTCTCAGTGAAAAGGAATAGATTTCTTTGATATATATGCACAAGTTTGCAAGATCACTACCATCAGAGTGATTATCGCATGGGCGGCGATAAAAAAGTTCGTCAGATATCAGATGGATGTGAAGATTACCTTTCTCATTGGAGACCTCACAGAAGAGATATACATGGAGAAACCAGAAGGACTTGATGCTCTAGCTGGTAAAGTTTATAAACTTATTAAGTCTTTATATGGACTTAAGCAGGCATCGAAACTCTGGCATGAGAAGTTCGATGGGGTTGTTCGCAACAATGGATACCAAGTCAGTGAGTCTGACAAGTACCTATACATCAAGGTGGCTGAAGAAAGGTGGTTGTTATCTGCCTCTGTAATGACCGTAAAATTTTGATACTAGTTAAAATAAATTTTCGGTATTTTAAAATATTTAATTATGATTTTTAAAAGAATATTTGTATTTTTCTTGATTTTCTAGAATTTTCTATGATTTAAAGTCTAAGTTTTATATTTATTTAAATAGTTTTTTTTATATTTATAAATTAATTTAGTGCAATGAAAATTTCTGGGATTTATCTGTTATGTTACTGATACTATTACGTATTATTTTTAATAATACGTCATATTATTATTACTATTACGTATTAATTCTTGTATTATATTGAATTATTAATTACGTATTATTTGTGTAAATTATTGTATTATTACGTATCAGCTGTCGTATTAGCATAACTGGTACGTTTTATCGTGTAGATAATTGTCACATAATTATTTGATTTTAAATGTAAGTAAATATATTTTTATTATTAATTATTTCCGTTTAATTGTACAATACAGGTATATTTTCGACAGTTTCATATCAACTGTTGTATTAGCTCAAAATGTACGTTTTTATTTGTAGATAATTATTATGTAATTAGTTTAATTTTTAAAGTACCCGAAATTATTTATTTTAATTATTTTCGTTTAAATATCTAAACTATTTGAAAATACTCCAATCTGTTGTTTCCGGCGTCAAACCCCAACAGCTACCCCTCATCACGTTCTCTCCCTCTTCTTTCTTTTTCAAAGAAAACGGCACCGCAAAATGAGACTAAGCAGCTCATCATCAATCACATTTTAATTTTTTTTATTATTAAATTTTTCCTATTTAAACACCCAGCTCATCTCTCTTTTCGTACTCTCTCTCTCTTTTGCTCTTTCTCTCTCTCTCTCTCTCCTCTCTCACTCGAGCTGTTGCTCCGCCTCTCACCCGCACTCGAGGCCGCCGACTCTCTCCGTCGCCAGCCCAGCGCCGCTCACCTCAGCTCCGCCCAGCTTCCGTCGCGAACCTCGCTGTGACCTCCTCCAGCAACCGCCTCCAAGCCCACACGAACCCAACCTCAGCCACCGCCGTCCCCTCGCCGCTTCCGCCGCCCAACTCCGACGACCGCCTGCACCCTCTCTCCCGCCTCGCCACCGCAGCCGAACGCACGACCAGCTCTCCCCCATCCCCTACTGCACCACCACAAGCCCCCGCCCTCTCGACCACCGCCCTCCAGTCCCGCTTCGTCGCCCCGTCGACGACCAGCGCCGCCCCTGCCGCCCGCTCCCCTCCGACCAGACCTCCGACTGCCTCCAGCTTCATCCCCGCTACAGCCCCAGCCCACGCCGCCGCCGAGCTCTCCCCCGCCGCTCGAATCTCGTCGCTGTCACCTGAGCTCCACCAAACTCCGACGAACTGCCCAGCCACGCTGTCCAGTCCGCGCTCCAGCCCCTCCGCCTCGCCGTCGAGCTCGCTGCCAACCATCCGCCCCGTCTCCTCCGTCGCACACCATCTGTTCGATCGTATGCCGATGCACACCTAGTTGCAGAACCGCCATCTGCTACGTCGCTTCGATCGCCACACGCCGCGTCCGCATCGGCATCGTAGCCTCATCATCAGACCCCATGGTCTCGTAGGCAAGATCCCGATGCTCCTTTGACTTTTCATTCAATTCTTGGATCCGCTCTGAATTAAGTAATTACTTGCAAGATCCCTATTCTTGCTCAGTATAATTTTAGATTGATCACAAATTTATTATGCATACGAACACGTTACTCGAATAATTATTCGTTACAAATACGGGACTGTCGTGAACATATTGGACTGAGAATCATAACGTATAGAACTGTTGTGAACGAAACGGACTGAGAACAATAACGTATGACCATTCACATTGTAATACAAATACGGTGATGACCTGTACGGATTTATTTGACGAATGATATTAAAAATAATTTTGTGATAATAGATATTGTAAAGATAAAATAAAATAAAATTATTTTAGAATATTTTATAATTTTAATGAATTTATTTGACAAAATAATCAATTTAAAATAATTACTATTTGGTGAAAAATCATTTTAGAGTAATTATAATAAATTAATAGAATTTATTTGACAAAAGAATTATTTTAGAATAATTGTAAATAATTTAAAGGAATTTATTTTAGAATAATTATCAATTTAGAATAACTTCGGTAATTTAAGAAAGTTTTATAAAAGGAATTATTTTAGAACATTTATAAATAATTTTAAAGGATTTATTTTAGTTCTTAATTTTAATTATGTGATATGCTATGATCTTGTTGTATATGATTAGTTACATTTATTACTCTTTGCTATGTTAAGAACCGTTAGAAATTCATGACTAGCGTGGCCTGAAGTGTTCTATTTAAGACTTAGAAACCTGTGCATATGTTAGCTTAGAAAAACAAGAGAGTTGGGATGGGGAAGTTAGTGTTCATGTGATCGGATAAGACTGTTGATGTATCTTCCAGGCTCGCACCAGTGAATTCGTGTAGTCACTGGGGTTGGTTTGTTGGGCTAAAGTGAATTCGTGTAGTCACTTTAGTCAGTGAATTTGTGTAGTCACCCGAGTTCTGCTTGAGTTCGGACCAGGCCGAAATCGGATTGCGTGTAGTCCTCTGACCGATTCGTGTAGCGGTATTGGATGCGCGTAGGGGATTTGTGAACAGCCAGTTATCCGATGACAGGAGCGTTGACTCTGTGTGAGATGTGACCAGTGACCTGTTATACAATAGCTAGTAGTATGACCTCGTTACTTGGATGATTAGTTTGATTGCTAGCTGCAGGACCTCGTTACCCGATCGATTTTTGATTCTTCTGATTATTATATTCTGGTGGTGGATTTCATTTAGATTATTACTATTATCATTATTATTGTTCTTGCATTGGTCGTACGATCGTTTCTACTTTCCTTGTGGGATCTTGCCGTACGTTATGTGCGCTGACGTACACCTGTTTTCTCTGGTGTACGTCAGATTTAGAGGACGGACAGGTCCAGTATGATGATGCATTAGAGCAGGAGTATGCCCAGCCGGAGTGTCTTCCAGGTGGAACAGAAGAACAGACGGAAGCTTAACCTTTTCTTTTACGTAATCACTGATGGACACTAGATTATTTATGTAGTACCTTACCCTTTAGTCTTTCGATGGACTTAGTTATTTTGCAGTACTTCCTTCTTATTTTGTCGCACTATATATTTTCCTATTTTAGTTGGACTGTTTTGTAATAAGGGCATGTTTGAACCAAACCTTGTGTCTCGGATGATATTTCAGTTGTGATATGTATATTTTTTATCGGTGTTGTTTATTATATTCTCGCTACTGTGATTGGGGACCTGTGCCTTTGCATTGTATTGTTTCCAGACGCTTAGCGTATTAGGTTGAGAAGAAAAGAAAAAAAATGATAGTGTATATTTCTTCTCAATCTAATACGTCGCGGGCTTGTTCACGTTCCGATTCCCGGTATTTTGGGAAGCGGGGCGTGACAGCCTCTATGTGGATGATATGCTCATCATCGGGAGTGATTTGGAGATAATAACATCTACAAAAAAAATTTCTATCAGCACAGTTCAGCATGAAGGACCTTGGAACTGCGGATGTGATTCTTAGAATCAAAATCATATACTTTAAAGAGGGCATTAGATTGTCCTAATATCATTATATCGAGAGCATGCTAACGAAGTATGGCTACTATGACCTGTCAGAACTGTCAGTACCGTATGATTACAACAAGAAGCTTTGACCGAACACTGTAAGACCAGTAGAGCAGCTAAGGAACTCAAAGATAATTGAATGTCTTATGTACAAGATGAGCTGCACAAGGCCAAATATAGCATTCGTTGTAGGAATACTTAGTAGGTTCACAAGTAATCCTGAAAAGTTTTATTGGGATGCTGTCGAGAGATTGATGAGATACTTGAAAGAACTACAGGTCTGTGCTTATTCTACACTGGATATCTGGCTGTAAACGAAGGCTATTCAGATGCGAGCTGGTGCTCAGAACCAGATGAGTGCAGATCTACTAGAGGTTTTGTCTTCACCATGGGTGGAGCTGCTATCTCGTGGAAATCTAAGAAGCAAACTATGATTACACAGTCATCAATGGAATCTTAGTTCTTCACACTCTGTGCTACAGAAGATGAAGCTGTATGGCTCAGTTGTATTCTCCGAGACCTTCCATTGATAGAATTATAAGGCATAATTACTATCTGTTTGGTGAGTATTACAAACACTTACCATTTACATTAAGTTATTAGTTCAAAGCTTATGCAACTAATGACAAGATGATTGGTTCAATAGTCTAGTAAGATTTACAAGTAAAATCCTATCATGATAAAAAGGATGGTTGTTAAGCCTTAATGAGTCTAAAGTATTATGGATGCGGGATGTTAGATAGGTAACATGCCTAAAAGACTCACCGATGATCCTATCATGTAAAGGAGTTGGCTGTTAACCCTTAAGGAGTCCAAAGCATTTTGGGTGCAGAGTGTTAGATAGGAAACACGCCTAAAGGACTCACCTAGAATCTTATCATGAGAGAGGATGACTCTTAAGCCTTAATGAGTTCAAAGAATTTCGAATGTCGGATGCTTGATAGGAAACATGCCTAAAGAACTCACCTATGCATGGGTGGAAATTTGGCCATCTCCTATGGTGTCTTGTGAAAAGATACCTAGAGCCCTACAAGAAATCAGGATATGCACAGAGTCATAAATGTGCATAGCAAAGGCAAGTGTGGTTCAAAGTGAAAACTACCACAGATGAGTTTGATCTTGTGTAATCGCTGGATTTTAGACATGTGCTGGTTCAAGTCTCTACGACACCATGCATCTATCTTCTATTCAGTTGGGGATTTTAGACATGTGCTGGTTCAAGTCTCTACGACACCATGCATCTATCTTCTATTCAGTTGGTCTAAAGGGGATTCAAGTCCTTATGGTTCAAGTCTCTACGACACCATGCATCTATCTTCTATTCAGTTGGTCTAAAGGGGATTCAAGTCCTTACAACATCTACCTTATGCACAACGATTGAAACAACGGCATCATTACATGAACTAGTTTAAAAACTTGTGGGGGATTGTTGGATTTTTTGGTCAAAACCGCTTTTCAAAATGACTTTTTAAAATATATATATTAACTATAAGTATTTTTCATAAATACTTAGTAGCCTAGTGAAAAGTTAATGTTTTGATATTTCAAAAGGTTCTCTGTTCGAGGCTTACCAGCGGCAAACCGAGAAGTGTTTTATTTTAATTAATCTCTGATAAGTTCTAGTGGGCCATGGGTCGTGGGTTCGTGGGCCGTAGGCTAATGGCCAGGGATCGGGGCTAATCGGGCTGATACGCTAAGTGGCGCTTTGTTAGGCACACTTTGCACTTTACACAGAGGCATCGAGGCTAGGTGAAGCCACGTTGGTTACCACTATGGTCACCATGAAGGTTGCCTCGCAGGCTACTTCACAACATGAGGATGAGCTACACATTCGCATAAGGGTGTGACCCTAATGTTCTCAAAATCAGATGAGGTTCGTTGGGGTTCGTCTGATTCACAAGAGCAGACAAAGTTCGCTCATCAAATGAGGTTCGTCTGTATGCCGATGTTCGCTCATTAAATGAGGTTCACCCGTTCGATGAGGTTTGCTTGACAAACGAGGTTCGTCTGTTTGACGAGGTTCACTCGACAAACAAGGTTCTCCTATTTGACGAGGTTCGTTCGTCAAACAAGGTTCGTATGTTCGATAAGGTTCGCTCATTCGATGAGGTTCACCTATTCGACGAGGTTCGCCTGTTCGACGATGTTCGTCTGATTTACTGAGATGCGACCCTCGCGTTTTATTGTAACATGTCCATTGATTACCTCGTATTCAGGAGTTACTACATGTAGCAGTTACAATGATATTTAAAGTAGTTTAATGCATTGATGTTACAATCATAATTGCCATTGTGAACTGTAATAGTCACATTAATTAAGGGTGACTCTTGAGCTGGTCTTATAGGCCTATAAATAGCGCCCCTTGAGCAGCTCTTGTAGTTTGCTAGAGAATTTGGAATACGAACGTTGGATCAATGAGATCTTGATGTTGTTACTGTTGTTGTGCTTCTGCTATAGAAACTATGCTCGCAGGAACTTATCCTGAAACCGAAAGGTTCTGGGATCGTAGAGATCTTTACCTTGACCGAAAGGTCTTATAGATTGAGGAGATCTTAACAGTACTGGGTTGGTGCACACCAGAGTATTATAGTACTGTTCCTGGAAGCAGTTTGGCCTTAGGATCCTTACACCGGAGTATACCAAATATTGTTTTAAGCATAACATTTCGTAAACGCATAGCAGTGAACTAAAAAGTTTTAAAATTATAACACATCAACTTTCATTGTTTTATTCTAGATTTAACCGCAATTTCCAACATGCATCTGTTAAAATTGAAGCTGGAATGTAAAATTTAAGAGCTCGCCTCCTAGAGTGGATGTTTCATCACCTTCTCATCCAAAAGTTTATTTTTCTTTTCACCCCTTCAATATGGAATCAACTTGATTATTCCTCGGGCTAGGTGATAATGCATGGAATAGACTCCAGAGGTAAGACCTATTTCATTCTTCATAGATTTGGATTAATTGAGTTTTTTTGGCCTCTCCTTTCTCTTCTATTTTTATTTCACATCTCCAATTTTTTTCTTTTAATTAACCAGGGCCAGTTGCTCCGAAATCTTCCATTTGTCGTACTTCTTCCTGTCAAGAAGAGAAATGGAGTTCCTTTTTACCCCCTCCCTAAACAGGAATACAATAGGTAGTGCAGATAAGAATAGTGTTATTGATTCATAACCAATGTAAACTCAATTTTGATTGGACATTTTCAAAAACATTTGACCATTATTGATATTTTTCTGCAGCATCGAAATTCACAGGCAAATGTGATAAAATTCTGCATGGTTATCAACTCAATCAGATTGCTAAAATGTTGAAAACGGAGGAGAAATTATATTGCTAAATTGTTGGTAATGGAAAGGAGAAATTACCTTCTTTTCATCCACCCTGGCAGTTACTTTTTTATATAGCAATAAATAGATTCTATATAACCCCAGTTGAGAATCTATTAAGATTTGTTGTTAACTAATTTTACTTTCGGTTTTTCTATAGAGTGCCCATGGGCACTCTATAAGAGAGGAGAGAGATAAAGAGAAATGAATGAAGAGGGGGGGGGCCCTAATTTGCATTGGGATCCCCTCCCTCATTCATTTCTCTCTATCTCTCTCCTCTCTTATAGAGTGAGAGAGATAGAGAGAAATGAATGAAGAAGGGGGCCTCCTAATTTGCATTGGGATCCCCTCTCTACTTTCGGTTTTTCTATAGAGTGCCCATGGGCACTCTATAAGAGAGGAGAGAGATAGAGAGAAATGAATGAAGAGGGGGGGCCCTAATTTGCATTGGGATCCCCTCCCTCATTCATTTCTCTTTATCACTCTATAGAAAAACCGTTAATATTATAGATTTGAGTGCATTTGATATTTTTCTTTGTATCTTTATCGGGTTTTTCCTATATTGTTTCGTGAATGTTATATCAAGAGACATGTACAGATGTACTGTTAATGCAAAACTACGACATTGACTATATAATAATCTAATTCCCAGAGTTTAGTTGATTAAGGCAAAGTCTTGAGTCAAAATAGTAATTTATTAGAGACAAAAATAATATTCCACTTAGATTTAAACCTAACATCGCCAACTTGTAGCACTTGCGCTGACCATTTAATATTTCTCGAAGGACACTTCAAAAGAAAAACGAAGTCAAGATTAGAATCAGAGTTACTCAAAATGGAACTACTTAGTACATAGTCGTAATTGACAATCTCTCTTTTAATAATCTACTTCTTCATGTTGATTCCCAATCAAATCTATTCATGAATAAAAGAAAAATAAATTTTCTCAAATGAGTTCGATCTCTGCATCAAATGATTGCGAATGAAAAATGTTATTCATTCAACGATACAAAAATTGTTTAGAGGAGAAATACGGCCCAACCTAGATACTAATGGCCTTAAGTAGGTGCCAGGAACTAAATTAACCCACGGGCTTAAGCTAGTGGCAGTACTAACTCCAACTTTCTATTTAAATTCATCTCTCTTTCTAAACTCTTCCAATATGAAACTATACTTGCACATTAAACTAGTAAAATAGGTTAATATGCCTTGGCTCATCCAATATGTTTTTTTTGTCAACGAAAAACTTTATTCATCCACCAAATATGAAGTTATATGCACATTAAGATACTCATCATTTAGTTACTGAGATCACAAACAACATATACAGTAAACTACAACCTAGCTCCTTAAAGCAGACAATCCCGAATAGGAGAAAGGGGACTGTTAAGAATGATGGTTGAGACTTCAAATTTTATGACATTGATTATGTGATCTGCATTGCTAAACTTCTGAGTAAAGTGCCTTGCATTTCGCTCTCTCCATAAGTAGTAAATTGATGTTGTCAATGCTAATCTTTTGATCTTGACCTGAAGACCCTTGCCTCACAATCTTGGAAACCAATCCTAAAGCTAACTCCAGTTGCATGATTTCCACCTAAACTTCATCCAATCCATGATTGAGTTCCAAATATAGCAGGAGAAGGTGCATTCAAAAAACAAATGGTCCCTAGACTCCGTGCTAGCTCCTGTGCATAAACAACACAGGTTTGCATTAATGATACCTCTCTTCAAGAGTCTATCCTACGTGAGAAGCCTATTCTGTATTGCCAACCAGCTGATAAAAGAATGTTTAGGCATATTGAGTCCACCCTATATTGTTTTGTGCCATGGCACTGAGTTAGATGCAAGGGAGAGGCTTTTGTATAATGCTGACAGTTTTAACTTTGAGTACATATAGCAAGACGTGATAAGACTTTTTTACATTGTCAGCTCCTCCTAAGTCAGCCATCACTTTATTCCTTATTCTGATTAATTGCTTCTACATCCACGAGTCACCTGGTCTTGCATCAACTTGCCAAATATCCCTATGTTTGAGATAGTTACCATGGATCCATTTAATCCACAAAGATTCCTTGTTTGTATGTATGAACCAAATACTTCTTAGAGCTGAAGCAGTGTTCCAGATTTGAGCTGAATAAATCCCCAAGCCTCCTTGTTTCATTTCTAAGCACACTTTTTCCCATGATACAAGAGACATCTGGATGAGTGATCATCTTTACCCCACAGTAACTTCCGACATATTTCATCAATTCTATGAAGAACCTTTACAGGCAAGATCTAATTAGATGTCTAATAGGTTAGCACACCAAGAATTACACTTTTAATAATTTGCAACCTGCTTGCATATGACAATTTTTTGTGCTTTGTCTAGTTCTGCAATTGGCCTGTGATCTTCTCAAACAGAGGATTGCAGTCAGTGTAGGAGAGTCTTTTTGTAATGAGAGGAACTCCAAGGTATTTTATAGGCATAGACCCCTCTGCAAATCCAACGGTGTTAGTAATGGTTGTTTTTACCGAATCATCCACTCCACCATATAAAATTGAGCACTTGTCAGGGTTGGCTTCTAATCTTGAATCTTCACCAAATGACCTAATACACCGATAGAGCTTTTGCACAGAATATGTTTCCCCTTTAGAAAATAACAATAAGTCATCTACAAATATGAGATGAGTAATTTGGAGTTTCTTGCATTTAGGATGAAACTTAAAAGACCTGTCATCTTTTAAAGTAGCCAAGCTCCTTGAAAGATACTTCATTCCCAGGATGAAGAGATAGGGAGAGAGGGGATCACCCTGCCTCAACCCACGTTCCCCCTTGAAGTATCCATGAAGGGCACCATTGAGTAAGATAGAGTACTTGGGAGTGGTAATACAGACCATTATCCAACTTATCATACCATTAGGAAAACCTAGGCCTTGAAGCATAACCCTTATGAAGCTTCAGCTTATTGAGTCAAAAGCTTTCCTAATGTCAATATTGAGCATAGCCCTTGGGGAGATGTGTTACATGATGTAGCTTTTAACCAGCTCATGAGCTAACATAATGTTGCTAGTTATTTGCCTCCCTTGGACAAAAGCACTCTGTGCTTCATTCACTAAACTTCACATTACAAGTTTAATTCTATTTGCAATTATTTTTTATATAAATTTGTAAATACAATTGCAGCAAGAAATAGGCCTGAAATCTGAGAGAGTTTTTGGACATTGTACCTTTGGTATAAGAGTTATTGAAGTTGTGTTAGCAATCCCCAATAGCTTGCTAGTTTTAAAAAAAATCTTTAATGGCCAATGTGATCTCTTCACCAATTATATTTCATGCAGATTTGAAGAAGGATACACTATATGCATCAGGATCTGGTACTTTATCATCAGACATAGAGAATATTACAGATTTAATTTCTTCTTCAGATACTGGAATAGACAGCTTTCTGATTTGAGAGTCATTGAGGCAAGGACCTGATTTGATGATGTTCATGTCTGGTGGAGAAGTACTAACTGCTGTGCCCATAAGGTTTTTGTAGAAGGACACTAACTCCTTGACAATTGCTTCTCCATCAGTGATCATATCTCCCCTGTTATTGTGAAGGACCACCACTCTATCGTTGTGGCTGTTAGATTTGGCTAAAGCATGGAAGAATCTGGTACTTCTATCACCCTGCACACTCCAAGCTATTCTAGATTTTTGGTTATAGAGAGAAAGCTCACAGTCTAGGAGCTTGTTATAAGATAAAGTAACATACTTTTTCCGAACTGATAAGAACAGGGTTGAGAGGGTTTACTTGAAGATTTCTTTGTGACTCCTCTAAAGTATTTTTTGCTCTTTGCACTTGTTCACTGATATTATTGAAGTGCTTCTTGTTTAAATCCTTCAGAGCACCCCTTAGCATTTTAAGCTTTGTATAAACTGAGAACATAGAGTATCCTTAGATGGAGGATTGCCAGATATTAGAAAATGTAGGTATATAACTATCATGCTTGGCCCACATTCTAAAAATTTTGAAAGGTTTTTTTCCTTGAAAAGATTCTTCATATACTGAAACGATTGCTGGAGAATGATCTGAAAACTTGGAAGCATGAACTCTACATGACTAGAATTAAAATTATCACTCCATGTATCATTTACCAGGGCCCTGTGAAGTCTACTCCATACCCCTAATGTTAGCCTCTTATTTGTTATTCTAGGTATATAAACACCCTTGGGTTTTCAAGTGATTAAGAGCACAATCTTCAATGAATTTACTAAATCTCCAGTGTCAGCCTCAGTAAGCATAACTCCTCCCAACTTTTCTTCATTACTTATCATGGCATTAAAATCCCCATAGAGGAGCCATGGTGCATTGCCAAAGCTTTGAAAGATGTTGTTGAGTTCATTCCACAACTCTTTCCTAGCGTCCAATTGGTTGAAACCATATCTGGCTGAGATGATACAATCCAGCCTTCTATCTTTGGACTTGACAGAGCAAGTTATTTGTTGGTCTGATATATTTGTAACTTGAATATTCAAGATATTAGGATCTCACAGAATGAGGATCTTGGCTTTTCCAGCAGCCCTAACATTAGATTCCCAATTCTAATTACTAGCTATTTTCTTGGCAGTTTTTGGGTGAGAAGAATATTTGGTTTTAGTTTCAAGAAGAGCTAAGAAGGATAGATGATATTGCATTAAGTGATTCCTAACCATGTGTTGTTTGGAGGATTTATTCAATCCCCTGACATTCAAAAAAAAGGACAAATTCATTAAAGAAATCCTCATCTATCCAATGTAGAGGAATCATATTTATCATTATTCCCATAAGGATTACCTGAGATAGCCTTTCTGTTTTTGCTTCTTTGGATAAGTGTCCAGGATTCATGCTGTGCATGTATGTTATTATTATTTACAGGACTAATATTTTCTTTTCCTTTGTAGATTTTCCCCTCCTGCAATATCTCCTGATCATTTGGTAGAAAATGGGATTCATTGTGAAGACCAACATTGCTTCTTGACCTCTATTCCTGGAGAGGAGAAAAATTGTGCATAATGTCCTCCAGCCTTAAAACCTCTTTTTCCTTTTCTAGCAATACAGCCTCTTGAATGTGTACAACATACACAAGATGATGCACGGATAGCTGTTGAGTATCAGAATCCAATATGGCCTCCATTTCCTTACCCTGAGAAGCATCTTTCTAAATGTTCACTTTTTGCACAACATGCACAGGATGTTCACATCCAGACTGAGGCATTGTGTTTCCAGGAATAATTGTTTTTTTGGTATCCATCTTTGAATTCCAGGTTTTCTTCTGCAAAATTTTGTTTCATGTCCAACCATATTGCAAATGTCACACCATCTAGGCTTTATTTCATAATACACTTTCCGGATATACTTTTCACCATTTGGTCCCTATATAAAAACTTCATTAGGTAATGAAGAGGCATATTTACTTCAACTAGCACCCTTGCATATGCAAGTCTTTGTCTATTAGCTGTAAGCTTATCTGTAGCAATCGGATTACCATCATGCTGGCAATTTTACTAATGCTTTTAGTATTCCACAAGTTAAGTTTCAATCCTGGTAAGTGAATCCACACAGGGTATACACAATCATCTCTCTTTTCTAAATCTTCATCTATATTCCAAGGCTTCAAGAGGATAGGCCTGGATCCAAAAAACCAAGGACCATTCTAAAAAAAATTTATATCTTCCATATTTTTAAATTTAAAAAGGAAAAGGCCAGGTTTCAGAAGACATACTTCAGGAACTGCCAGATTTCCCCAAACTTTCAACACATAAGTTTCCATTGCTTTGAATTTTGCATTTAAATCTCATAACCTATCCAATAAGAGAAGAATTCCATATAGTACTTCCTTCACTCCATTCATCCTCATCGAAAGTTACTGAATCTTCAACATCAGGTTTCACATAATTCAAACTAAAACCACTTCCAGATTTCCTATTGTTAGCAAAAAAGCTCACCCAGCTTTTCTTCATAGTAGGTTCTATCACCCAACATCCCAGCATCCGAGCATTTTTGGCATAAATTCACCCTAGATTTTATCATTTTTGAGCCATTTCCAATTGATTCCAATGGAACAGTACAAGATTCCAGAATCGAAGAAGAATTTGGAATAAAAGAGGAAACAAGATCTAAGATTTTATCAGACTTATTTGATGAGAGATTAGATGATGTATTCTCCAATTCAAGGTCATCTGCCCAAGTAATTCTTAATGAATTACAATCGCCATGACTAAAGTTTAAGAATTTACCTCTCGATTGTGCTCCAATCAACTCTGGAGAACTCTGAGATTGAATAGGATCCACCAAGAACTTGTTAGAATTAAGAATATCCGCCAACATCAACTTCTTTTTCTCTCCTCTTAGACCCGTTGACCCCATGACCTCAAATCTTCATCTTCTTCAATCAAACTCATACCAGATTGATCCTCACAAGAATTCAAAGCTCATGATCCTATGTTGATGATCTTCTTGCTACAATTCCTCTTCTTTTTTTTCCATCTAGATCCAGAATTTTCAAGAATTTTTAAGGCGTGGGCGCAAGTTAGACAAGCTGAGATCGCTTTCTAACGTGCACCATGAAAAACCACCCCCTTCTTCCTCAAAAGTGTCAATACATTTTTTAATGTTAATTAAGACTTTATTATTGAACTGTTAAAGGAAAAACACAATTAGTGTGCCTTTGTCAAAGTAATTGATGAAGGGTAATTTAATTCTTCATGTATTTATGAAACCCTATATTTGACACCCTATATAAAGGGGATTCCTGATGAAACGGTGACCAATTCTATTCTTCTTTTAATATATTTTTGGACATTATTTATATAATTGTTATAGTATCCTAGTAAACTATTTTATTTAATCATGCACTATCATGAGTAACTTGTGTAGATATATGATCCAATTTATAGATTTGTTAAACTCGTATAATATGAGATAACTATATTATAACATGTTATCATGCATGATACTGACATAAGAGATGTGGTGAGAGGTCTCAACTATCAGGATAAGGATTCTCCAAGTGTACATCATAAGCACATATTATGATGTGTACAGAACTAGATTGCACTTTAGATTTTTCTAGAGCTATTTACTAAAAAAGTAAAGAATCATCTCGTTTAGTCCCACATCAACAGGAGAATGTGAACATATGGTGTTTATTTAATGAAGCTAAAAACTCAAGTGTAATATTCGCTAGTCGATTTTGGCAGTGGATTTAGCCAAACAACATGTTACATTCAGCGGGTGCCATGATTTTGTCATGCCAACAGGCCCATGGGCTAGGGACATGACAAATGGTACCAGAGCAGTTTCCAACCGGAAGTGTAGAGCTAAGCGCTAACCGAGCGCGGTGGGAGCCACCTCTAGAGTCCATAGTAGCCACCTTTAAAGTTCACATTGCTTGGCAGTACTAGTATGTGTCAATTGTCATGTTGCGACGAGGACGTCGCATTTATAAGGTAGGGTGATCATGACATCCCATTTAGTCCAACATCAGTGGGAGAGTGTGAATATATAGTGTTTATATAGTGAAGCTAAAGACTCGAGATTTTGGCAGTGAATTTAGCCAAACAATATGTTACATTCAGTGGATCTCATGGGTTACATGCGCCAACGGACCTGCGGGCCTGGGACGTGACACAATACTACGTAGTCCCTTGAACTTGATGATATTGTCATTTTTATTTGATAATTTATTGTACTTTGATGTGATGGTTAATTTAAATGTTTGATGTGATGGTTAATTTGTATGTTTATCAAATATTAAATTGGAAACTAAGCTATTAGCTTATATTTAGGAAAATGACGACGAATGTGTAGATATGATCTAGTATGGTTATTATGATGAGAATAATTTATTACGTAATTCCATGAAGTTACTAAATCTCATTGGCAGGTGGTTTTGAAAACTATTTTTCAAAATTTATCTTCTTATAAAATAAAACTAGTATTTAATCCCGTACTAAGCATGGTCTTAATGCAATTTTCCAATATTACATCCTTGTTCGGATCTTTCATTTACTAAAATACTATCCAAACCACACTAACATACCTCTTTTTTCGAGCGCTGAAAATACCTCCATGTTCCAGGTAGCGACATACACCTAATGATGTGCTATGCACCAACTGTAGATAAAGGTTATTTCAAAATAATTGATAATAATAAGTACGTCAACTGGGAAGTTAACATCAACTATCACAACTTTTGGATATCAAGCAAATAATCAAAATAGGACACCAAATATATAAAAATACTACTTGCATGTAAGTAAGGAACTAAAAGTGTTTATTTTTCAAAGATAATATTCGTAACTGATGCATCACAAATCAAATAAAAAAGTTCTCCACCATTTAACAACTCACAACATATAATAAGTAAATATAAGAAGAAATGCTCTTTTAATTTTCAATTATTTTTTCTCCGTCTTAACTTTTTTTTTAAGTTGCAAGAGCTTCTCGATTCATGACTGCAAGATGTAAAACATGTAATAAGAAAATGTAGCATTGCAGTTCTATTTTTATTATATTATAAGTAGAGACTTGATATTAAATACCCAACTTGATAGTAATCTTGTTTTGTCAATGGTTGAAAATGGATTTTTAAATGCAAAAGTGTCCAGTACAGCAATAGGTGATTTTATCAAAAAAAAAATTTCCTTTGTTATCAGATGCATGCCGCAATAGATGTGGATAATTCTTGATTAAAATCATCAAATTGATCAATATTGTTATTAACTTGATCCAATTCGATTGATTTCTCCTCTTTTGATCATATTAAATACGTCTTAGAATAGCACGAACATAATAAAAACTTTAAAATAGACCACTATGTGATTAAATTTAATCAAATATTTAAAACCAAATTATCAGATATTAAAAAAAATACTTGTAGCGGCTAAAAAAATCTATGCAATAAAATATAGAAACCATGGTCGACTTAAAAACAGCTGATCATATATTATTATTGTCATCAAATATTTAAATATTAATGCACATGGATTAACCTGAAAGCTAAACTCGTTGATTTTATTAAGTAGATCATCATCTAATATTTTGGTGATTATATAGGCATTAATGATCAGATAAGATATGTGGAGAAGAATTGGAAAAAGCAGATTTTTGGTCATAAGTCGACTCATGCACAGGCATAAGTCGACTTATGGTAAGTCGACTTATGTTGGTGCATGAGTCGACTTACGTTCTGCTCTGGATTGTTGGTTTTTTGCTCTGCCAAGTCGACTTATCAGGTCTGATAAGTCGACTTATGATCTCTTCTCCAGTTGCTGTTTTTCGCTCTGCCAAGTCGACTTATGCAGACTGATAAGTCGACTTATGACGGGTTTTTTGGAAAGTTCAGGTTCCTATTTGCAGTCTGTTTGGGTTTCTGTTTTGGTATAAATACCAATACAATTTGAGGGTTTTGTGAGGAGAGTTTTGGGGTTTTGGAGCACAGAAAAAGAGAGATCTTTCTGAGCTATTTGTTAGGGTTATTGGTTGAGAGATTGAGAGATTTGTTGGTGAGATTAGTTGGTTCGTTTGAGCGATTTGTAATCTCAATTTGTACTCTCCTTCTCTATTAGTGAAAACCCACCCCCTTCTTGCCCCGTGGACGTAGGCAATTTGCCGAACCACGTAAAACCTTGGTGTTTGTGTTTTGTTTGGTCTTTCTCTCGGCGTTCGTTGGTTTGGTTTCTCATGCACAGGCACAACAAGTGGTATCAGAGCACGGGCAACGCTTGGGCTATTTGGAGGAGTAGATCGCTTTGGAAGTTCATCTAGGGCTTCGTTTGGTGATAAAGGTGGGATCTTTTTTTGTAAAAATCTCGTCTTTTTCAGTTTGGATCTATTTCTCGTTTGTTTCCGCATTGGTTTGGTGGTGCCTTGAGGATTATGGCCGAGAAAGAAGGAGTTGTGGGCAGTACTTCCGGCGTGAAGACCGTCCAAAGCTTGAATATCCACTCAATGAAGATTGATGTGGAAAAGTTCAATGGCACAAACAATTTTGGACTTTGGCGATGCGAAGTCATGGATGCGCTCAACGCGCAAAATTTGGAAGATACGTTGGAGTTGGACGGGAAACCGGACAACATTGATGAGAAGGTTTGGAAAAAGATGAATCGAACGGCGTGTGGTGTGATTAGGTCTTGTCTCACTCAAGATCTAAAGTATGATGTGATCAATGAGACTTCTGCAAAGAAGATTTGGGAGATCCTTGAGAGCAAGTATTTGACCAAGAGTGTGGAGAATCGCTTGCATTTGAAGAGGAGGCTTTACCGCTTCCAGTTGAAGAAAGGAACCTCCATTGGTGATCACATGAACCACTACACGAAGCTTCTTGCGGATTTGGCGAATGTGGATGTTAAGATTGAAGATGAGGACAAGGCGTTGTTGCTATTGAGTTCCTTGCCTGACGAGGAATATGAGACCTTCGTTCTTACTCTTATTAATGGGAAGGCATCTCTTTCGTATAGTGAGGTCACCGCTGCACTTGTGAATTATCAGCTTCGAAAGAAGGATAAGGAGACTTCGTTTGAGCCGGTAGCGGGGGCGTTGGTCGCAAGAGCAAAGGGTCCAAACCGTAGTGGGAGGTCGCAGTCTAGAGGGGCACATCTTGGAGTTCGTAAGAATCAATGTGCCTTTTGCAAAGAAGATGGACATTGGAAAGCCGATTGCCCAAAGTTAGTTGATCGAGCCGGGAAGAATAAGGGAAAAGCTATTCAAGCTTCAGAGGCGAATGTTGTCAAGGCTAGTGGCAACGATTCAGATTCGGATTCTTCGGGCTACTCGTTATCTGCACTGCCGTCAGTTTGTGTTGCCTACTCTACAGAGTGGATATTGGATTCGGGTGCTACATACCACATTTGCCCTAGGAGGGATTGGTTCTCCAGCTTTCAGGAGTTGGAAAGAGGGGATTTCGTGCTCATGGGGAATGATCACAAATGCTCTATTGGTGGTATTGGTACTGTTCGGATCAGGATGAGTGACGGGGTGATTCGGGAGTTGGTTGGAGTGAGGTTCGTTCCTCAGTTGAAGAAGAACATCATTTCACTTGGAGCTTTGGAGGCAGCTGGCTATAGGGTGACCTTGGCGGATGCACGCTTGAAGGTTACATTTGGGTCCATGATTGTGATGAAGGGCGTCAGAAGAAGAAATTTGTATTATTTGCACGGAAGCACGGTGATTGATAGGGAAATGACGACTTCATCAGATTCGGCTAGACTGTGGCATTGTTTGGTGCTGGGGTATATGATTGGTAATACCGTGCATTGGTTGTTGAGGAGTGCTATGACCTGCAGATTGAAGTCCTGTGAGCACATTAGGATGAGCGAGACCGTGGTGGAGTTTGGCACTTCTATCCATCGAGCGAGGGGTCTTTTTGGAGGTGTTCAGTCAGGCATTTGGGGGCCTTCCAAGGAGGCATCATTGGGAGGTAATCGTATCTTGGTTTCCACAGTTGGTGATTGTTCTAGGCATTATTGGGTCGCGACCAGTTCCCGTTGGTGTAAAGTCCTAGAAGTCAACAACAATTGGAAGAAGTGTATTGGCAGAAAGGTAACTCATTGTTTCAGCTTTGGTAGGGGTCCTTTCTTGCGTTGGTGCCGAGCTCACGGCAATAGGAGACACTTCATTGGTGTGGAGACTTTGGGGCGACGAGATGAGATGACAGTTTCGATGGGTCGTTCCTTTCTGGAGGAGGATCGGCGTTTGATGTCGAGCATTGGCATTGGTGTGCGGGCTTCGACATATTTGGGTCATCTTATGCATAGGTCGCCGACTGCTGCTTTAGGAGTTATTAGATCTGGTGGAGCTGCTTCAGATTTTGGGTCGCGTCGGATATTTGGATACCCAGCATTTGGTCACATCGTGGATGTGAGATTGGATCCGATTGCGCGTTTGGGGTTCGGAGGCTCAGTTGATTATCGTTTGGGAGCTTCTGATTTTGTTCTGAGCAGGTATGTCACTTTTGACTCTCGGCAGGTGGAGAGTGTTGATCAGGTCATTTGGATATCGCAGCAGGTGGAGAGTGATGCTACTCCACGTTGGGTGGAGATTACTCCACATACTCCAGATCATACTGCGTCATTTGGGATTCCAGCTAAGGTGACACAGGTTGGAGATCATTTGGTTTTGGATGCAGATGATGGATTGGTTTTGGATTCAGTTGCAGCTGGTAGATATAGTTTGGATATGGCCATTGGTTTACCTCAGGTGGAGGTGTTTGATTTGTCTCAATTTGGGGTCATTGGGAATACTATCAGTTGCAGATCGTTTGGTGATATTGGAGAAGAGTTGCAGACTTTTCTATTTGATTGAGGGCCTTTGGAGGCCGTTTGGGTGAACTACGTGAAGGCTTGATTCCTTGGGCAAAGGATACGTAGGCAGTCATTTTGATGCAGCCGATTTGGTGAGCGACATCGACATTTGGGGTGAGTGTTCACACTCTCATTTGGGTCTCAGCATGTGAGGCATTTGTTTGGTTGGTGTCGGCTCAGTTTTGGGAAAACTTCGCCGAGGTGGAGAATTGTGGAGAAGAATTGGAAAAAGCAGATTTTTGGTCATAAGTCGACTCATGCACAGGCATAAGTCGACTTATGGTAAGTCGACTTATGTTGGTGCATGAGTCGACTTACGTTCTGCTCTGGATTGTTGGTTTTTTGCTCTGCCAAGTCGACTTATCAGGTCTGATAAGTCGACTTATGATCTCTTCTCCAGTTGCTGTTTTTCGCTCTGCCAAGTCGACTTATGCAGACTGATAAGTCGACTTATGACGGGTTTTTTGGAAAGTTCAGGTTCCTATTTGCAGTCTGTTTGGGTTTCTGTTTTGGTATAAATACCAATACGATTTGAGGGTTTTGTGAGGAGAGTTTTGGGGTTTTGGAGCACAGAAAAAGAGAGATCTTTCTGAGCTATTTGTTAGGGTTATTGGTTGAGAGATTGAGAGATTTGTTGGTGAGATTAGTTGGTTCGTTTGAGCGATTTGTAATCTCAATTTGTACTCTCCTTCTCTATTAGTGAAAACCCACCCCCTTCTTGCCCCGTGGACGTAGGCAATTTGCCGAACCACGTAAAACCTTGGTGTTTGTGTTTTGTTTGGTCTTTCTCTCGGCGTTCGTTGGTTTGGTTTCTCATGCACAGGCACAACAAGATAAACATAAAAAATAACTCGAAGATAAATACAAATTTCAAAATACATTAAAAGCTTAAAAAAACTTTGTCGAATTAAAAATGCATGTATACATAAAATCTCAAACGTCGAATAGTAGTAACAGATATGATTTACCAAACTAAAACAAAAACTATTTGTAATGTAGAAATCTAGCTCTGCTAAAAATTCTTTACAACATAGAATCTCTGATTAAAAAAACTCTTTGCAATATAGAATCTCTGATAAGAAAAACTCTTTATAATATATAAATACAATTTTTAAGAAAAATTATCATCATTAAGGGAAATTGAAATTTCAAGCAAATATTTGTGCAATTGAGAATAAAATAAATGCAATTCTCAAATGAACCTAGATTTCAGCTGAGAGCCAAATATCTCAGTTGATTGACTAGACTTCGACTTTGAAGCATATGACCACTGTTAAACATTCAATATATTTATAATAATATATAATATATAATTATTAAATATAGAGATGTCATAAAAAAGATTCAGATTAAAAATAAATATTATAGTTCAAGATTTTACTGCTATATATTTTAGATATTTTAACATAAAAAGAACAAATCCCACCTAGATTATCATTTCCCTCTGTTTTTTAAATTTTAAAATGAAATAGCAACTTTATTATTTAGCAAAACTATTATTGGTGACTAAATAAATTTATTATCTATATAAAACTCATGTAGCTTAATTTTTAGTTATGTATGTGTACGTGTTTTAAATAAAACTAGATTTTATGCACGTGTAATGCACGTGGATTAAATACTATGATTAGGTATTTTTGGTTTATTTTCTTACGAAAATTTGTTCCTCGGTCACTCTTTGATAATTTTTGCTCACTTTGATTAAGTATTTTTTTGTTTATTTTCTTACCAAAAGTTGTTCCTCGATTACATTTTGATTATTTATTTATTTGATGTTTGTTTGAATAGGCTACACCCAATTTAAATTTTTATGTTGATAGTTGAATTGTTAGGAGATAAATATAATCTAAACCCAATTTAAATTTTTATTTTATTTGGATCGGGATAAAACCGAGCTTGACCTGAGGATGTATAGTGTTATAAAAGTGAAAATAGTTGAAAAAATAATATTATAAAAGGAAGATGAATAATAAAACCAACGAGGCAAGATGATTGACTTAAAATGTACTAAAATGACAGAAAATAGTTAATGAAAAAATCATAAATTAAAGATTAATACTAATTAACTCTAGTATACTTTTATATGATAAAAACATCCACATATGCATATGAAAGCACTAAAAATAATTTATGAAATTCCTGCTAAAGATTCCTAGTTTTACTAAAAAAAATAAAACTATTATATAACAATTCACAAAACATTATCTTTTATTGCTTCTATTTTATTTTTTATTGAGTCGAAATCAATTCTTCCTAATCTTTATCTTTTTCTTAGGCAATTCTAGAGTAGTGTCTTCATCGTCTACATCGATTGTGATATGAGACTGGAGCATGTTATCTTTTCTTGGGCTCTTCATCTTTTGTCTTCTCGTCTAAATTCACGAAGAAGTTGAATATATTTTTTATGTTCAACACAAACTTCTGACAATACAGATTTTGATTTTTTTTCCCTTATTTCAATAAGAATAAATATTAATTATATATATATGAATTTTTTTTACTTTTAATTTATTACTTAAATAATGTTAGAAGCTACATCTTTTTCTCTGCAATGAATTTTTCTGTTGTGCATCCAATGAGAATTTCAGCTATTTATAATGTTACCTTTGCTCTGTCTGTATCATTTTCCATGAGGATCTGAACTAAATATATTATATTTTTCATTATCAATTTGCTTTAGATTTTAATATTAATATTTAATTTTGATATATTTATTTCATGAAGAAGGATATCACTTAACCTTTGTACTACATTATTGGTGGTTCTACAATATTTATCATCTGGATACTTATTATTAACATCTCTATCCACTTTCTTATTACAGCCTTTGCAAACATAGAACCACTGCACAACTCTGTTATAAATGGTAGTTATCGTTACCTTAAAGGTGCAATAGTGTGTCTGTATATTGGTAAATTATTTTTAGGTTTAATTGTATGAATTTTAGAGTATATTTTCTAAGATCATACCTTTTTCGAATGTTATAATGATTTTATATATTAGTAATTTGAATTTCTGCTGTATTTATATAGAGCCTTAATGGAGATGCTTTTATCTTGGCAGCTTACTCTAAAAGAGCATTGTATATTAGATTTAAAATATAATATATTTTCTTTACGGTGTTATATGGATGTTTGCTTGGTTTACTTACTATTCTCTTATTTCTTCAGTAAGTTGTATCTTCGGATTGATATATATTATTGACGCAATTTACAATGATATGCATATCTCCTCTATAAATTTGAGATAGATATAAGGTAAAATTTATATTTAGTGGCCTTTAATAAGAATTTAAGTAATGAAATATACGACCTTCATATTTAGAGATCTTAAATTCTAATAGTGCTATTACATCATTATCTTTGATCGTGTCTTTAAGAATTAATCATTCGTTAGTAGTCATACCCCTAAATAAAGTCACACGCAAGGTCGTGACACTATATAAGAAAAAGAAAAAGGTCGATTTTATATTTTTTTGCTTACGCAGAGTCATGACATAGTAATTTTTCTTTTATCTTCAATAAAGAATATTTCTTTAATCGGAACAAAGTTGTTCAATATATTTTTCAGGGGGTATTCAGTCGGTGTTTCTCTGATAAATATAACTTATGTTGGTGTTAATTGAAGTGATTCATGAACGTTCTGAATTCTATTTGAAATAAAATCTGCTTGAATCTTTTGAAGAATATCTCTAATTTTTCTAATAGTTCTCCATACATAAATCTTTATAATTTTTTACCTTATAAATATTATTACCATTATAGATCAATATTTATAAATTATAATCCATTAATTTTAAGCTATTATATTATCGTCTTTTATCAGTTTTTGGTAATATAGTCTTCTATCAATTAATGATACTTATGTATTTTTGTTGCTCTAACTATTGGTAAAATTATATACAGTTACTTTAATTTATATAATAATATTAATTTTTAATCTATCATATATTTTTAAATTTTTATTCTTTAACTGGATATTTTTAATATGTTATTATTACTATTTTTTACCAATATCAACTTGACTATTTTCAAATTCTGAAAAGGGATAGTAAACCTTAAATTATAAGTTATATTTATATATATTAATGAAAGAATATCACACAATTACTCTTTTCTTTGCAAGTTCTAAAAATTTAGCTTTTTTGTGTACTTTTAAACTTTTGAGAGTATTTTGTCTAATTTTTAAATTTTTTTGGTTTTTTTGTAACACTTTAATGTAATAAACTAATACTATACGAAGCTATTTTATATATTTTATTAATCTTATTTAAATTGTTGAGCTATAGATAGTTCATGGGGTATTAGGATATGATACAAGTATGATTAGGATATATTATAATTTAAATTAAATATTTAAAATAGTACAAGGTAATTTTGACTATTGAAAGCTTTTCCCGAACTCGTGCTTTTAAAGGGAGTATGATTTTTATTTTTCTTAATTTTTCTTTTTTATAATTTTGAGAATGACTTTTGTTTTTTTAATTTGTTTGGTGGATTTTGTAAACATCTCATCCACATTATGTACATTTGTAGGTCTATGTTGTTCCTAGATTCGACCTTTAAGGTGGATATTATTTGTCTAATTAGTTTATTTAGTTTTTATATATACGCCCTTCATTTTGTAGATATTTGCAAATATTACATTTAATAATTTTATTAATATTTACATTTCAATTTAAACTGTATCCTTATCTTCATACTATGCATATTTAATATGAATTCATCAATTTATCAACTTACTCTTAATTATTGGAATAATATTTGAATTCCAATGGTACTTTTGTCTACCGAAAGATTTTTACGAACTCGTGCTTTTTTGTATACACGCGCTTTATTTTGTAGACATTTGCAATTTTAGCATTTAATAATTTTATTTAGATTTATATTTCAATTTAAATTGTATTATTATCTTCTTGCTATGCATATCTAATAACAATTCATTAATTTATTAACTTAATCCTACTTAATGGAATAATATTTTAATTCCAAGGGTACTTTTGTCTACCGAAAATTTTTTCCGAACTCGTGCTTTTAAAGGGAGTATGATTAACTAAATTTTATGATGATAAGCCAAATAATCAAATTCTAGTTAGATAAATTTTTGGTAATTATGCATATAGGGCAAATAATTTTTTGCTTAATTTTAGCGTATTTTCACTTAGCTATTTTTTAATTTTAGAAAATAATTTATTACTAGTAACTGAATTATTTGGCAAAAGATTTTAGATAACTTACAAATCAAATTCTTCTTTTTTCAAATTATATAAAAAATTATATTTGGTAACTAAAATATATTTGGCATGATATTTTTAACTGAATAAATCATTTCCCTCTATTTTTCAAATTTCACAAAATATATATTTTGGTAAATGAAAAATTTTCTAAAGCTAGATTGCCCGATTGTTTTTTTTACCAAAAAAGGATTATTAGGTAAATAATTTTGATTGTTTAATTTATTTATAATTTTCCATTATTAAAATCTTATATTGTTAAAAATCTTTCTTATTCATAATTTAAAAATAATAGTTTTGATAAATACATTTTAACATGGTTAATAAATAAAAAGATGATGTCTTAGTATTTAATATTTAGACTTTATTAAATCTTCCAAGAAAACAAAGATATTAATTTAATTATTCATTTTACTATATTAATTTTTGGGAATGTAGTTAATTTGGTATGAAATATTAGTATTTATTGAAATTTTCAACAAAAAAGAGATGTATCTAAATAATTAAAAATGATTAATCAAAAAAATTCAAAGCTTTATATATTTCGCTAGTAAGAAAAAGTGATCCTCAACACTCAACAATGGTGAAATCGAACTCGAACAGTATAAACTTGATATTTAAGAACGTAGACAATAAATAAAACATAATTTAGAAATTAATTATCCCAAAACCTAAATCTTTCAATTGAACAAATTGTTAATTTAATAACCAAATTACCATTGAATATACACGACCATACAAAAATCACGTAGCTTAATTTTTAGCTAAGTATGTGTATGCATTTTAAATAAAATTAACCAAATTTATGGTGATATGCCAAATAATAAAATTCTAATTAGCTTATGTTTCGGTAATTTTGTATATGGGGAAAATAAGTTTTTGGTTAATTTCAGCCTATTTTCAATTACTTAGTTTTTAAAAGTTTAGAAAATGATTTATTATCGGCAATTTAATTATTTGGCAAAATATTTTAGAAAAAGTACAAATCAAACCATGCCTATTTTTATAGTTTTAAAAATAATTTATATTTGGTAACTGAAACATGTTTAGATAAAGATATTTATGAATAAATGCTTTCGTTCTATTTTTTAAATTTTAAAAAACCAAATCTTGGTAAATGAAATAATTCATAAAGATGGATTGCCTAATTTTTTAACCTAAAAATGGTTAATTAGATGAATTAATTTTGATTATTTAATTTATCTATAATTTTTTAAAAATATTTCTTATTCATAAATTAATATAATAATTTTATTAAATACATTTTAACATGGTTAACAAACCAAAGGACAATGCCTAATTTGTTATAAAACTAATGAAGTAGAGAACAAACGGTAGACAAGAAGTAGAGAGAACTTTTATTTCATTCGTTCTTCATTGCTATATCAAAGTGAGATAGGAATATCTCTATTTATATACAAACTAAGATGATGATACATGAATCATATTAATTACTCATTCATGAACTTAGTTTTTCAAGAACATGCATTGTGTTGTTCTAGGAAGAAGGAATCATATTAATTACTCATTCATGAACTTAGTTTTTCAAGAACATGCATTGTGTTGTTCTAGGAAGAAGATTAATGTACTAGGGGAATATCAACTTCTTGAAAAACTAAATAAACATTCACATTATTTCATAACACTCCTCCTTGGATGTCCAACATTACGCAAAGAATATGTCTCGTTAAAACCTTACTAGGAAAAAACCCAATGGGAAAAAAGTCCTAGTGAAAAAAAAGAGTACACTATTCTTGTGTATTAGTTTCTCCCCCAAATTCAAATATCATTTGAGATCTTTTAACCGATGCATTCTAATTATTTTTACCAATTTCTCAAAAGTTACTGTCGGCAATGCCTTAGTGAATAAATTTGCCAGATTATTACTCGATCGAATTTGTTGCACAATGATTTCACAATTCTTTTACAAATCATGTGTAAAGAATAATTTTGGTGAAATGTGTTTCGTTCTATCTCCTTTACTATATCATCCTTTTAATTGAGCTAGATAAGCTGCATTGTCTTCAAACAAAATAGTCGGAGGATTTTTATTTTTAGGAGACAATACACTATTCTTCCGGATATAGTGGATCATTGATCTTAGCCAAATACATTCTCGACTGGCCTCATGAATTGTAATTATTTCAGCATGATTTGAAGAAGTGACAACAATTGATTGTTTCGTAGATCGCCATGAAATAGCGGTGTCACCACATGTAAATAAATAACCAGTTTGAGACCTTGCTTTATGCGGGTCAGATAAATACCCAGCATCAGTATATCCAAGCAATTTACATCAAGAGTTATAAGAATAAAATAAGCCAAGATCAATTGTTCCTTGGAGATAGCGAAAAATATGCTTTATACCGTTCCAATGTCGTTTTGTAGGAGATGAACTAAATCTTGCTAATAAATTCATAGAAAATGATATATCTAGTCTTGTACAATTAGCAAGATACATTAGTGTACCTATTGTACTGAGATATGGTACTTTAGGACCAAGAATCTCTTTATCTTCTTCTTTTGGTCTAAAAGGATCCTTAGCAGGATCAAGTGACCTCACAACCATTAAGGTACTTAATGGATGTGCTTTATCCATGTAGAACCGTTTTAATACCTTCTGGGTATAAGCAGTTTGGTAAACAAAAATTCCATTTTCTAAATGCTCAATTTGTAGACCAAGACAAAATTTAGTTTTACCAAAATCTTTGATCTCAAATTCTTTCTTCAAATATTCAATCGCCTTTTGGAGCTCTTCAGGAGTTCCAATCAGATTAAGGTCATCAAGATATACAACAATGATCATAAAATTTGACTCATTTCTCTTTATGAAAACACTTGGACATATAGGGTCATTTGTATAACCTTCTTTGACTAAACATTCACTAAGACTCTTTATGAAAACACTTGGACATATAGGGTCATTTGTATAACCTTCTTTGACTAAACATTCACTAAGACGGTTATACCACATTCGTCCAGATTGCTTGAGTCCATACAAAGATCTTTACAACTTAATGGAGTACATTTCTCTAGGATTTAATTTACATGCTTCAGGCATGCTAAATCCTTTAGGAATTTTCATATAGATATCATTATCTAATGTTCCATATAAATAAACAGTGACTACGTCCATTAGACGCATATCAACTTTTTCATGTACTGTTAAACTCACAAGATATCCAAATGTAATTCAATCCATTACTGGAGAATATGTCTCATCATAATCAAATCCCCGTCTTTGGGAAATCCTTGGGCTACAAGTCTTGCTTCACAATTTCATTTTTCTCATTTCTTTTTCTCACAAATACCTATTTATATCCTACTGGCTTTACACATTCAGGTGTTTGGACTACAGATCCAAATTTTTTGTTTAGCCAGTGAATCTAATTCAGATTAGATCACATCTTTCCATTTTGACCAATCATTTCTTCGTCGACATTCATCAACCGATCTGGGTTCATGATCCTCCTCATCTTCCATAATATCAAGTGCTACATTATATGCAAATGCATTATTGATAATTACTTCTCTTCGGTTCCAACTCTTTCCCGTAATAACAAAATTTATTGAAGTTTTATTTTCTTCAGCAATTGGCTCTTCAGGAGAACCCTCTTCAGGAGGTTGAATTTTATCATTAGCAATATTTTGTTCATTCGATCCTCTTTTCTTTCGAGGATTCTTATCTTTGGAACCAAAAGGTCTACCATGCTTCAGGCGTGCTTTAGATTCGTTAGCACTTTTAATTTGTCCTTCTGGGATATCAATTTTAATCAGAGCATGCGATTTAATAATTCTTCTAGAATCACTAAAAGCATCTGATAATTGGTTTGCAATTTTTTGTAAATGTATAATCCTTTGAACTTCCAGTTCATATTCTTTTGTACGAGGATCAAGCAAGTCTAATAATATTTTCCAAGTAATTTCCTTTTTTGGTTGATCTTTACCTCCCCCTAATGTTGGGAAATATGATTCATCAAAATGACAATCTGTAAATCTTGTAGTAAATAAATCACCTGTTAATGGTTTGACATATTTAATTATAGAAGGTGATTCATACCCGACATATATCCCCCATCTTCTTTGAGGGCCCATTTTAGTACGTTGAGGCGGTACAATAGGAACATACACCGTACAACCAAAAATTCTTAAATAAGAAATATTAGGCTCGTGACCAAGAACTAATTGTAATGGAGAATAAATATGATAACTTGTCGGCCTAATTCTCACAAGTATTGCTGCATGTAATATAGCATGTCCCCAAGCAGATAAAGGAAGTTTAGACCTTATTAACAAAGGTCTTGTAATTAATTAAAGCCGTTTAATAAATGATTCGGCTAGACCATTTTGTGTATGAACATGAGCTACAGGATGCTCATGTTCATACACTTATCCTAATAGCTATGCAATAATCATCAAAGGCATGTGATGAATATTTACCAGCATTATCTAGACGAATTTTCTTAATGGGATAATCAGGAAATTATACTCGCAATTTAATTATCTGAGCAAGCAATCTTGCAAACACTAGATTGCGACTGGATAATAAACTTACATGTGACATCTTATTGATGCATCAATTAGTACCATAAAATATCTAAATGGTCCACATGGTGGATCTACATGCCCACATATATCACCATGAATTCGTTCTAGAAATGCAGGGGATTCAGTTCCCACTTTCGTTGGTGATGGTCTAACAATTAACTTCCCTTGGGAGCAAGAAACACATGAAAATTCATTAGAATTTAGTATTTTTTAATTTTTTAATGAATGACCATGTGAATTTGTAATTATTCGCCTCATCATTATAGAACCAGGATGTGCAAGGCGATCAAGCCAAATCATAAAATCATTGGGATTAGTAGACTTCAGGTCTGCAAAGTGATACATTTCAGCTGCACTTATTTTTGTATAATATAAACCAGAAGATAGAGAATGCGACTTTTCTAATATGCATTTCTTCTTAGAAATGGTATTTGCAATCAATATGTATTCACCATTTGTCTCATTCATCGTCTCGATATGATATCCATTCCGACGGATATCTTTAAAACTTAGCAAATTTCTTCGAGACTTTATCGAGAGTAGTGTATTATTTATGACAATTTTAGTTTCTTTAGGGAGAAATATAGTGGCTCTTCCGGAGCCATCAATCAATTTAGCACTAACACTTATTATGTTAACATTTGTTTCTTCCATTTTCAAATGAGAAAAATACTTCATGTTTTAAAGTATAGTGTGTGTAGTAGCACTATCAATGAGACAAGTATTATCATCACCATTGTTTGATCCTAAATATTTAGCATCCATTTCTTCTTCAGGAAGAAATGACAAAGAAAATTATCAATAAATTACAAATTTATAAAGAAAATTACATAAAATATGCGAAAATAATAAAATTCAAAATGTCGGGTATTTATCATGGGATCATTTTGCAACTTTAGGTTGCTCAAGGAAATCAGCTACATCGAGGTGTGTGATATCATCAAGATCATCATAAATATTTTTTTGATCAATAAAATTTGTATGGACATTGCCTTTCCTTTTTAATGATGCCTGATAGAGGTAACAAGATGTTTTGTCGTACGACAGGTACGGGACCAATGGCCTTCTATTCCACACCGGTAGCAAATTTCCTCATAATGTTTCTTTTCTTTACTTTTCTTATCATTATTGTCCCATTTCTGGGAGTTGTTTTGTCTTCTGCCACGGCTATGATCAATGTGATTATAAGGCACATATTTGTTACGACCTCGTCCACGATTATGGCTACGTCCTTGGCCTCCTCCACGGCCATGTCCATGCCCACGATCATGATTTTGAGATTTAGTTGCATTCGCTTCAGAGAATGGGCTAGAACTAGTAGGTCAGGATTCGTGATTTTTTAATAATAATTCATTATTTTTTTTTGTTTAGCCAAAAGGAGGCATGAAATCAATTCAGTGTATTCCTTAAATCCTCTCTCTCGATATTGCTGCTGTAGGAGCATATTCGAGGCATGAAAGGTGGAGAATGTTTTTTCTAACATATCGTCATCACTGATATTTTCTCCACACAATTGCAATTGAGAGGTAATTTTATACATTACAGAATTATACTCACTCACTAATTTAAAATCTTGTAGCCTTAAGTGAAGCCAGTCATACTGGGCTTTTGGGAGCACGACCAACTTCAGGTAGTCAAATCTCTCCTTCAAATTATTCCACATAATAAGTGAATCTTTTACAGTTAGATATTCAGTTTTTAATCCTTCATCCAAATGATGGTGAAGGAAAATCATAGCTTTGGCACAGTCTTGATTTGATGTCTTATTTTCTTCCACGATAGTATTTTCAAGACCTTTTGTAGCAAGATGTATTTCAACATCTAACATCCAAGATAAGTTGTTCTTTCCAGAAATATCAAGTGGCGTAAATTCTTGTTTTGTAAGGTTAGTCATAGTGAAAAATGAATTGAAATGGAAAGAGAAATTATACCTTGAAAGTTTATCCAAAATATCAACACGTGCCCAACTATGAATCTAATGGACTTAAAGAAGATTGTTTCAATGGTAGAGTCTCGTGCTCATAACGTGTTATGAAACTAATAAAGTAGAGAAGAAAAGGTAGACGAGAAGTAGAGAGAAATTTTATTCCATTCATTCTTCATTGCTATATCAAAGTGAGGTAGGAATACCTCTATTTATATACAAACTAACATGATGATACATGAATCATATTAATTACTCATTCATGAACTTAGTCTTTCCAGAACATGCATTGTGTTGTTCTAGGAAGAAGATTAATGTACTAGGAGAATATCAACTTCTTGAGAAACTAAATGGACATCCATATTTTTTCATAACATAATTAATATTTCATATGTAGACTTTATTAATCTTCTAGTAAAAAAAATGAAGATATTGATTTAATTATTCACTACACCATGTTATTTTTTGGTGAATTCAAGTTATTTGGGTATGAAATATTGTCGTTTATTGAAATTTTTTAATAAAAATGTATTGAAAGTATTAAAAATGATCAATTAAAAATTCAAACCTTTATATATTTTGTTGGTAAGCAAAAGTGATCCTCGACAATGAGCAATGGTGAAATCAAACTTTAACAGTCTAACCCTAATATTGAAGAAAATAGACAATGAATAACATCAAAATTTAGAAATACATTATCCCAAAATCCTAATATTTCAATTGAACAACATGTTAATTTAATAACCAAATTAGACCTGAATATACATGACCATGTTCGTTGATGATCAGCTATGACATTGATTTCTAACAATTTTCTTTTTCTACCTAATAAAGATCAAATTGGGAGGTAATATATGATAGAGCTATTAAAGGACTAAAGGTTCTATGAACAATTGACTAAAAATTTCCAAACCTTTGTAGATTTCGCTAGAAAACAATCCAAGAAATCAAACTCCAACATCTTCAACTTGATATTATAAAAAAAATAGACAAGAAATAGCATGATATATCACATATAGGTTATCCAAAAAATCAAATAAAGCTAATCAAAAATATGTAAATTTAAAAAATAAATTACCTCCTCGGTATGAATAAATAAGAGAACAAAGAAGCATATCAGAGGGCAGAAGTGTTCCGATGCATCTAAGAGCTAAACTTTTGATTAGTCGATTGCTATGGTTTTTTCCCCTACAACGATTGATTATAAATTTGGTAGGTAATATATTTTTTGCGATTATAGGATTACTAAATCACACGTTTAGTTATGGTATTCTTAATTTTTAATCAGTTGTCAATTAGTTATGATTTTAAAATTTTACATATTTACAATAATTTTCCTATCTCATCTAGATTCATATATTTGATATTTTCAAAAATAAAATTAATTATTTTATGAATGAGATTAGTTATAGTTATATGATTGATGTTGTTATTTGACTTAATTAATTATTTGCAATTACTTGACAACCAAAAATCTAGTGATTAGCTTGATTTATGGATGTTTATGATGATTAGAATATTTTACATGATTTCTTCTATTGTCAAAATTATTTTATTTTTAATTAGTTATTATTAAATTCTAGTTTTTCATAATTTAAAAAATTATAAATTAGAGAATGACACGTGCCAATTATAAAGATATTTAGATTTCTACGAGCTGTTAAATAATGATGCCTCGTGGCAGTGAATTTTGTGGAGGGTCTTATTTATTAGATGGATGGTTTAAAAGGAGGATATTATCAAAATATTTTGTGAAGGAGGTGTTGGCATTATGTCTTTGATTCTTTGTATAACTTCATTAGAATTAGATAGGGTTAGAGATCTATCATGATTAGGAGATTGAGTATCATCATGATTAGGAGTTTGAATCATATTCTAATTAGGAAGTTAGGCTAGAGATAAAGTTTTTGTTTCCCTCTATATATTCTTCTATTGTTGGAGGAAAAACTAAGCAGATGAGAGAGAGCTAATATTCTTGTGATCTAGGTTTAGCAGAGGATGTAACCTGATTCAAGAATATTATACGAGAGGAGAGGATTTTATAGTCTTTGTCCGTGTAAAAGATTACATCATTGGGAGGGTTTCGCAATATTTGTCCGTTCAAAAGATTGTAAGGAGGGGACTTTAGAGAGAATATGGGAGTTGATTATGTATGTGAGGTTGAGAGATTAAAAGACGAGAGTTGAGTGGTTACTCTTGTAGTTCTCCCTGATACATAGTGGATTTCTCGTATTGTTGCCCGTGGACGTAGGTGAAAGTGTTTTCAGCGAAAGTTGGTCTCGTTGTGGAATTCATTATATCTTCGATCGATTACAATAAATTCAAAAGAGATAGCCTTTGATCGGCTGCGACACGACGGTCTCGGCAGCGAGACCGTTGGCTCCCACTGTGGTCGTCAGTTTGTTTTCAGCGAAAGTTGGTCTCGTTATGGAATTCATTATATCTTCAATCGATTACAATAAATTCAAAAGAGATAGCCTTTTTATAAGACTTCTTTTACACAACAAAATGAAAATTACAACTTTTTAGAAACAAACGCAGGATCGTTGTTTGGATCGCTGCTTGCGTGGGATCTTTGCCAGTACCGGGGGTGTGTTAGCCTGTGGACCACCGATTCACAGATTCTGATTGAATCGTGAAGGTTTTGGAGATTCTTCCTTCGTTTATCGAAGTAAGAATTTAAAGCGAATATCTTATCGATGTAAGATGTTCACTCTTCTAAAGATCAAGTCAGAGCTTAGATCTCTAGGAACCGCCAAAAGCTTCTTGAGAATATTTGTGAAGAAGGAAGACTCTCTCTCTTGCTCTAATTCACCAAAAGCTCAAGGCTCTTCTGCTCCAAAATGCTCTCTCCCCTTTATTTCGTGTCTAGGAAGGTATTTATAGGGGTAGGAGTGCACAACAGTTGAAACGGGGGTGAAACAACTGACCAAGTAACTGCTCTTTGGCCGCGACAGCCAACACTGTCGCGGCTATTGGCGCGGCAGCATGGACTGCAGCGGCTATTGGCGCGGCAGCATGGACTGCAGCGGCCACAGGGGCAGTTACCAGCACGTTCCATCGTGCTTGAAACTGTTCTCCCACGACTTTTAACCACCTTTTTCATGGCTTAACTGCTTGTCCACGTCAGCACACGTTCTATCTCTGATATGCTGCCACGTGGGCTTCAAATAATCATCACATAACTGCATTGTAACCGCTGTAGCATCCCCTGTAATGGCCGCAGCACCATAAGTTGCAGCGCCTAAGCCGCGGCACCATAGGCTATCGCGCCTTTGCCACGGCACCATGGGTTGCCGCGCCTTAGCCGCGGCACCATGTCCTGCCGCGCCACAGTGTGTTGCCTGATAATGTGTATATTATTCTTCTATGTTGTCTCACTTCCTTTGAATGATCCCCTCTGATTAAGAGACTAGCGTTTACCACCTTCTCTTTGTCTTGAGTGGTATTTGGATGTCTGTAAGCATTTTTTGACGCCTACAGAAAGTTGGTCGATCGAACCACATAAATATCGGTGTTCTTTCTTCTTTGATTGTGGTTATTCTGTATCTTATTGATTATGGGTTGGCTTCCAAGTTGTGCAAATCGTAGTAGGTGAGGAGACTAAAATTCTCCAACAAGAGAAAGACGAGCGTTGAGTGGTTCCTCTTATAGTTCTCCCTGATACATAGTAAATTTCTCGTATTATTGCCCGTGGACGTAGGTCAAAATTGATCGACTGAACTATGTAAATCTCGGTGTTCTTTCTTCTTAATTGTGGTTATTTTATATCTTATTGATAGTGGGTTGGGTTCCAAGTTGCACAAATCGTAGTAGGCGGGGAGACTAAAATTCCCCAATAAGTGGTATTAGAGTCATGATGATGGATCCGGGAGTGAGTTCGCAAGATAGACGTCGTCCAAAAGTGAAGATCAACGGTGTTACAAGAATCAAGATGAAGAGAAAAAAGGAAGATTAAGTTGTCTTCTGATCGAGAGTTTGGAGGCAGATTTTGGTGTTCCAGGAGTTGATTTGTAGGTTTTAGAGTGCTCTGAACGTGATGGAAGGGTTTGATTTTTCAAATTATGCTCAGATTGATTAGAAAGTGCTAATGAGTTCTGATGATGGTACCGAGACAGATCTGATAACAGATATGGCAAACGAGTAGGCGGGGAGACTAAAATTCCCCAATATGTTCTGATTGATTAGAAAGTGCTAATAAGTTGCACAAATCGTAGTAGGCGGGGAGACTAAAATTCCCCAATAAGTAGTATTAGAGTCATGATGATGGATCCGGGAGTGAGTTCGCAAGATAGACGTCGTCCAAAAGTGAAGATCAACGGTGTTACAAGAATCAAGATGAAGAGAAAAAAGGAAGATTAAGTTGTCTTCTGATCGAGAGTTTGGAGGCAGATTTTGGTGTTCCAGGAGTTGATTTGTAGGTTTTAGAGTGCTCTGAACGTGATGGAAGGGTTTGATTTTTTAAATTATGCTCAGATTGATTAGAAAGTGCTAATAAGTTCTGATGATGGTACCGAGACAGATCTGATAACAGATATGGCAAACGAGTATGAGACGGATAAGACTGGTGTAGAGAATCAGACATGATCCTAGCAGTAGTGTTATCAGCATATAATTATTTAGAGTTATTGCAGGAGTAGGAGTTAGTTGGTGTGTAGACTCGAGGTAGACGGTGCCAGATTTGGTGGAGCTTACAAGCAGAAATGACTGAGTGACACACATGCTGATGGAGATGGTGGCATTGGACTTGAAGACGATGAGCGCTCATATTCGGTCCAAGCCAAGTGATAGAGGAGATAGCGGTATCCGGCTCGTAGTGTGGAGTAGGAGAGGTGCACCGATATAGTTTGAGATGAGCGATGCAGGTGGAGCACAAGGATAACAAGCAGGGTAAGGCTATTGTCAGGCTCAAGTTGGGAGGACAAACATGGTTGATTTGCTTATGATATTAGAGGTGGCGAAGATCTTTTCGTGCGCACAAGAGAGGTGGAGGTGCCACAACAAGACAGATGAAAGTGATGGTCATAGAGGCATCCCAGTTTGAGTGTAGGTGCTTTTATTTGAAGTGTAAAAGAATAGAAGACGCTAGTAGGAGAGGCAAAGTTTCAAGACAACGATGATATATCTTCAAGGGAGTTTGAGAATCAAATCCAATGTGGAGATTGTTGGGATTATGTCTTTGATTCTTTGTATAACTTCATGAGAATTAGATAGGGTTAGAGATCTATCATGATTAGGAGATGGAGTCTCATCATGATTAGGAGTTTGAATCATATTCTAATTAGGAAGTTAGGCTAGAGATAGGGTTTTGGTTTCCCTATATATATTCTTCTATTGTTAGAGGAAAAACCAAGCAGATGAGAGATAATCAATATTCTTGTAATCTAGGGTAGGTAGATGACGTAACCTGATTCAAGAATATTGTGCGAGAGGCGAGCGTTTCGTAGTCTTTGTCCGTGCAAAAGATTACATTATTGGGAGAGGGTTTCGCAGTCTTTGTACGTTCAAATGATTGTAAGGAGAGAGCTTTGGAGAGAATATGAAAGTTGATTATGTATGTGAGGTTAAGATATTGAAAGACGAGAGTTGAGTGGTTCCTCTTATAGTTCTTCCTGAAACATAGTGGATTTCTCGTATTGTTGCCCGTGGACGTAGGTCGAAGTTGGTCGATCGAACCACGTAAATCTTGGTGTTCTTTCTTCTTGATTGTGGTTATTTTATATCTTATTGATTGTGGGTTGGCTTCCAAGTTAAGCAAATCGTAGTAGGCGGGGGGGCTAAAATCCTCCAACAGGAGGAACCTGATGTGACATTTTGTGGTGAGTTTGAGGGTTTTTTGTATTGCTTTAATGTATACCCTAGTGAAAGATATTTTGATATTTCAATTTGAACTTTATATTCATAGGAATTGCTATTTTATCCATAAGCAAAAGCTGAATTGTCTTGCTCAATAAATTGCCTTAAAAAATAAAATTGATACTAGAAGGGAATGAATAATAGAAAGTAATATTTGTGAATTTTTTAATTTTATATTATGAGAGAGTTGCTATGCAATTGATTGGGTAAGAATCTGACTGTTAAATAAAAGTTGCTAATAAAATTTAATCAAGAACTAATAATTAATCTTGATAGAGGACCCAATTGGTCTCCCTAATGTCATTAGTAGAGATTTTAATACAGTAAAATTCTAGTCATATTAGTAGTTGTTATTAAATTGGTATTTTGAAGAGTTTTATACTAGTTAAAATCATTAACACGATGAATAGCCTAATCCTATACAACAAAGACGTATCTAACAAAATCAGAGATATAGAAAAATACAGAAAACAGAAAGATCAGATTTTTTTTTAAATCCTACTATCATTTGTATTGCATTCTCCCTGTGATTAGTGAATTTGATTGAAGAATTTATTCTCTTGATGAAGTTTTTTTTTCGAAGATCATAACGATGTTGCTTGTGGGGGATTTAGAATCACTTCATGTATTCTTTTAATTTTTGTAATTTTGATTAGTTGTCATAATATACATTTTGTACCGTTATCTATGATGATTTTCATTTGAATCTGTTATTAATCCTTTTCATTTGTGAGTATAGTTCAATCTGTATGAGAAACATAAGCCCTTCGCTTACTTGGTCTGAAGTAGTAACTATGAAGAGGTGACATGACTACATACTATAACAATCGTAGAATATTCTATCATTAGTTGCATAAATCAGACCATAATCTTCTACAAACAATCTCAGACAATACATTTGTGGGCTATAACCTGGCTTTGGATCTAAACTAGTCTCTCAACGTCCATAATATATTTCACCATTTGTGTAATAACTACTCTTTACTCTATATGGTTAATCATGGGGGCAACATGGCATTCTATACTTAGGGCTTCACATTGAAATTTGTCATCCGTTAGGTCACAACCTAGGCTCTAATATCAATGTTAGAGAGAACTATTTCCTAATCTATGAATTAATAGGCAATAAATTAAATTAATCAATAAGGGGCTGTTTGGTTCGTTTTTTAACTCGGTGGAAAAGTTTTACACCGCCTCCACATCAGATTTTTCGTGGCCATGTAGGATATAAGTTTTCCGTCAGTTTTTTTCCCATCTTTGGTTCACTAGAGTTGAAGAAGGGAAACTCGGTGAAAATCGCCGTCACATCAGATTTTTTTTTCTCCCCTAATTCCTTCCTCAACCTCGTGAAATCGACGAAAACTGCAGCCACGTCAGCTTTTTGCCATATAAACAAAAGTTTTTCCTTTTTTTTCCATACGAACCAAACACAAGAAAAATAAATACATTGGTTTCCCACCATTTTTTTTGTGCGAACCAAAGCGAAACAATCTATTTTTTGGAAAAGTTTGAAAAACTCAAAACTTGTGTTTTTGTACATGGAAATGCATTTCCCTATATCTAGGAAACGAACCAAACAGCCCCTAATATCATGTTTGGCTCTATTGCAACACTAGCTCTGTTGCAAGACTAGAAAAGCAATTATTTATCAAACATCTAACAAATATGAACCTAATAATTTGCAATGATTATCCTAACACGTACTATCAAATTCGAATACTGATTCCCTATTCTTTTCGAATAGGTGAATTGGAACCGAATACTGTTGAGTATGAACTTTTCGGGGGGAAAAGATTAGTTATAAATTTCTTTGTTTTGCAAACCACTTGACATAATGTGCATACAATCAATATGAACAGTATGATTTCCTGGACCCGGAGCCCGTATTGAAATAGGAATGATAATTATGAATTGATGATCAGACGCCACATATTTGAACCGTAGGCCTGTCCTACATAAGTGACAAGGGTGAGTCTTGTTGCTTTCCTAACTGCTTTCACGTTTTCATTGCACCCCAAATGATTTTTTGTACTCCTGGAGATTCTTGAACTCTCTTTAGGTGCATCTCCATCAATATTTATGTTGAAGACCGTCCTCGGATTCTTGCTACGATAACAAGACAAAATCCGCTTTTGTTTGGAAAACTAACCAGATACCGTATCTTGAGCATCACCTACCGATCTTCATGTTTGGATTCAGCTTGAGATATGGTTCTGTTTTAAGCACCTCACATGGTACCATATATGCCTAGAGATACGGTCACGCTGGCTGTTTACGGTTTTCTTCTCTCAGTATTCCACTGTTGGCTTGCTGATCACCACGTCTCAAATTAAACTTAACCTAACCGGAGTAGGAAATTTCTCAAGCATTTTTGGTTCATTAATAAGTTGCAACTGTAATTTTAGTTCAATTAATTTACAAAAAAGTATTTTCAAGATACAGTTTCTTGTTTTGACACGACTATAGTCTTATTTGAAAAAGTATTTCTTTAACAAATATGATTGCCAAAAAACTAGTGCAATTATACAGAAACAAACAAACAGTTGCAATGTGAACTATAGCTACCTTTCATATATTGCAAGTGCGATATAGTTGCAATTTTTTGTGAGCCCAACCGTAAATAGAACTTCAATGAGCTTGGATTTTTGAAAGAAACACTAGTTGAGATGCACGTGCTATGCACGTGGTTAAATATCATGGTTATTTAAATTGATAACAATAGAGTAAAAATAAAAAAAGAAAATAAAGTTTTTTTTAGGGGATTGATCATCAACTCAATAATCTCTCTCTTAAATAAAATATTATCATTGTTTCCTTCAACCCAGACTGGGATTGATCATCAACTCAATAATCTCTCTCTTAAATAAAATATTATCATTGTTTCCTTCAACCCAGACTGTGGCCACGTGATCTACTATTTGAAAATATTATCATTGTTTCCTTCAACCCAGACTGTGGCCACGTGATCTACTATTTGTGAGTTATAAATACATTAATCTAATACAACACCTCTATTTATTAGTATTTTTAAGTCTTCAAAAGATGAGTGATCATTCAATTCGTAAAAGAATTTTTGCACATGAATTTACTTGCAAAATGTCCATTAAACTTTTAGTTGTGGTTTAACTCATATCCACATTAACTTTTAGTTATTGTTTCACTCATATTTATATTATCTAATATTCTCATTCAATTTTATAGCTCATTCTCTGTATTATAGAAGTAAAACTGAAAGTATGAAGAATTATTTTATTACGAAATTAGAACAGGAAAATTATGATATATTTCGCTATGTGCTCTAAATATATATTTTTTTTTTCTTTGATACAAGGTCCCTACCAAATCTTATCCTAAACGATATGAATAAAAAATGCTATTATAACTCACTTGCCTATGGTAATTGTATTGTATATAGGATAAATAACTCATCTGGAATATCCACATCTGCTAAGTGGATTTTGTTGTTGTGAGAGCAACATGTTAGAGGCTCATATTCAAACTTTTTGACTCTATAAAAGACACAAGAATTTGGAGTGCATAGCTTATATATCGTAACGAACATATTGATTCATGAAGAATTTTTCCTAATAACGATATTGTTACAACTATATTACTATATATGATATTTTTAAATAAATTATAAAGTATATATGGAAACCTTAATGCTTATAGTTAGTAGTTCGGCTCCACAAAATATGTTAACTTTACATTATAGTTTGTTATTTGTAGTATTGTTGGCAATGTCATTACCTTTTTTTATCTTATTATTCACACTTTTCTGATGTAAGTTCTCTTTTGCTAATCACTCAATTGGCTATATTTAGTTTTTATAATATTAGATGTTAGGATATTCTCTTCTACTTAAAAAGTGTCGATATAATTTTCTTAAAAAAATATATACACATAGTAGCAATAGTATGTACTTCATTTCAAGTCAAATATTGGCTTGAAGCCATTTAGAGTGAGGTCCTTTCTACTCTAAAATGGTGATATAGTGATTACAGAGTCTAAAAGTCAAAAAAATTTCTACAAAGAAAAAGTAATTTAATGTGTTCAATTAAGAAGTAATTTGTAAATTATACATGGGCAATGCAGATAGCTATAAAAAGTAATGTATATATCTTTATAAAAACTTCATAGTGAGTGACCAACTATAATCATCCTAATTTAAGCATAATTAATTATTATTTTAGTTACTAATTTGATACGTTTAACTATGAAATAAATCTCCAACAAAAATAAAAATTGAGATTGTATTATGCTGTAGATAAATAAATAAATGTTATTAGAGCTCCACTTTATATTAAATTTAAAAAAGTAATAATTTAAATTATTAAGCACCAAATATTAGCTCATGGGAGAAAGTAAAGTAATCTATGGTCCATATACGTTTATAGTCAATCAATCAAACGTATTAAATTTATGATGACCACAGTCAAAATCATATGGTGGGTTCACATTAAATATAATTTATAAAAAATGGTATATTAAATCAAAAACTTTTTAACCCCTATATAGATTATCTAAAAAAAATTACATATATAAACTATATTGCCTAGGAATAGTGATGTGCGCACTTAACTATGGACTAATAATCTTATCGTCATTGTTTCCTTCAATCCTGACTGGTCTATTATTTGTGAGTTATAAACATATTAATCTAGTACAACATCTCTATTTATTAGTATTTTAAAGTCTTCAAAAGATGGGTGACCATTCTGTAAGCACCCTAGAGGGGGGTGAATAGGGTTTATACTAATCTAATCTGATTTATGTTAATTAAAAACTTATTAATAAATATATCCTAGCAAGAATGATATATTACAAATATATGTGAAAGGATATACAAGTAACACAAGGGTAAACAAACTACAAAAGTGATATGGCTATATAAACAACAAGCAATTGACAAAGGCAATATAAATGATAATCATGAATATAAAGGAACGCCAATGACAAATGCAAACAAACGATACGATCACGGAGTTCGGTCAACCACTTGACCTACGTCTCCGCTCTTCACCTCGAGGAGATCTCCACTATCACAACCGGGTTTTCTATGCTCATCCGAATAACGTTTACACCTCACACTCGGTTTTTTAGTTTACCAAAAACTTTACAATATCACACTCTTACAATCATATTCTACACCCTCTAAGTGTTGGTCTATAGCCCGTGTCTCCCTTGAGTGTTAGAAATTACAACCTACCTCTAGACATTACCACCTACCACACTCCTCTTGGGACGACCCCGTCTCTCACTACACACTCCTCTCGGTGTACAAGTGTATTACAAAGTGATCTATATAATTAAGCACAAATACAAAGATTTGTTCTCTAATACTATATGAGAACTAAGTGTAAGCTCACTCTCTAAGTCACACAATCTCACAACCCTAATTATACTATGTATGTAAATACAATAAGCTCAATAGGTTGTGTGGGAACAAAAAGATATATTCAAAACAAGTCTAAACTCAATTACAATCTAGCTTATGGAAATTATGAACAAAACAATAAATAGCTAGAAATAGAGTTTAAAAAAATTTCTCTATAGATAACAACAGAGAGAGGGAGAAGAGTTGAATGCTCAAACACCAGTGGATGATCTCCTTTTGCTCTTGTGATTTTTTTTTTATAAACTAAACTCTTGAAACAAAAACTTAAAACCCTTAAACAAACTTTTCAAACTTGTATAAACAATTTTCTTAGATTAAAAACAGAACTGGGTATGAGGAGTTATATATGGAAACCCCAAAGATCAAGAAAACCCAACAAAAAGACCAAAAAATCAAAACAGGACAAATGCTGAAAAAACTAGTCGTTACAGCATCAGTTGACTGACGGGTTTCATCAGTCGACTGATGAGCTGACCATTATAGGTATTTTCTAACTCATCAGTCGATTGACGGTCTTATTAGTCGACTGATGATCTTATCAGTCGACTAGTTAGTCGACCAATATAAAAACGAAAACTGTTGCTGATTCCAGGTCATTTCATCGGTCAATTGATAACACATAATCAGCTTGTAATGAATAGTAGAACTAAACTTTAAACCTCTTAAAAAATAGCAAATAAATTCAGAAAAATATAAAACTTTAGGGATTGCTTGTAAACACGAAAATGAACATATTACAAAAACTCATTTTTAAATAGCACCTCCCATTTATGAAATCTCATTTTTGCAAAATCACTTAAAATACGAAATCTCAAAAACACATGATTTTAATAAAATGACTTAAACACAATTATAAAACTTTGTAAAATAATTTTATAGACTTAACGAAATGATTGTTATGTCTTAAAACTAATAACTCAATATTTTTTCAAAATCACTCAAAAACAAGAATTGTGTGTATGTGTCATATTGAGCTCAAAGTATTAACACACAAGTATAAACACCTAAACTAAAATATGCCCAAGATGTCTAGATCTTCAATAAGCTCTTCTTGGTAAACTTTGTGGATAAACCTTGAACTTGGATCTTCAACTTGAATTACAAGACTTCATACCGATATTTCGCCAACCTCCATTGGATATGATCATTGAAGCGCAATTCCATCCAACCTCCAACACATTGTTTGTCTAAAATAAATAGAAAAACACAAACACTAGACAAACAATATTAGTCGTAAATTATTTATTAAAATATCATCAAAACAAAAACGCCAACTCATTCAATTTGTAAAGGAATTTTTATATGAAATTTTTGCATATATAAATTACACTGCATAGGAACAGTGGTGTGTTGTACACTTAATTATAATCTAATAATCTTAAGAATGACTTACTCTTTAATATCATTATTAATTGACGTATTTATGCATTACACTGAAAACACAATAAAAATTTAGAAAACTACAAAAGATACACCTTAAAAATTTAAAAAAATTATAAAAAACACCCTAAATTTTTGTAATTTACAAATACACAAAACTATTCAACATTACATTAAAATCAAGAAATTACAAAAAATCATTAAAAAATTCAAACTTTGGAGAGGTAATTTGCAATGTGCTAAACTTCAAGGGTGTTTTTTCTATTAATTTAAATTTTAATAGATTTTTAATTATTTATGTTCTTTTCAAAAAACATTACGGGTAATTTTGACCATGAAAGGTTTTTTTCTAAATCTATACTTTTAAAATTTTAGTTTTCTAGGGGTTGTTAGTAATTTTGTATATTCATTTTTGTGTCCATAGGTTAGAAATTCTCATGGTATTTTTTTATAAATTATAAATTTTAGAGGATTTTTATAATTTTTTAAACTTATAAGCCTTCCCTATAGAATGTAAATTATTTATAGACTATTTATAATTCCTATGCTTTTAATTTACTAATGAGTTTGAAATTATCAGGGTGTTATTTATAAATTTTGAATTTTAAGATTTTGCTTGTAATTTTTGAAACTTTAAGGGTATTTTTTTTTAAATTATAAATTATGTAGGGGATATTTATAATTCCTATATTTTCAATATACTATTAGGTTAGAAATTATCAGAATTTTTATAAATTTACAATTCTGAGGGTTTTATTTTGCAATTTGTAAAAAGTTCATAGTGATTATTATAAATTCCATAATTTTTTGGGGGTTATTTGTGTTATTTGTAGGTTTTAGTGTGTTTGTAAGTTTGAAATTTTGAATGTGTTTTTTATAAATTTTAAATTTTTAGGGGTGTTTTTGTGATTTTTAAAACTTACAAGATATTTTCTTCAAAGTAAAAAAACTTTTAGTTTCTAGCTAGCATATATTTTTAGATTTCTCACTGAATTGAAATAAGTAAAATTTATAATTTTTAAGATGTTTTAATGAAATTTTAAATTTGTAAGTGTGTTTTTGTAATTTAAAAAACTTGGAGGATTTTTTTTACAAAGTCCAAAAATTTTTAGGTACTGGCTAGCATATGTTTTTTAGATTTCTCTGTGAACTGAAATAAGTAAAGAATTTGAATTATACCAAACGTGTTTTCTTTATCCAATAACATGTTAAGTCTTATTTTAAATATGATAAATCATTTAGTTACTAATTCAAAGAAGATAAGATAATTAGAATAGATTAGGATAACAATGTAATATTTAAAAAAATTGAGGGTAATATTGATCATGAAACGATTTTCCCGAACTCGTACTTTTAAAGGGAGTATGATATGCAGGTGTTCATAACCATCTGATAAACATTTAAATTATAGGATGACTAGACTTGTGTTAACTTGTAATAGAATATCCGTGCAATTAAGGGGCTGTTCGTTTCGCAAAAAAAAATTGGGAAATCAAAGAATAGGAAACCTATTTCCTATAATAATTATTTTGAGGTTGTTTGGTTGGCTTAAAAAAGAAGAAAACTATAGAATAGGAGATGAGATGAGATGAATTGTCACATTATTATTGGATGATGGGAATGATTTTTCAAAAAAACTTGTTTTGAGGTTGTTTGGTTGGTTAAAAAAATAAGGAAATAAATTGGAGGTATATTATTGGGTGATGTTTTGAGGTTGTTTGTGTTTGGTTCATTTTTAAAAATAAGAAAGCCAACAACTTTGGTGCTCCAATTGAGTACGGAAGCGGTTGGTGTAGTTTGTTTCCTTGAAAATCTCTCTCACATCCTAAATTTGAGGGATAAGGTAGTTGAGAGGAGTTCAACACCCAAAAGAGTAATTTCACTTAGATAAAAAGGTTATTTTAGGAAGTATAAATAAGAAGAGAAATATAATTTGTGATTAGTTACAACTATACAACTAATGAACGCGTCTATATTTTTTCCGTCCTTTTCTAGCATTCTTCCTTCTTCGTTTCTTATTGCTTTTGAACTATAAACTCTTCCAAAACTTATTCATGTATTGCATTATTTTCTGTCTTTTATTTCACTTATTCGTGATTAATTTTGCCAAAAAAAATATCTAATTTTCCTCATACACCATGTTAAATATAAGTGATTAATTCTCTTTTATTTCTTCTATATCTTTTTTTATTTTCTATCTTTTTATCTTTTTATTTCTTTTATTAAACAACTTGGTTAATGTTATAGAAAGAAAAAAAATCTCTTCACACACACACACACATATATATATTCATTCCCTTGAGAGCAAACGCGAAAAAGAATTTCAATTTTTAGGTGTATGCTAAATTTTTAGGAAAGTAGGTGAATTTCAATTTTTTTAGGTATATGCTAAATTTTTAGGTTTCAGAAGAATTTTATGTCAGCGTCAAAGAAATACTAAACTTGCAAGAAGTAACAAAAAACAAAAGAAACGATATTGGAGGATAATTAGGAAACAAAGAAACGGTATTGGACTAGGATAATTAGGAAAGTATGTAAGTAGGTCGGACAAAAATACCCTTCCATATTTTTAGACAGTTTTAATTATTTTATCAAATTAAAAATGGTAAAAAACGTTAATTTGGGAGCACCGAAGCAATGCTCAATAAGAAAATAGATGAGATGAGATGGGTTGGAGGTATATTATTGGATGATGTGACACATACTTAACGAAATCAATTTTTTTTTTTGAGGAAATGGATGAAAATGAATGTTTAATGAGATGAGATGAGTTGTCACAATATTATTGGATGATGTGTGTGATTTTAAAAAATGAGATAAGATGAGATGTGATGAGTTGGATGATGTGACACATTTCTTGTGTTTGGTTTATTTTTAAAGGTAAGAAATGAGATGAAATGAGATGAGTTGGAGGATGAAAATATTATTTTATTGGATGTTGTGTGTGAGTTTTAAAGATGGAAATTGATAAAAATATTATTTTATTGGTTTCCTTGTACCGATTTTCTTTTCTTGGTCTTTAGGAAACCAACCAAAAGGCCCCTAAGGTGCCGTCCTCGTCATCTTCAAGAAATGACAAGATTTCTGCCTATAAATTATGAATTACTAATAATAAATTAATAAGTATGCTGATGGTGTTACCTTAAAAAAAATAAGTTAACTTTGCTAATAGTGATGAGACCAGCTACTGATAACCGATAAGATAATAATGCCATTTCACATAGGTCTTCTTTCGTTAACTTCAAATTAAATGTTCAGTCCCATAGTAAAACAAGCAGAACATCTCAAGCCCTAGTTTGTTCAACTATTAGTTCTAGCTTTGTGTTTCTTAATATTGTGAACCAGATTAGACTAGCTGTCATTTTGGCAAAACTCTCTCATTGGTCTAGTTTTGGCTTAAATCAGTTTAGTTTCAGATAGGGAGAGATGATCCAAAATAATACAAGTTCAATGCCAATAATTAGCCGAACGTAACTAGTTTAAATCTTGGTTTTTTAAAAAATTTGTCTAACTAGGCTCAACATTTAAACTGGTTTTTCCAGCTAAACAAGATTGAAGTGGAGTTCCCCAAAGAGATCTAGAGGCTAGATAACAGGAAGGACCAGGTTTGGGTCCAGTCTTAATAGGTCCATGTTTTAGGTACGAGACAACATGTAAGGACATTTTAGAAACTTTTCATCACATGATTATGATTGAAGGAGATTTTGATGGAGCCAATCACCTAGCAGTCAAGTAGGAAAGTGGGTAGAAAACTGCTTACGAAAGGTTTAGTTCTCTGGTGGTTCGAATTGGGTAAGAAGGGCTTAATTTGATCAGTCCGCTTTTATGACAAAAAGATTAGAAAAAGAGTGATGAATTAACTAAATTATGAAAACAAAAATCTAATGTTAAACTTTATGGTTAATTTGGCTCTCAATCTCTATTCGAGGCCTACTTAACTCCTGTGATCCAAGAAAGGAAAATTTCCCAACAATTATTATCAGATCTATTAAGAGAATGGTTGAGCGCTGGTAGTCTATTAAATATAAGTTTTGAGCACGGTAAGAGTGATAATAAATGATCTAGGTGGAGTCAGATAAGCTAATGTCTAAGTAGTAAAAAAATGATGCGAGAGTCTATTAATATTGGTAGATGTATTGTTGCTCCTTCGATTTGATCTATGATTTCGATTAGGTAGGAGTCAGATGAACTATGTGAAAGTAAAGTTTATGATATTCATGCATGATGGATGGTGCTTGAGATTACCACTGAAGAGTATATTATGATTTCTCTTAGAAGTAAGATGAATATATGATTAAATATGCTTAGACTCATAAACAAATATGATTAATCTCTTTGAGTTAATCAGCCCAAATAGATTAGCCTAGTCCATTTTCTTAATTGACATTTCCAACCCTAACAAGGGACTTGCCTTCCAAAATAGTGTAGAAATTTAAATGACAAATCATTTAGATGAGCTTGTAATATATAGATGACTATAGTTTTCTTCGTATTAAGAAGGACATTAGTTGGTAAACTTCTTACGGAAAAACCAAATAAGTTAATCGGCTAGACGACTTAACAATGAGGGGGGAATTGTACGTGAATCTTTAATCTTCCGTCTCTATCCTATTTGAGAATATGACAAGCCTTTGATTTACACATCATTGGTCATCATTATATTAGTAACTAATAATTTACTCCGTATGGGTTTAATTTGTGGCCTCATTGTCGAAGAGTTAAACCTCATAGAAGCCAAAAAATAACCCTATTGTACTTGTACCTATTGTTTCTTATATCGATCGTCGAGTGGATCCGTAAACTTTCATATTAGTCTTCGTAAGATAATGTGAGGCCAAACATATTGTATTTCCACCAATTGGGATTGTCTACGAATTATTACTCTAGGTTTAAGACATCACATCACACGTGCATGTTTCATGCTCAATTATTGAGCATTTTTAACTCTTACCAAAACGGAAACATATTGGGGTCCACTGTTTTCCCCCTTAAACTCAAACAAATTGAAATATTACGTTATAACTATATATATATATACTATATAATACGTCATAGTATATTACGATATAAGCGCTATATACCTATCTATATATCATATTCATATCGAGATAGATTATGGTACCTCCTGTTCATCCTATCGAAGAACAAAACTGAGCAAATTGGCCGACGGCGGGAAATTCCCGTCTGCAATGCAGGCCAAAAGAGTACCGTCACCGAATCACACTTTCCGTCGACGCGGGCAGTGACGCGAGTCGTCCCGTACTCCTCAACGTAATCCCTGTCTCCAATAATACATTTGGATCGACCGGGGAAAATCCGTCGCCCAATGTTCATTGCCTGGCGGACGGATATGTATTGGGCCGAGAAACATTGAGCGAACACGAGGGCTGTAATAGCTCGTCCCAATGTACACTTGGCTGGACATAGGGCAAGTCACGATCTGTCGGCCATATGATAGCATTGGCGGACAGAGCTTGATAAACCCGTCGGCCAAATGTACAGTATCGGCGAGCGGTCTCATCCCCGTCTGCCATGTACATTGCTGGACGGATGTATTCGGCGTCGCCAATGCGTACATCTGCCGACGGGAATACCATTCCTGTCATCCGAAGTGTACATGCGACGGAATAACCTCAACTGGCCGTATGTTTTTCTGTCGGCCAATACCTATGCCGTTCGTCATGATCATTGCACTGGATTCACCACCGTCGCCAGATGTTTATTGGCGACACGGATTATGGTGACGGGACCTTTTCACCCGTTCGCGAAAGTGTATTGAGGTGACGGATTTGTCCTGCGGCAATGTACATTGCCGGCGGGGTTTGTTCCATTGCAAATGTCATGGCGATGAAAATGCATGTCGGCCGAATGTACATTGCGACAAGGGTGTATTCCGCGTCGCCAAATATACATTGGCGATGAAAATAGCCGTCGCCGATGAGTACCATAACAGGTTAAAAAAAAAATGACTTGTATGCATTGCAAAGCGCCCAATCGGGGGAATGCGTACCTGTTACTCGGAGCCAATTAACAACAATAATTAAACAATAGCTGCACAATATCCACGAGTTATTCATCGGCATCCAACAACTTCAGCCGTCACTCGGATTCACAATCAAGCAATATTCAGAACCATTCCACATTCCAACAAACAACATTTTACATTCATGCGATCACATCCTAACATATAACATTTAACAATTCACATATATACATTAACTCAGGAAGTCATAATATGTTCCAACAGCAATTCCAAAAGGTCTACATACACAAGGAGGTTCATAATATGTTTAACAGCAGATCACAACAAGCCACAAAGACTAAAAAGCATAACGACAATTAATCACTCAATCATAGTCGTGGTCTCTATCGGTCGTGATCCCTATCATCGTGCGGCTGCATCAGAATGTCGACCGTACTGGCTGCTGTCTACGACGGTACGCTCCTCTAAGCCTAACATAAGAATGTAAATTCAATATGAGAATATATTTCAAAACTATCTCATAATAAATATCATATATCAATAATATGACAATATATATCCTCTCCACCACTTGCACTTATCTCATACAAATGCCATACACCATAATACGTCAGCGTATATAGACTTGCGGAACGCCAATCATTTACGGTCATGAGCAATCGATGAGATCCTGAACGACATCCGCAAAGTCGTGTTGTGCACACCGCACTGTAAACGTCGTGCTAAAAAGTGGGAAGAAACTATAAAGGCCACATGGAATTTCAAACAATTCTTCATGGCAAAGATTTTCCCAACTGTACCGGCCACGACATATGAGCGTGTCACCGTGTCGCGTCGATGTCACAAATTGGCTGCTAGGCTTATTGGTGGTGGTGAGTGTCTTAACTCTAGTACTTGACAGAGGCACTCTTCCTTTCTTTCTTGAGTGTAAACCGTAAGCTCCGTCGACAACTTCCATCCACTCGTCTCTGGTCATGCGGTTAGGCTCTACAGGAGTGTCCTCTGTACTTCGAGACTGCGTGACACGGGTGAAGACATCGTTTTGAGAAGCTTCCAGCGCCGCCTGCATATCATATATCATAAAAATTAGAAACTTTGATGAAAAATCATTAAGTATATACAAATCTAAAATTAATCTTATACTTACGTTCAATTCATTAATTTTCTCCACCTTTTTGTCATTTCCATCTACATTTTCATAGCCCTGGGGTGGTGTATAAGCTCTTTTAGCCAGAAGAGTCGGGGGCATAGTCAAAGCGTCCTGTGATATATTAAATTCCAAATTAAATGTAGGAAACTAATCACATGAAATCAGTTTTAATAATATGATCATACCGGGTTTTCGCTCAAATACTTATGCTCGATCTGAGCATAAGAAGTAGCTCCTAAAAAGTGATCGTATAGCTTTGATCTACGATTCGCCGATGCCGTTTCACATATTTTCTACAAAATAAAGTATTTTTTTAGTATGTGCGATGATAATATATAAATGAAAAATAACGTGATGATAATGTCATAAATTAAAAATAATCTACCTTCTTCTCACCCTCCCACTCGATAATGAGAGTCATCCAATTAAATGGAGGAACTCTCTTATCAAGCTCATAGATCCTCTTCCAATCAGTAGATAAATTTGTGAAATATCTTTTCTTTAGATCACTCTTCCAGCCCCGAATAAGCTTGGCCATTTTCAGGATAACATAATCCCAAGACTCTGGGTTGTCTTCAAGACAATAATGATCCTGCAAGTTACATGGCAAAAAAATTACACTATAAGAATAATCATTGTGAATTGTAAACAAAATAAGCAGCAGTATATTAAATAATTACCATGAGCTTCTCCCAAATCTTTTTTATGCATTTAAATTCTTGCTCCTCAAAATTATGAGCAATATTAATGGAGCGTGGATCTCTTATTAAACAGCCAATCAAGTTATTAAATCTGACAGCCCAATCCCCAACAGGAATGTTGTCCTTCCACTCCAAAATGCCCCGGTACCCTTTCGGAGGTACTAATAAGTTATCACATATATTCTTTTCAATATGCATTACATCTAAATTGTGTCGGAGTTTGAGCTTGTGCCAGTAAGGCAACTGAAAGAATATACTAAATTTTGTCCATCCTGTTGGCAAAGTCTCAGCATGTGTGACATCCAAACTCCGCACTTGCCTCTTTCGTTTAGGTTCCCTCTTCATGATAGAAGTGCGTCTCGGAGCGAGAATTTCCTCTTTTGTAAATCGGTTCTTTCCGAACTTGAATTTAGGATATCCCTCAAACAAGTTCACAATCTCATCTCTAGTCATTTCACGCGGCTCCCCTCTTTTCTCTTCTTGGCCATCAAACTTATTTGCCCATTTTTTGCCCCTGAATTTATGTCCTTTTCGTAACCATCTTCTGTTAAACCAATAACACATTTTTCGACTGTGTTGTAAATAAAAGCCTTCGAAGTTCGGACCACATACAGGACAAGCGAATGTCCCTTTCGTAGACCAACGAATTTCCCTTTCGTAGACCAACCAGAGAGATTACCATAAGCTGGAAATCATTAATCGTCCACATAAGAATAGCACGGAGATTAAAAGACTCACAAGAAAATGCATCATATGTTGGGACCCCTTCATCCCAGAGACGTTTTAACTCATCAATTAACGGCTCCATGAACACATCTATGTCATTACCGGGTGAATGTTTACTTAGTATCAATAATGAAAGAATCATATATGATTGCTTCATACAAAGACCAGGTGGCAAATTATAAGGCACCAAACGGGTTGAATCCGTCACTAGATAGCCCAAGTCTGACATTCCTGCACTCTGTGGCAAATGAGGGAAAAGTCTGATCCACATGCTTCCATGCCTTTGCATCTGCTGGATGTCTCACTTTACCATCATCTACACGTCTTTCCTTATGCCACCGAATATCTTTTGCTATATTTTTTTGTCATATACAGACGTTGTAACCGAGGCACTAAGGGAAAATGTTGAAGCACATTCACTGGAATTTTCTTCTGCTGATTCACTGACTCATCTGACTTTTGTGTTGAAGTGCGTGCATTCTTTCTCCATCGAGACACTCCACACTTTGGACATTCCTCAAGTTTCTCGTTATCCTTATAATAAAGGACACAATCATTGGGACAAGCATCGATCTTATTGTAATCTAAACCCAGAGCACCAACAATCTTATTTGCATCATAACACTTTTCTGGTATGCTATTCTCTCCGTCTGGAATTACCTTGCGTAGTAAATTAAGAAGCATTTGAAAATATTTATCTGCCATTCCGCTCAGGGTCTTAATACGCATCAGTTCAAGAATAAATGACAACCTACTATACTCAGTGCAACCATCGTACAGATCCTTCTCGTTGTCTTCAAATATCTTCACTAAATTTCTGTAGGCCCCGCTATCACGCACGTCCTCGCTATTTTGGACATCATCTGCATCTCCAGGAACTTCAACAACATCTGGTACTTCTGGAACTTCATCAACTTCTGCAACTGTTGTAACATCGTTGAACATTGCGTGCGTATCGTCTATATTTCTATCATCTAATTCAATATCTTCACCTTCTCTTTTAATTGGCATTTAATCGGATTAGATTAGCATAAGACCCTAATCACTCCCCCTCTAGGGTCTAACATTGGGCGCCGGCGCTTTCGGGCGGTGGTGAGGGGGAGGAACTTGGTGATGGCGACCGAATGCACGATCTTGAGCCGGCGGCGACGCTGATCGGGGGCGGCGAGCTCCGGCGGCGATTTCGGGCGCTGGAGAGGAGGAGGCGGGAGGTGATGGCGCGATCTGGGCGGGAGAGATGAGAGAGGGGTAGGGATTTTGGGGGGATGGGATTTTCAACGAAGGGCTCAGATCTCTCTGAGGGGTTTTGATCAGGAACTTCTCTCATCTGTATAATAGGAAAACTTATTAATTAATTTAATATCTCTTAAATCGTCATAAGTTTAAAAGTCTTTAATTTAGTTGATTGAACAAATAATCAAACGAATTAAATTGCTCTTCTATAATGGCCATTGTTGTACCAAATAAAAGCTAACACTCTATGATAAGTAATCCTAATTTAAACCAATACTCTTGGCTGTCATAGGAAGGCTTCTATCCCATTAAGAATATAGTAGTTACTTTCCAATTATTTCTACTTATAATATAAATTAAGCGATCCATTTCGGTATAAATTTAAATTTTATACCCAAAGTTGAATCGTCCATTTATATTATAGGTCTAAATAATTGGTAGTAATTATTAGACGGGGATCTATGGCTGACGTTAACTTATTATTCACCTAAATTTAATATATAACACATTATTGTGTTATATATCACGCTGTGCTTTTTTGATATTTTTTTTGAACATTTGTGACTCCACATAAGCTACTCGGTCCATTTACACCATTATTTTATGCTTAATAACTTCAGAACAAAGAGGAGGCCCTTGGGTTTTAATACAAAAGAAATACAATTTTACCGCGACCAAACTATAATTACACGGTTAAAATTATGGTTAAATATTACAACAAGGTGATCAAATCCATCATGCATATATCTGTAAACATAAAACAGTGTACTTCAAACTGTATTAAGGGATATTAGTCGCCAGTACTCAAATTCAAGCATCATTAATGTACTATCCTGAATTGAGGCTGTACATGAAATGTCGTGTTCTACAACTATCAATCACACAGTCATAACACAAAAATAAACTTTTACCAAAATATCTTCTTTGAAAACATTCATCATTTTAAAATAATTTCCTTCTACAACATAAATTCTAAAAAATATTATAATTAATCTAAAATAATTTGGTTACCCAAAATAAATTCTTTAATTATTATATTAGTTCTAAAAATACTATTTATCACATAATTACTATTCGATATGATCGTTGAAGCTCTATTCCATCCATCCTCCAACATATTGTTTGTCTAGAATAAATATAAAACATAAATACTAGACAAACAATATTAGATGTAAATTATTTATAAATCATCATCAAAACAAGAAGACCAACATTAATAAGTTATATTATATTATAATTATTATTATATTATAATTATTACATATTATTTTCAAATAATTATATATTTAATTATTTTGGTTAAATATTAACAGATCTAAAATTACAGATAATTCATAATAAATAGAAAAATAGTTCTGAGCAAGCGGGATCTTGCCTCGGAATATTGTCGAACGAAACGACAAGACTACGACGAATCTGAACAAGGACAGTGGGCTGGGGTTTGGGCGTTTTCGTCGGAGCTCGGCGGCTCAAGACAGCGACGGCTCAGGTGGACTCGACGGCGGAGTGCGGCTGCTGGCGGAGGTTCTAGCGGCGACGGGATGTTGGGGAGGACAGCGTGGTGCTTGGGGAGGAGGTCGACAAGGATGCGAACGGTGTCTCGACGTCGGGCAGCAGAGGAGGGACGACGGGCTGCTGGAGGCGGATAACTTTTTATTATTTTTATTAGTTTATTTATATTTTATTATTATTTATTTATTATATAATACATTATTATATTATTATTATATTATTATATAAGATATTTTTATATTATTTAATAAATATTGCTAATATTTTAAATTAATTATAATATAGTATAGTATAATATAATATAATAAGCATGTTGATAATAACTCTATATTAATTATATTTAATATATTATGTTAGATATTATATTAACACATTCTCAAACTCAAAACCAAAACACCAAACTTAAAACACCTAAAAGGTGTTTTGAAATAAGTATTGTGTTTTTGGTTTGAGGATGGTTTAGCTCTAAAAATACCATGGTTTTTAAACGCATGATGTTTTATTTTTGGCAAAAACACCATGGAAATAAGTAAAACACCATGGTATCCGAACAGAGCCTTAAATACTCTTGGACAAATCACATGCTTCTTCATACAATCCATGGGCTGGGATGATAAAGGTCGAATTGGCCTTTTAGAGGGTCCTAAGTGAGTACAGAAAAGGACTTAATTAGATACCGACCAGCTTATGAGAGTGAGCCTTTTGGGTGTTTTGGGCCTCCAATTTTGTGGGATTTAGGTTGCATAATATGAAAGGTTAATAGTTGTGTAGCCGAAACACAGCCCACGAGTTTGTCTTGGCGTATTATCATGCGTGTGCTGAGATTTAAGAATTGGGTCATTGACCAATTAAACCAAGTGATATGCCTCTCCCTATCCGTGAGATCATATGTTTCTTATTATCTTTACTCTCATTATCCGTAGAGAGTAACTCCTATTTCATATTCATGAAATTTACTTGAACTTATTTATTCCTAAGTCCCATCAAAGTTACATGTTTGATAAAGGATTCCATTGGTATTCCCTTTGTTAAAGGATCTGCAATCATATCTGTAGTGGGGGATGTAAGTCACTTTAACTTCTCCCTTTGCTACAATATATCGAATGTAGTGATACTGGATCTCAATATATTTTTCTTTGGAACTATTCACGCCACTATTGATCAAACTAATTGCTAATTGATTATCACAATAAATATCAATAGGTCCTTCTAACAAATTGAGATCTACATCAATCAAAAACAGCCTTATTCAGACAGCATGTGTAGTTATCATACTGCAAACTATATATTCAGCTTCTTGTGTGTATGTAGCAACACACCATTGTTTCTTGCTACTCCAAGAAACAGCTCTTCCAAAGATGAATAAGTGTCTCAAAGTGGACTTTCTATCATCTTTATCACCTCTAAAATTAGCATCGGAGTAACCTAGGAGATCAAGCGAATCGGCTTGATAAACTAATCTATGTGTCAATATACCTCTGATATACAGCTTCCCAATGTGTTGATCCCATATTACTTTGATATTAACTAACCAGACTTACAATATAAGCTAAATCAGGTATGGTGCATAACATTGCATACATCAAGCATTTCACTGTTTGAGCATAAGGAACTTCAAATGACTTTGCCCCTCTCCAGTGCTTTGTTCTTTACACAATCTCTTTCTCATGACCAACGAAGTTGGTGCCAAATTAGAATTCTCCATTCCAAACCTTTTAAGAACTAATCTTAAATACTTTTCTGGGTTTAAACTTAGCATTCAAGAATTTCTATCTTGAATTATTTGAATACCAAGAATATATGATGCATCTTCTATGTTTTTCATCTCAAACTTTTCGCTGAGATATGTCTTAATTTTATTCAATATTTTCATGTTATTTTTGACGAGAAATATATCATCCATATATAAGGATAATATAGTAAATTTTCTCCCACCTTTTAAGATATATACACAATTATCTAATTTATTTTGAATAAAATCAAGTTTGGTGACTGCATCATAAAATTTTGAGATACCATTGTTTAGACGATTATTTTAAACTATATAGAGATTTTATTAATTTATAAACTTTATATTCATGTCCTTTTAACTGAAAACCTTCAGCTTGTTTGGATGTATATCGTTTCCTTCAACTCTCCGTTAATGAATGTAGTTTTAACATCCATTCGGATTAACTCCAAATTAAGATATGCAATGATAGCCAGAATTATTCTAATTGATATTGTTGTAGTATTCCTACTCCTGGATATACGGCGTATTAGTAAACAAATGGATATATCTTTATACATCTTGCCCCGCTCAAAGGAATAGCCCAGATCCCTTACAATCCGACTCAGTCAATTCGTCTAGTCGACTTTCTCCCATGCTGACACGAAAGGCAGTGTTAGTCGGTCTTCTCATCTTGAACGGCTCGCCAAGAGTCTACTTGACTACTCATCCTGAATACTTCTTGAAACTACCTTGAAACGGCTTTACTTCTCGATGAAGCTACCCTCACTGGCTACATATCTGCATCACATTTAATGCATAGCAGGGGCATTATTTCTCTAACCACGATAGTCTTCATGACTCATCAGACCACGTGGGTTACTGTCCCACCACTGATCACTTCCTATTTAATACTGAAGTGATCTACCCTCCAGTCACCAGCTGATACTTGTAAAGCAAAAGCTGACTCAACTACCAACCCGCACTTCGCCACCGCCTCACTGTGCTCGGCCGAAGTGACTAATTAACCCCTCATGCTTCGGATATAAATACAGCTATCATTCAAACTTAGGGGGAAAACTTTTTTGGGGAAAAAACATAGAGAAAACCCTAGAGTATTTTTTTGCACACCAGAACACATTGTCCTAACTTTTCCCACTCAAGTTCACATCCACGAACTTGGTCGTTGGAGGTACAACGGGGGATTTGATCCCCGCCCTCTTACAAGTTTCTACATGTGTAGATTGATCGATACCCAAACTCAAGAACTAGACATAAAGTTAGGGAAGAAAGCGACCCTTCATCAACACTGAACCGAACCTATCCTCTTCTGGATATTGTTGACTTTTTGATCTTAGTCATTAACAGTTTGGCGCCCACCGTGGAGTTACTTTTCTTTTTTGAGAAAACATTCCAGCTTCTGAGCAAGGGTCTGACCAGTCACGCCCTGTAGAACACCACAATTATGTCACTCGAGGTCAACTCAAGGATACTACCCACAGGCTTGCTCAATCTTTTCATGAGAAACTTGACATCTTTTCTAACAAAGTCCTTGATCGGTTTCCATAACAACAATAAGTTTCATTGGCTCACCGCCTGCATAATGAAGACCGGAGATAGGAGACTCCTCTCCGCCATGGAGCATGGTGAGAGGTTCCACCTCGGACTCCTCACTTAGCTATTGAACAACCAGGTCACGTTAGATGATAGGGATTTCTCTCCTATCGTACGCTCCGCCAAGAAGAGCCTCACTACCAACCTCTCGCTCAACAAGAAAGCACCAGTGAGAGTTTTGGTCCTAGCCATCCTAGAGATCATGACAGAGGAGCCTATAGGGCCCATCACTGCCGCCATACATTGTTTGTGGGAAATTTGTAAGAAGACAATTGAGAATATGATTTTTTGTATTATCTCTCTAACTGGCTTAGACAAAGAATGAATATAATTCCCTCAATATAATTCTCTCTAACAGACTTAGAAAAAAGAAATTACAATCTTCTTATATCAGAATCTCGATTTACAAAAGAGAAGAAGATTGACGGAGATCCTCCTCTTTGTTTAAAACTGGGTTCTTCACGGTAGCGATGAGATGCCTCCCTCGAATGCTCGCATCGAGTTTACTTCTTGTTGATGATCCGAACATCTTATTTTACTGGAACATGGTTGATTCCTCTTGACTGATGTCGATGATAACTTGCATGACAAATTTAAAAATAACTCTTAACGAGTTTAAGAACTCAGAGCGAGTTTAAACTCTGTAACAGAGTTAATTTGAACCAAAAATCGGTTTATAAGCTGAGTATTAAAGCTCTAAGAATGGCTCTTGATGATGCTCCAGGCCTTCCAAGATCTGAAGATGCTCCAAGAAATAATTGCCGATCTTAATTCTTCAGCAATTCCCCAAAAAGCTAGCCCCGAACTCAGTTGAGTTTACCCATATTTATAGGGGGATTAAGGGGTGTAACTGCCCCCTTAATCTGCTCCTAAGTGGGGTGAAAATCCTTCCAATAATGGGGGAAAATAATTTCTAGAACTGTTAAGCTCGAGCTTGAACGAGTCAAACGTCAAAAATGACGTTTTGGGCCCGAACTCTGCGTTTTAGAATTAAAACACAGAGTTGGGCCTGTTTTAGGCTGAAAATGCTGTGTTCGTATAGCGTTGTAAATCTAAAACATGGAGTTGGGACGCAGAGATGAACACTACATTTTGAGTCCATGAACTATGCGTTTTCAACTGGAACACTGGGGATGAACCATGTGTTTTGAATCTGAAACGCGGGCATGACCTTTGCGTTTTGATGTTGCAAAATAGGACCGACCTCTGCGTTTTGATATTGCAACGCAGGGAGGACCTCTGCATTTTGTTGCTGACACATGAGGAGGACCTCTATGTTTTGGTGTTGCAATGCAAGGAGGACCTCTGCATTTTGTTCTGGGAACACGGCCACGAGCTCTGCGTTTGTACTTGAACGCTGGGGATGAACCCTGTGTTTTGAATTTGAACGCTGGGATGAACCCTATGTTTTGCATCTGGAACATGAGCATGAGCTCTGTGTTTTGTATCTGGAACACGGAGGCGAGCCTTAGGTAAGCTTGGTGAGCTTCAGACTAAGTCTAATATTCAGGCAAAGTCCAGTCTTGCAGACGGACTTCAAAAAATAACTTATTGCAAAGAACATGTCATAACTTTCAAACTATAAGTCGGAATTGGACGAATTATATATAAAAATTAACTATCTCAACGAGAAGGATCCAAACAAACCATCCCTATAGGGTTCAGTTTGCTCCTGTTCATTTATTCAAATTCCTTACGGTTTGAGAGATATCTGCATTTTGATTTGAAGAGACCGTCAATTTGTAGTCTCTTTTGCTAGAGTGTTGCAAAGATCGTCATCTTGTAACCTTCATCTTAGCTCCTTAAAATTGTGAGAGTCATCAGATTGTAACTCCCAAAGTTGATTGTTAAGGATGTTGAATTAGAGCTTTCATCGATTGTTGTGAAGGTCATCACATTGTAACCTTCATCGATCTACATAAAAGTTTTCCAATTGTAGTCTTCTGAAAGTCGTCAGATTATAACTTTTATTATTGGTGTTTAATAGGGATCAGCTATCTACAGTAATTTTTAGACAACTTACAGAACCCCCTCTAAAGTTTTTGAAAGTTCACAGTTAACTGAGACAAATTTTTGGAATACTTTAGATCTTAACTCTAATCTTAGAGCTGTTAATTCCTTATCATGAAGGAGGAGTTTTTCTCTGCACCCGCTTTAAAGGCATCTTGGTTGAAAAAATTTACCACATAGGACCTGAGCTTCAAAGAGAAACTTTAGCGACGATACAAACTAATCACGAGCAGAAGCTCTCAAATGTCACGTCACGGCTCACATCCATTCAGCTGATGAGCCCGCAAATATTCATAGGATTTTTGGCAAACCTTCAGCCATCAATGGATTTAATAAGCCATTACCGACTACAATTTGAGTTGGGCTAGCATGTGGATTGTCTAAGTCCGTTTCACATGTAATGTTGTGCTAAAAGAATAAACTTTCTTAGACTTAGTGCTATGATGCCGAATACATAGACTTGGTCAATTTCACGTGAATGGACTACCCGGCAATACATGTTAGGCATAGACTTATCTCTATTTAGGGATCGAGATAAAGTCCCTCATGCGTGAAAGGCATAGATTTTTGATGCTACGATCTTGAATACATATATTTCGTCATTATTGCGGGAATGGGTCACCCGACAACATGTGTTAGATACAGACTTATCACTATTTAAGGATCAAGATAAAGTCCCCCATGCGTATAAGACATGAATTTTGAAGTTATTAATAACAACCTGCTATGATGTTGAATATGTGGGCTTTGCCATTTTTACCGGAATTCGCTACCCGTCAGCATGTGTTAGATGCAGACTTATCTCTATTTAGAGATCGAGATAAAGTCCCCCATACGTGTAAGGTATGGATTTCGGTGTTATTAATAATAATCTGCCACGATGTTGAATACGTGGACTTTGTCGTTATTTCTTCCTATGTTATGTTTTCACTTAAAACACTGAAAGAAAGTTAGAAGTGCCAGAGGTGTAGTATTAACTTGGCATGAATTTTCACTTAGAGTGAAATTCAGAAATTTTCTTCATTAGGATAATTTTAGAAAATCTCCAATCCACTAGGGATTTTATAATAAAAACTTGCTATTCTTGTTAAAAAAGGATTAACAAGTTCATTTGGGGGGTTTGATTGTTAGAAGTATGATGTTAACCTAACAATATTTTATGGGCCTATCGCTTTATTAAAGAGAGTCAATAAGCTGATTTGATCATCAGAGGTGTATTGTTAATATGACGAATATGTGGACCTATCGCTCTATTAAAGAGAGTCGATAAGTTGAATGTTAGAGATGCTTTGTTAACGTAATAGGAATTTATTACGATCAAAGTAATTTTGTGGACTTTGTTGGCCTTCTTGTTTTGATGATGTTTAACAAACAATTTACCACTAATGTTGTTTGTCTAGTATTTGTGTTTTCTTATTTATTGTAGACAAACAACGTTGTTGGAGGATGGATGGATTGTGCCATAACGACGATATCAAATGGAGGTTGGCGGAATTGTGGAGTGAAGCAACATACAATTCAAGTTAAAGATCAAGTTCAAGCTTCATCCGCAAGGTGTACCAAGTCAAGCTTATTGAAGATCAAGATCGGCTTGGGTAATCTAGTTTAGGTTTTATATTATGTGTGTTAAGTACCTTAAGCTCAATATCATATACACACACGTATTTGGTTTCTATGTATATATATAGTTATATATATATACATGCATGATTTTGAGTTTTCATGTTTTGAACACTTTTGCAAAATAATGAGATTTCACAATTGGGAAATGCAAATTGGAAAATTCTTTTTGTAACATGCTCAAAATATTATTTGCAAACATTTGTCAAAGTTTTATCAAGTTTGAAATTGATTTGTTATGTTTAAAGGAATTTACAAATTCACGTTTTCGTTCGTGCACATGTTCGTGCATGTTTTACAAAACTGATGAGTTTTTACAAATGGGAAGTGATATTTGAAATATTCTTTCTCTGACATGTTTATCTACATGTTTATAAACTTCCCTCCAGTTTTTACTATTTTTGGAGTTAATTTACTATGCCTAATTGATTTTACAAAATCGTATATCACAGCAGATTTTCAGAAACTGTATTTTTGTGTTCAAATATTTATTTCACTCAACTGGGAAATGATATTTCAGAAATTCTTTCTCTGACATGTTATTCTACATGTCTAGAACATTCCCACAAAATTTAATAATTTTTGGAGTTCATTTACTATTTTAAATTGATTTTACAAAACATCTGCGCACTGCTACAGTAACTCCGGTCGACCGTACCGGTCGACCGGAAATGTCTTTGGACGTTACTCAGCTTTGCAGATAGCTCACGGTCGACCGTACCGGTCGACCGAAGTTACTGTAGCAACCGACCGTTGCTACAGTAACGGCTAGTTCTGTTTTTTGTTTATTTTAATGTTTTGGGGGTGTTTTTCTTGGTTTTTGGACTTGTTTTATGAGCCTATATATACCCCATGCCCTCATACTTCTAAGAGAACTAAAGAAATATTTTAAACAAGTTTAAAGAGTTTTAAACAAGGGTTTAAGTTTGTTTAGAAGCTTTTAAGCAATTGGGTGTTTGAGTTTGAGAATTCAATTCCACAAGAGCTTGAGGAGATCATCTATTAGAGTTTGAGCAATCAACTATTCTCCCTCCATCTCTTGTCATCTATTGAGAAGTTTTCTAAACTCAATCTAGCTTTATATTTCATATTGTTTGATTATCATTTTATTAAGCTAGTATTCATATTGAGTTTAGTTAATTTTATTTTCTCTATGTTTATACACACAACCATTTGAGCTTATTGTATTTACATTCATAGTATAATTGGGTTGTGGGATTGTGTAACTTAGAGAGTGAGCTTATAATTCGTTCTCATTCATTGTAGAGAACAAACACTTTGTATTGAGCCTAATTGTGAGGATTCACTTGTAATACACTTGTACACCGAGAGAAGTGTGTGGTGAGAGACGGGGTCGAATCCAAGAGGAGTGGCGTCGGTTGACGTGCCTAGGGAGAGGTTGTAACCGAGCACTTGAGGAGGAGGACACGGGCTAGGACCAACACTTAGTGTGTGAGGTGTGATTGCATAGTGATTGTATTGTGAGGTGTAAACGTTGTTCGGGTGAACGTAGAAAACCCGGTTGTGATAGTGGAGATCTCCTCGAGGTGAGGAGCGGAGACGTAGGTCGTGGGGACCGAACTCCGTAATCATATTGTTTGTTTGTGATTGCATTGGCGCACTTAATTTTATGTTCTTATCTTATATCGCCTTTGTATATTGCTTGTTGATTATATTGCCCACTATCTTGTTTATGTTTATATCACCCTTAGTTTCATATCCTTGCATATAACTCATAATATACCTCATTGCTAGGATATATCCCTTGTTCATATTACTTATCCTAGCTTACATATCTTGTTGTATTTCATACTTGCTAGGATAACTTGTTAATTAGTTTTAATTGGCATTTAATCGGATTAGATTAGCATAAGACCCTAATCACCCCCCCTCTAGGGTCTAACAGACTTATCATCCTATTGAAGAGGATTGATAAGTGGATTGTCAGAGGTGTGATATTAACGTGACATGAGTTTGTTACGGTCGGGGCAACTTTGAGGACTTATCATCCTATTAAAGAGGATTGATAAGTGGATTGTCAGGGGTGTGATATTAACGTGACATAAGTTTGTTGCGATCAGAGCAACTTTGAGGACTTATCATTCTATTAAAGAGGATTGATAAGTGGACTTAGTCAGATGTGTGATATTAACGTGACAGAGATGATTGTCAAAGGTATAAAGTTAACATGATAGGAGAATGTGCTTGTGATTTGAACAAGATTTTGAAGACTTAGTGTCTTGCTAGGGAAGATTGCGATTTGAACAATTTTGAGGACCTATCATCCTATTGATAAGGATTGATAAGTTGATTGTCAGAGGTATATTGTTAACGTGACAAATTAGGAGTGATGCAAGCTGAATTCATACTCTATGGGGGATGTTAATCGTTAGAAGTGTAATGTTAACTCGACGATGTTTGTAGACCTATCATCCTATTGAAGAGGATTGACAGGAAGATTCGTTACTCTTAATCCAGTGGATTCTAAGTAACTAACCCCTAGTCTTGGTTAAGACTTAGCAGGGGAGGAATTTTGCAGTTAACGGAGGTGTTTTGTTGAACATGACAACTTAGAAGATTTATTACTCATAATCCAGTGGACTACAAATAAACCAACTCCCAGTCTTGAACAAGTACAAGGGGGAAAGGGGATAGGCATGACACATTGTCTTGTGGGCTACTATCCGTCAAGTCGTTCAGTGACATTGAAGTATGATGACTATGATTGGAATAGAGGCACGTCACACAGTAGGCCGCTATTTGACGAGTTTGGCTATCAGAGATAATTATTAACGTGATAGCTTTGTGGACCCGCCATCCTATTAAAAAAGACTGGTAGGTTGATAGACTATCAGAGATAACTGTTAACATGATAGTTTTGGTAGACCCACCATCCTATTGAAGAGAATTGGTAGGGTGTTTGGAAAAAATAGACTATCAGAGGTGTATTGTTAACTTGACAGTTTTGTAAACATGCCATTCTATTAAAGAAGATTGGCAAGTTGATGGACTATTAGAGGTAACTGTTAACGTGATAGTTTTGTGGACCTGCCATCCTATTGAAGATGATTAGCAAGTTGATGGAGGGAATAAGCTATCAGAGGTGTATTATTAACTTTATAGTTTTATAGACCCGCCATCCTATTGAAGATGATTAGCTTCAGTGATCGTAGTATCTTCCCCTTCTGATTAGGAAGATTGGGCTTGGTCCAATTGCTCAGGTTAATCTTGCTTATTTTGTTCTTCAGCTTTGATCCTGGCAAATTTTTTGTGAGCCTGTTCACCCTGAGAGATTAGTTGTCTCCATGAACGGCATTCTGCAACATCCATTTGGGCTAGGAGTTTGGTTTATAAGTTATGTCGACAGGTTTCTACTAGTGTAGACTGTGTCATACATGTCAGACATCGCAGAGCCATATTTCGAAACCTTTTGACAAAGGCTTTGACGGACCCCCTCTTCTTATTCTTAGTGGCAAGAAGGGTATTGATGGAGACTTTTGTATCATCTTCAAAGAATCTTGATAGGAAGAGTCTTTCTAGATCGGCCCATTTTTAGATACATCCCGCAGGTAGTTTCATGAACCATTTAAAGGTAACTCCCTTGAGAGTGTCAATAAACAATCAAGACAGTATGTCGCCGTTTGATATCACATTCCCAGTTTATGATTTGAAATGATAAATATATTGATTCGGTGATCCCGTGCTATTAAAAGTTTGTAGCGTCGGGACTTCAAACTTTGGAGGATAAAAGCAGGATAGGGCCTAGCCATTCCCTCGTCTTGGAGCTCACTTCTGTTAGCAATGGTATTGAGGCTGACTTCTAATTCTTCCATTTGGGAAGACTGAAGATTCTGCTCGTTCTCAGCCTCTTATTTGGGGGATGATTCTACGTAATGAGTTTTTTGCTCAGCAGTCTCATTCACTCTTTGTTTCCCCTTTGATATGGATGATCCACCTTTTCGGGAGGATTCTGGCCAAGGTTGCGATTCAGTTTTCTGGAAGTTGGCTCTATTTACAATGAACTGAGCTATTATATCCCGAAGTTGATTGATGGTTTCCTGCTGTGTTTGGAGCATGACTTGCTGTTCATAACCCCTCTTTGAGAGATCTTCATGGTTTGCCGTCATATAGGCGGAGCTCTCATGTTCTATGAAAGAGCTAGAGGATTGAGATTCCGTGTTAGCTGAATGCTCATCATCGGATGTAATTCCTCTAGTCAATCTTTGATAATCGATAGGAGGTATGACTCCCCTTCGAGTTTGGATATGTTGGTAGATTCCCTTAAACACAATCAGGATCTCTTTGAAGTTTGGAGACCGGTTTGTCTCTGACCCATCAGGACTAAGGATTGATGACTTCTCTCTACCGATCATGTTGAAAATAACTCCAAGGTATTCACCCTCTGAAATTGGGAAAAGCAACGTTCGTTAATCGGGAAAAGCAACATTCATTAATTGGTCGAACCTCAACGTTTTGGCTGCATGTGAGCAACATTGACATCCCGAGAGGACCGTAGAAATCGGTCGTTCATATTGGTATGAACGAACGGCTCTTTGCATCGGTCTTTCTCTTGACAGCAATTCCCATGAGTCAGGGACTTAGGATGAACCTCTCACAGAGTGTGAGGGTAGAGATGGAACCCCTTGTCCATCAGTGGATGGGACTAGCTCTTGGCAAACATGAGATTTAAATCCATGTTGATCATTTTGAACATGACGAATAACATTGCATTCTGAAGAAGGAACACGAGGGTCGTGTTTAGCTTGATTAACAAAAGACCGAAGCCTGCGTTTTGATGATGAAACACAGTCATGAGATTTGTGTTTTTCTAATGAAACGCGATCCTAAAATCTGCATTTTGCTGGTAAAACACAGTCCTAAAATCTGTGTTTTGGTTCTAGAATGCACTCTTGAGAGTTACATTTTGATTCTAGAACGCACTCTTGAGAGTTGCATTCAGTTTGTGGAACGTACTCCTGAGAGTTATGTTTTGGTTCGGGAAAGCACTGCTGAAAACTGCATTTTGGCTGAATAACGCACTCCTGAGTGCTGCGTACTGCTTGAATAACGCACTCCTGAGAGCTGTGTTTTGTTTGAATAACATGCTCTTGAGAGCTACGTTTAATTTGGTTCATGTGAAGCTCTTGTTTAGGCTCATGAATACGTGCCTCACGTTTCATAGTAGAAACACATAGCTCAGAGTTGTGTTTTAGCTTACAAATACGAAGCTCGTGTTGGTTGAGAGATCGGCTTTCTTAGAGTTGTGCTCATCGTCGAGATCTTCTCCTTTGTCGAGTGGTGTTTTTCTTAGCCTATTTTAAGGCCTTTGCAGCGATGTCATCGGCGTTGACGGATTTGGTTGCCGCGGTGGGCCTTTCATGACCCGATACCCATCGCTTTAGCGCGGGTGCAAAACCTTCAACTCGGTGAACGAGTTTGGCTGAAGCTAAGTCATCTCCTTCAGAGAGGGGACTGTATGAACAGTGCAACCCCCAAGAGGAATAGTTATTTGATGAGTCAGCTATAACTGGACCTTTAGTCTCCTTAAAGACCTTGCGGATCTTACGCCTAGCCTTGGGGCTAAGGGATCCGGAGGAGAGTAGCTCCTCATACTTAGCTTGATCGAACTCGATGATCAGAGTTTCAATAGTCGTTCCAGCGAGCTTGATGTTGGATTGCGCCGCCACTTCTTCCTTGGTGAAAAAGCTAGTCCCTAGCGGAGTCACCATCTTTTGTTTGTGAGAAATTTGTAAGAAGATAATTAAGAATATGATTTATTATATTATCTTTCTAACTAGCTTAGACAAAGAATGAATACAATTCTCTTAATATAATTTCTCTCTAACAGATTTATAAATAAGAAATTACAATCTTCTTATATCGGAATCCTGGTTTACAAAAGAGAAGAAGATCGACGGAGATCCTCCCCTTTGTTTAAAACTAGGTTCTTTACAGTAGCGATGAGATACCTCCTTCGAATGCTTATGTCGAGTTTGCTTCTCGTTGACGATCCAAATGTCTTGTTTCATTAGAATATGGTTGATTCCTCTTGATTGATGTCGATGATAACTTTCATGATAAGTTTGAAAATAACTCTTAACGAGTTTAAAAACTCAGAGCGAGTTTAAACTCTATAACAGAATTAATTTGAACCAAAAATCGATTTATAAGCCTAGTAGGAAAGCTCCAAGAATGGCTCCTGATGATGCTCCAGGCCTTCCAAGATCCAAAGATACTCCAAGAGATAATTGTCGATCTTAATTCTTCAACAATTCTCCAAAAATCCAGCTCCGAACTCAGTTGAGTTTACCCATATTTATAGGAGGATTAAGGGGTGTAACTGCCCCCTTAATCCGCTCCTAAGTAGAGTGGAAATCCCTTCAATCATGGGGAAAATGGATTCTGGACCATTCATCTCGAGCTTGAACGAGTCAAACGCCGAAAATGATATTCTGGGCCCGAACTCTGCGTTTTATACTTGAAACGCAGAGTTGGGCCTGTTTTAGGCTGAAAACGTTGTGTTTGCACATCGTTTAAATCTCAAATGTAGAGTTGGGATGCAAATATGAACTCTACATTTTGAGTCCATGAACTATGCGTTTTCAACTAGAACGCTGGGGATGAACCATACGTTTTGAATCTGAAACGCGGGCATGACCTCTGCGTTTTAAAGTTGCAACGTAGGACCGACCTCTACGTTTTGTTATTACAATGTAGGGAGGACCTCTGTATTTTGTTGCTGACACACGAGGAGGACATCTGTTTTAGTGTTACAACATAGGCAGGACCTCTGCGATTTGTTCTGGGAATACGGCCACAAGCTCTGCGTCTAGACTTGAACGCTGGGGATGAACCCTGCATTTTGAAGTTGAACGCTGGGGATGAACCTTATGTTTTGCATCTGGAACGCTGGCATGAGCTCTGTGTTTTGCATCTGGAACATGGAGGCAAGCTTGGTGAGCTTCAGGCTAAGTCTAATGTTCAGGCAAAGTACAGTCTTGCAGACGGACTTCAGAAAATAACTTGCCACGAAGAACAATTCATAACTTTCATACCGTAAGTCGGAATTAGACGAATTACATATAAAAATTGACTATCACAATGAGATGGAGCCCATCAAACCATCCCGATAGGGTTTAGTTTGCTCCTGTCTATTTTGCTAAATTCCTTACGGTTTAAAAGATATCTACGTTTTTATTTGAAGAGACCGTCAATTTGTAGTCTCTTTTGCTAGAGTGTTACAAATATCGTCATCTTGTAACCTTCGTCTTGGCTCCTTGAAAATATAAGAGTCGTCAGATTATAAATTCTAACATTGATTGTGAAGGCTATTGAATTAGAGCTTTCATCGGTTGTTATGAAGGTCGTCACATTTTAACCTTCATCGATCTATATGAAAGTTTTCCAATTGTAGCCTTCTGAAAATTGTCAGATTGTAACTTTCATCATCGGTTTGATGGGGATCAGCTATCTATAGTAATTTTTAGACAGCCTACATACATCTTCAACCCCTCTACCACCGTAAGGGACTCTGGTTATGATCAAGTGTACCGGCCAATCGCTAAAGCCATCGGGGGAAACACCCCCTCTCGGATGACATAATGAATTACCTGTTCGAGAAGTTCAAAATGCCCCATGTAGAGATATATACAGCCGAAGGAGACCCTGTCGAGCATGTTCAAAACTATTATGACATAATGAGCATGCTCTATTTTCAGAAGCGATCATCTGTCGATGCTTCCCAATCACTCTTGCAGGGAGTTCTAAGCTCTGGTGGAATGCTCTCAGAAAGAAATCCATCAGCAGCTTTCGCCAGCTGATCCGGCAATTCATCCATTACTTCCTAGCTGATACCAAGCAAAAAATACCCCCCACCCCATGTGTTCATTCAGATGAGGCAGGGGCCTGAAGAGAGCCTCTGAGCCTATTTCAAAAGATTTTAGGCAAAAAGGCTGGATGTCAATGACCCAGGAAGTGTAGTTGCCAAGTCTGCATTCGTCACGGGCTTGCAGAACAATGAGTTGGCTGACTCACTTGCCAAGAAGGCCATCGATAACTACAAGGAGTTGATGGCCAAGGCACATGGGTACATGGATATGAAGGATGTCCGAGCCTTTAAAGCATTAACTAGGAGCTTAAAGACCTCTATGGCCAGGGCTTCAACACCACTAATGGCTCCAGCCATTTTTTCCTCCCTGATAGCCATACCGATCTTAGTACCAAATCCAGGATCGACGAGACATCTCCCTACAAGGTGAGAATGGCCCAAAGACCCCCGAGATTTGACCCTCGTTCCAACCGGACCAATAGAAGGGATCGACAGAAGGGTCATGAACCAAGAACAAACCTCACTATCTTCTACACCTCTCTCACCAATGCTCTCACCATGGTCCAGAGAGAGGAATACCTCAAAGAGTCCTCCAAAAAAATGATGTCGAATCCAAAGAACTGTGATACCTGGCAGTTTTGTCGGTATTATCAGGATCATGGTCATCTCACCAACGACCGTCACATCCTTAAGAGGGATATTGAGGATTTAAGAGAATGGGGATATTTAAAGAATCTTACTGCTTGACGGGATCGTTGGGAATCTGAACCGCATTGAGCGAAAAGAGGTCATGTTCACGAGCACCTCATCCTCAACCGCAATAGAAAAATCGACCCTCGGAGTCTAGCCACAAAGGGGCCATCAATACTATCAGTGGTGGTCCCACTGCTGGAGGATCTTCTAACAATGCCCGGAAGAAATATGCCAAGAGGACGTTTCGAGTCTATGAAGTTGATAAAATGATAAAGACCAACGAGCCCATATCTTTTAGGGACGCTGATCTACAAGGCGTGGAAATGCTCCACGATGATCCTATTGTCATCACAGAGGGATCAACGTCTACCGAGTGAAACGAATTATGGTTGACACAGGAAGCTCGGTACATATCATTTATGTCGACGCTTTCAACAAAATAAGTATCAATAAATCTCATTTAGTCCTATGTAGAGGACCCCTCGTCAGCTTCACTGGGCACTCTCTTCTTCCAGAAGGAATGATCACTCTCCCCCTAATGGTAGGAGAGTACCCTAGATAGGTCAATGTCTCTATCCAATTCCTGATAATGGATCTCAAGTCAGCCCATAAAGTTATCCTTGGTCGAACTGCCCTCCACCTCTTGCGAGTCATTCCCTCAACCTATCACCAAATGCTCAAATTCTCGACCCCCAGCGGAGTCGGTGGGGCTAAGAGAAACCAACAAGAGGCTAGATCCTGCTATCAGCTCTCAGCCAAGGGTAAGGATGTGTAAGACGCCCTACCCGTTGAAAAGGCATGCCTCCAACTAGAGGAAACAATGGAGCAACATCGAACAACACTGGTGGATGTAGGCATGTAAAATTGCTTATAAGTCCCTTGGCATAGCTCAGCGCGGTGATTCGACAAACCATCGAGTGACGAGGCGACGAGGTCAATGAATCGCACGCGAGCAACGGAATGCATCCATTCGCGTGCGGAATCAAGCCAACGGTTCGGGGAGTCAACGAGTTATCCAAACAAGAGCGGACTCGGATGAATCACGACCGAATCTAGATCGGTTTCGGACTCGAACTCAGAAGTGGATTTACTGCCAAATCAGGAATCGGATTTACTGCCAAATCAGATCAACGAATCAGAGTCTGAATCAACCAAATCACGGACAAAACCGGAAAACGGACACAACACAAAACGACAGAAAACAGCAAACTCAGATGGGCTCGGCCAAACCGAGCCACCTCAAGGTGGCTCGGCCAAAGCCGAGCCACCCTGAGGTGGTAGGTGGCCGACCCAGATCTGTGCGCGGGCACAGTTCAGAGAGCCTATAAATAGGCCCCCCTTTGTTCATTTGAAAAGGTTGGAACTTTGAGAGCCGAAACTCTGCCGAATTAAAGATTGAGCTCAGAGTTTTGAAGATTTGAAGATTCAGATCTGGTTCTCGGCGAGCGTCCACGTCACAAAAGGTAGGAGTTCGAGAGAGGTAAAGATCAGATCTGAGATCTACACGAGATCACACTCCGGATCAAAGCTTGGCCTTTGATCCCGAGAATTAAGGGCGGTTATTTCCTTGGTGAACTAATCCCCCTCGGCTATTATTTCTTTCGCGAAATAATACCCGTCGAATCATGTAGATTCGACCGGATCTAGATCGCGCGGTGGTCCACGGATTAACCCCGGCGTCGGTAAAGAACCCACACAAGCGAGCGACCGTAAAACAGGAGCTCGCGATTTGTTCTAAAGGAGAAAGTTGTAATCTTTTTATTTTCTTTGATTTCGTTGTAACCGGATCTAAAAAAGACCGGATCTTTTGTAACCAAAAAAATCAATTACTTGAGATAACAATGAATTCAATGAAGGCAATTTTCACCGCGAACAATCTGGCGACCACAGTGGGAGCCACCGATCTCGCTGCCGAGATCGTCACGTCGTAGCCGCGGATCTCAATCCCGGTCGAGGAGAAGGTCGAGTATGAATTCGACCAGGCCAAGTTCGAGGAGTATCTTTCATCCTCGTCCGGATCTACCTCCCCCCGCAAGTCCAAGAAGTTCTCCTCCAGGAGAAAAGCTCGTTGGTTTGAAGAAGTCCAGAATGCCAACGATGCTCTCACCCCAGCTGACGCCAAAGTTGCGTCAGGTGAAGTTCCACCGACCTCCAACGAGGTCAAACCTGTTCTTGTCAACGCTTCTACTGTTGAGGGCGTTGTGACTCTCTCGAAGAGAGCCCGCCAGAGGCGACGTTAACGCCTTGCGCGGCAATTCGCCAAAGCGATGGAGTCCACGGACGGGGTCCGCTACAACGCGGATCTGAAGAACAGGAGAGGCAATCAGCCTCAACAACTGAAGAATGACGGTTCCTCCAAGCCGTCGACGAACGAATGGATCCGGGTCAAATGAAACCGTTCGACACTCGAAGAGCGGATTCACAAACATCGCGCATTGCTCGTACAAGCAAAAATCCTTGTGCAGAAGGCCGAGGAGTTGAAAAAAGAAAGAGTGGCCAAAAAGCCGCCATCAACCCGCCAAGTGTGGAGGCCGAAGCAGCCTCCAACCAAAGTTCAACCACCGGCGAAACAACCCATATCGCCGATAATTCCAATAGCTTCTCCGGGAGATCATGCAGAATCTTCCCGAAGGAAGAAGCCAGTCTTGGAGCGCCTCGGTCCGATTCCCGACGAGAGATGTAAAGCTCCAGTTCAAGAGCGTCTGGGCCCAATGAAGAAGCTCCGGACGACGCAACATTCTGGGGGTCGCCATTACCCTCAACATGACAAAGAGACCAGGGCAGTTACGCGCACCAACTTGCGCATTGAAGTCCAGGAGCCCGCCGAAGACTCACGCCCAAAAAGGCATGTTACGAGGCGCGTGACTTTCGAAAGCCCTAAGAAAACAATTCCCCCTCAGAAGAAAACGTTATCGTCTGATGATGATAGCGTTATACCTGAGAAGTCGTGCCAACACACGATAGGTTACTCAGATCGTCAAGCAGACGAGTTGTACTATCGTGCTAGGGATATGAGTAAAGCTAGGAAGAGGAGTCCCCGAGAACATGAAACTCAATGCTCCTGTTCCAAACTCATTCGGGCAGTATTGTCTGAATGCAGCTGCATCAAGGCGGTCCCTGAGCGAGTTTCGGTTTTTGAAAGGCTCAGTACCGAAACGCCGAAACCAAGGCCTAGGCGTTTCCGACGAAAAAGAACAGTGGTTGAAGAGGGAGAATTTCCAAGGGTCACCACTAACATGACCAGCAGAGGGACATCGGCGCGAGATAATCTCGAGTCAATTCTAAAAGCATCCCGGCCTAGAACCCGTATGCAGTCCGGAACCATCAAGCGAGCAACCTATGGTAGGGTTCGGACAAGACTCCCTTCAGAAGATGAAGAATCTGATGCTGGCTCCGCGGTTGCATCAGATAATACAGTGTCCAGTGAGGGACAACTCCGCGAGGCACTTATGATAAGTGCGGAGCAAGTGGCCAAAATGCTTGAAGACGCCTTAGCTAAGCAACAGGAAACCTTCAGGTTTGAAATGCAGATGGCCATGCAAAATATGAGAGAAATACATGACCAACAAATCCAAGCATTGACGAACCAGCAAGGCGAGCCAAGTCGTCGCAACCAAGTTCATCAGGAGGACGAGGATACGAATGAAGCTCGTAACACTAATAATCCTCCCGTCAATGCAGAGGGTGGTAACGAGAATACTAGTGAAAACACAGGTGAAAACTTGAAAATTAAAAATCTCGAGAGCAAAATCAACACGTTAATTTCCGCTCAAGAGATGAAGAAAACAGGCATTCCGTGTCCATACCCAAGAGAGTGGGAATCAATCCCATATCCGGCGAAGTTCAACCTAATTAACTTCACGCCGTTTGATGGGAAGGGTTCGCCCACTCAGCATGTGATTTATTTCAAATCACACCTGGGCAGAAAGACGGGGAATTGGTTGACACCTTCGTCAAGAGGTTCCGGAACAAGGCGATGAACTGTCGGGACCCGATCACTGAGGAGTTTATTCTCCAGACTTGCCACAACAACCTCGCGCTGGACGTGTTGGAAGCAATGGGGACAGCACCGTCCAAGACATGGAAGGATCTGAAGGTCCGAGGAGAGCAAGCCGAGTGGTTCCTCAGAAGGAAGAAGGCGGAGAGAGGCCAACAGGCGAATAATGCTCCGCAACAGAATTTCGTCCCACGGGGGAAAGGTAAGGCACATGCTAATGCAGTTGATGCTAATCAAACCTTTCAATTGCAACCTCAGCAACAACAACAGCGACAGCAACAACGAGCGCCACAACAATCGCAGCCACAATGGCAACAACGGTCTCAGAAGCAGAAATCTTCAAAGCCAAGATTTCCCAAAGTGTACTCCTTCAAAGATGACGAAGTTCCCGGCATCTTCAAGTACTTGTTGGAGAACAATAAAATTCAGCTGCCAGCGATTGTGGATCAAGAAGGGGCTAGCAAAGTGACGGATCCGAGTTACTGTGCATACCATAGAGCGGTCCATCACCCTACGAAGTCATGCTACCACCTTAAGGACAAGATCCAGGCGCTAGTTGATGTAGGCGTCATAACCCCGAAGCCGTCCAAGAATGTTGGAGCAAACGCGGTTTCAATCAGCTTTGGATCAGTGCCCACAGCGTGGTTCGAACCAAAACGCATCACCAAAGTGGGAATAAAGACAGTAAACGACGACCCGCATGGACAGCGCCAAAAAGGACTTGTGCCACATACAGCCCCAAATGACGAAATCCTCTAGGTTCACCCCGACCTGATTAAAGATGAACAATGGGCCGGATCGTCATCCAAGAAGAAGTCCAAAGGAAAAGGAAAGTCTTGCTGCGGAGTCTCTGCTATCCCAGGAGAAGATGACGAAAGAATCCTAGCTTTCCCGCTCTCTGGAGAAGAACAAGAAGTTTTTGCGACCCGAAGCAGAAATGAGTATCACTACAACTATCCACCACCTAGTGAGCAGGGGGTGAATAAACGGGGACCAGCCAAAACTCTCACGGAGATGGGGGTGATTACAAGTCCTACACCAGGCGAAGAGGCTCGATGACAGCCGGTGAATAAACCAAAAGGGAAGAATCCCCAGGAGGTGCAGAATCCGAAACAGTCTCGTTTCAGTCGCCCGATTGGAAAAGAAAAACCGGAAAGCTCGAAGACTCCGCAAGTCTTCGATATAATGGCTCAACTAGCCAATATTCCAATACGGATAACGCTATATGAGTTGCTGCGGTTATCCAAGGAAACCAGGGAGGCCTTGCAAGAAGCTTTGGCCAATTCAGAGGTGTTTCTGACTCAAGTCAAGCCGGTGCCTCAGTTGATTCAACACTGCAATATAGCGACTAAGAATCTTCCTTGCATTACTTTCACCAAAGAGGATATGCAGACGAAGAATTCGAACCACGATCGACCGCTATACTTCATTGGGTACATCGGCTCCAGCAAAGTCAACCGAATCCAAGTGGATCCGGGTTCTGCTGTGAGTATTATGCCGCTTCGCTTGATGCACTTCCTTGGTATTCCAGTTAGCAAGTTGGCGTCCACAGGCACTGTTATCTACGGGTTCAATACCAGCGGGTCAAGACCTTTAGGTAAAATCCGGATAAAGTGTCAAATGGGAGATTTGAAGACAGAAGTCACATGTTATGTGATCGATGCCGAGACTTCATATAACTTACTATTGGGTCGGCCTTGGATCCATAGTAATGTTATAATTCCCTCAACTCTCCATCAGTGTTTGAAATATGTCGATACTGATAATAGGGTTAGAACGGTGGTCGCGGATAAGCAACCATTTAAAGGGTATGAGAATTATTTCACTGATTCTCTCCTTTATGGTAACGAATCCGATGATGAATCATCGGCCCAAGGCACGGACAGCGGAGGAGAAGCTGATACCGAAGTCGGATTTGATTACAATGGAGGTTATGTTTTAAACGACATTGTACCCTTTGTAATCAACCTTGACGATGATCAAACGTCAGAGGGCAGTTGTAACTGGCAACTTACCGATAATGAAATAAATAACGATTTAGAGTACTTCCTGTCTCTTGATGATGTGATAAAAGAATTGTACGATAACCCCGATTTGTATATGTAGGCATCGGCCTCCAGCATTCTTTCGGAACAACCATGGTCGTCCCGAACAAAATAAGAGGTGCAAAAGAAGTGATTTACGGTAGAGGAAAAAGCTCTCCATTGTCAAATCATTTCCTAAGTGAAGATGAAGATGATGACAAACCTGGTCGGTATTTATCTAAGTATAGTCCGGAAGCGCGCAAGCTCATGGAAAAGCAATGGTACGATTTCACACTCGGAGAAGGTCTATACTTCGATCGAGGTCCTCGTACCCCAGCCAAAGCGGTATATGTACCAAAAGGGAGACCTGAAGATTATTATAAATATGGGCGAGGCTTAGGCTATGTTTCCTCGTCCGATGATGAATGTGGTTGGCAAATTATCGATCAAATTGCTAACAAGACTAAGAACAGATACTCTTCTGATTCTTCAGCTGGGAATTCTGACACAAGTCTAGGGGAGGCATTCAAAGCCCTAATGGTAAACATGGCTACAGCTGATCCGTCTACAATGGAAGATGATGATCAAATGCCAACATGGGAAGACCCGTGGGTTCATCATCTGAATATGTAGTATGGTGACAGGTTCGAACAGAGGGAACCCCCCACTGAGGATAAAATAGTCCAAGCTAACATGGGCGACGAGGCTAACCCAAAGCCGATATTCATCAGCGATAGTCTTCCCTCAAATGAGAAGGAGGAGTTAATTGCTCTCATCAGGGAGTATATTGACGTCTTCGCGTGGAACTACGAGGATATGCCAGGGCTCGACCCCAATGTGGCAATGCACCGCCTCGATATCAAGCCGGATGCCAAACCTGTCAAGCAACAGCAAAGACGGTTTCATCCGCAGATAATGGAAGCCATTGAAGCAGAGGTTAAGAAGTTGATCGAATCAGGATTTATCCTCGAGGAACAACATCCAGATTGGCTAGCCAATATCGTTCCGGTCATGAAGAAGAACGGTAAAATCAGGATTTGCAATGACTTCAGGGACCTGAATACGGCGTGTCCAAAGGATGATTTTCCTCTCCCAATCACGGATGTTATTATTGACAATACATGCGGATTTAAGAGAATGTCTTTTATGGATGGTTTCTCAGGATATAACCAAATCAAGATGCACCCAGATGACGAGAAGCATACAACATTCAGAACGCCCCTCGGTGTATTCTGCTATACGGTGATGCCATTCGGTCTAAAGAATGCAGGCGCTACATATCAGCGAGCAATGACTAAGATTTTCTAAGAACATCTCAGGAAAACAGTCGAGTGCTACGTTGATGATTTGGTTGTAAAAAGCCGCAACAAAGAAGATCACATCAAGGACTTGAAGACGATGTTCGATCTCATGCGAAGTCATCAATTGAAGATGAACCCTACTAAATCCTTCCTTGGAATGTCTAGCGGAAAATTCCTTGGATTCGTCGTCACCACTAAAGGTATACATATCGATCCTGACAAAGTGAAGGCGATACACGAACTGCAACCTCCTAGAAATCTAAGAGAGCTCAGAGGATTGCAAGGGCGATTAGCTTACATCCGGCGGTTCATCTCAAATCTCTCTGGGAAGTGCCAACCGTTCTCTAAGCTGAACAAGAAAGGAGTATCATTTATTTGGGATGATGCCTGCCAAAAAGCATTCGAAGATATAAAAACATATCTGGCGAACCCTCCTGTTCTCGTTGCACCGAAATCTGGTAAACCGTTCTTGATTTACATCAAGGCGATGAACCACTCGATAAATGCTTTACTAGCACAAGATGACGATAACGGTCACGAACAGGCAGTTTATTACCTAAGTCGGACCTTGATAGGCACCGAGTCTCGATATCCGATGATTGAAAAGGAAAGCCTTGCATTGGTATTTGCAATGCAAAAGATGCGGCATTACTTGGTTGGACAGACGATTTACGTCATTTCCAATGTTAACCCAGTACGGGTATTTATGACGCAACCGGCCTCTATGAATTGGCGGTTAGCGAAATGGGCTCTGCTCTTGTCCCAATATGATTTGCACTTCAAGCAACAGAAGTCGATCAAAGGACAAGCGATTTGTGATCTTTTGACGGCAAACCCGACCACAGATACGGCAGAAATATATGACTTGCCGGATGAAACCCACGAGGTTAACACGACGTCGCACCAACAAGTATGGAAATTATATTTTGATGGTGCTTTGAGGGCAGTTAATAGGGTAATAACCCCAGGAAGTTCTACAGTTTCCTCCGGGGTTTGAGTTGTCTTAATTTCCCCGGGGAAGCATGTGATGCCTCGAGCTTATTCGTTGACTAATCCGTGCTCCAATAACGTAGCCGAGTACAACGCGCTTCTCATTGGACTCAGTTTCGCCAAGGAGCTGGGGGTCGAATATCTCGAAGCTTTTGGGGATTCTCAGTTGATAGTCAACCAAGTCCGTGGAGAGTATGAAGTCAGGAACCAAGACCTGATCCCGTACCACCAGGAGGCCATCAAAATGGAAGAATCTTTTGAAGAATTCTTCATTGAATATATCCCCCGTCTCCAGAACGCTTATGCGGATGCACTGGCAGCACTAGCGGTTTCACTTGCGCAACCTCCCGAAACTGAGCTGTTAGTCACAGTAAGGACGCATCAACTCTGCATACCCATACACGATATGGATATTGAAGAAGAAGATGATGGGGACATAAATGCCAAGGAGGTGAATTCAACTCAAATTGGGTCTGAGTCCCGAGATTGGCGCTTTCCGATCATTGACTACGTCCAATATGGTATTTTGCCCGAGGATGTAAAAGAAAGGGAATCAATCCGTCGAAGAGAACCAAGATTCTTCTATAATACCGAGACCCATACGTTATACCGTAGGGGGTATGATGGTTTATTACTTCGATGCCTTTCGAACAAAGAAGCAGAAGAAGTTCTTAAGGAAGCGCACGAAGGAGAATATGGTGCGCATCAGCCCGGTCCCAAACTGTATGATCGCATCAGGAGAATGGGATATTTCTGGCCAACGATGGTTCGAGATGCAATCGAACACGCACGAGAATGCCACGCTTGTCAGATACATGCGAATTATATGCATCAACCGCCAGAGCAGTTGCACACGTCAACCACATCTTGGCCGTTCGAGACATGGGGTATGGACATTGTCGGTCCCATTTTTCCCCCTTCAGTCAAAGGCGATAGATTCATCCTCGCAATCACCGATTACTTTTCAAAGTGGGCTGAAGCAATTCCGCTCAAAGAAGTGAAGACGAACAACGTCATCAATTTCATCAAGCATCATGTCATATACCGACACGGCGTGCCAAGACGGATCATTCATGACAACGGTCCACAGTTCATAAGCAACGCCTTCATCAGGTTTTGTGACAAGTTTAAAATCGAAGACGTTTCGTCGACAACTTATTATCCCACCGCAAACGGACTAGCTGAGGCTTTCAACAAGACGATCATTAAGATTTTGTCAAAGTTTGTGAAGACCAATAAACGAGACTGGGACGATAAACTCGGTGAAGCACTCTGGGCTTATCGCACCACCATACGCACACCTACAGGGGCCACCCCGTATTCATTGGTATACAGATGTGAAGCTGTGCTACCTTTAGAGATTCAAATCCCGTCACTTCGGATCGCTCTCACAACTGAGATGACGACAGAAGAACAGCATCAAAAACGTCTCGAAGAACTCGAGAGGTTGGATGAAAAGCGCTTGGAAGCTCAACAACAAATTGAGTTATATCAAGCCAGAATATCTAGGGCCTTTAACAAAAGAGTCCGACAGAGAAGCTTCAAGGAAGGAGATCTGGTCCTCGCTACTCGCCGACCGATAATCCTCAATTCCAAGAAGAAAGGTAAATTCGAACCCAAATGGGAAGGACCGTTTGTGATAGACACAGTCTACTCAAATGGTGCATATCGCCGGATTACTCAGGAAGGTACCAGGCAATTAATGTCAATAAATGGGAAGTTCCTGAAAAAGTACTATCCCTAGTACATTCAGGATAACCCATTTACCGGGAAGTTCCTTGAAGAATATTACACTTAATATTCTAGAGGATAACCCAAAATCTTTTTCACCACCAAAATCCCTCACTAATCAATTTCAATTGACAGTGAGTCCACCAAAAATGGCTTTCTGGCCCTCTTGACTCTTTCCATGAACAAGAGGTCCACTTTCAGTTCAGAGTCTTCTCCTTCTCTTTGGTTAAGCCCTCTCATGGCTATGACCAAAGTTGAAGTTTCACTTCGATAAACGAAGAACTCTTTTTTCAGTCTAGATAACCAATCCTATAAAAGGCAGGTTTATCTAGATTTTCCAGATTCTCGGAGTGGAGATCACACTTCTAGTTTTTTTTGCGCTGGAAATAGAATATAAAATTCTTCCTTTCCAGAATCAGGGAATAGAATATAAAATTCTTTCTTCCTTGTTTTCCGGGTTCGCCTTCACCCCAAAAGAAGACCGGGAAATAGAATATAAAATTCTTCCTTTCCCGCACTGATCTTTTCCAAAATTTATCAAATCTAGGATTCATCCTAGGAAGTTTATCCCGAATCCTAAGCAGGGATAAGTCTGCGCCTAACACGCGCTGCCGGTTTAGTCTTTTTCCGCACAAAAAGACACCAGAGTCTGATTCTGGGGTATTTTATCCTGAAACCTAAGCAAGGATAAGTCGGCGCTTAACCCACGCCGCCGGTTAGTTCTTAACCGTCAAAAAGAACACCCGTTCACATATTCAACATTGTGACAGGTTGTTATTAATAACACCAAAATCCATGCCTTACACGCATGGGGAATGTCATCCTGAATCCTAAGAAAGGATATGCCGACGCCTAACACGCGTCGCCGGTTTAGTCTTTCTCCGAAGAAAAAGACACCAGAGTTCGATTCTGGGGAATTTTATCCCGAAGCCTAAGTAGGGATAAGTCAGCGTCTAATACACGTTGCCGGGTAGCCTATTCCCGTAACAATGGCGAAGTCTATGTATTCGACATCATAGCACGAAGTCTAAGGGAGTTCATTCCCTTAGCACAACGTTACATGCGGAACGGATTCCGATAATCCGCATGCTAGCCCGACTCAAACGGTAGTCGGTAAAGGCTAATCAAACCCGTTGATGGCTGAGGGTTTGCCAAAAATCCTATAAATACGAGAGTCACTGACGCATCAGCTTCATTAGTTGGTCTCGTGACTTGAGCATCCAACGACATTCGAAACCCTAGGGTCAACGCCGGACAACGCGTAACCCTAGGTCGACGCCAGTCAACGCGTTGCAATCAAACAGTCAACGTACGACGTTCAAAATCCTAAGGTTAACACCGGACAATGCATAACCCTAGGTCAACGCCAGTCAACGCGTTGCGACCAAACAGTCAACATACGACATTCGAAACCCTAGGGTCAACGCCGGTCAACGCGTAACCCTAGGTCAACGCCGATCAATGCGTTGCAATGAAAGGATCAATACTCCGAAAAGTATACGAGTATAAACTGCTTCTTAATACTCCAATAAGGTATAAGAGTATAAACTATTCCCTATATTTTTGGTTGAGAAGTTCCCGGAGAATATTTTTCCTAAAAATATTCTTAAGGATAACTCAACAATACTATGCCGGACAACGCGTCGCAAAATAAAGACTCAACGCCAACAATCGATGGTCAGTTCTATGTTGAACCAATAAGCACGAGCTAAAGATCAGAAAATTAGGAACCGACTTCAAATTCGAAATTCCGACAACGGTCAGACAATAAATGCAGCACCGAAACTCTTTCAGATAATCGACAAAGCACCGAATAGCCTGAAGGATTGAAGGAATCAAGAACAGAAGCCATTCCAAGGTCCCGTTACACCGACTGAAGGTTGGGACAATCATATCCAAAGTATTCCAGACTCTTTTATAAAAGAACGAGGCTGAAATACTTTGGAGGGGGTATCTGTAGGCATATAAAATTGCTTATAGGTCCCCTAGCATAGCTCGGCACAAACCGACGCACGCGAGCAACGAAATGCATCCATTCGCGTGCGGAATCAAGCCAACGGTTCGAGGAGTCAACGAGTCATCCAAACAAGAGCGGACTCGGATGAATCACGACCGAATCAAGATCGGTTTCGGACTCGAACTCAGAAGTGGATTTACTGCCAAATCAGGAATCAGATTTACTATTAAATCAGGAATCAGATTTACTATTAAATCAGGAATCAGATCTACTGCTAAATCAGATCAACAAATCAGAGTCCGAATCAACCACGAAACCGGACAAAACGACGAAACCCAACGCCTAAGGGGGGCTCGGCCAATTGAGAGCCGAAACTCTGCCGAATTGAAGATTGAGCTTGGAGTTTTGAAGACTTGAAGACTTGAAGATTCAGATCTGGTTCTCGGCGAGCGTCCACGTCACAAAAGGCAGGAGTTCGAGAGAGGTAAAGATCAGATCTGAGATCTACACGAGATCACACTCCGGATCAAAGCTTGGCCTTTGATCCCGAGAATTAAGGGCGATTATTTCCTTGGTGAACTAATCCCCCTCGGCTATTATTTCTTTCGTGAAATAATACCCGTCGAATCGTGTAGATCCGACCGGATCTAGATCACACGGTGGTCCACGGATTAACCCCGGCGTCGGCAAAGAACCCACACAAGCGATCGACTGTAAAACAGGAGCTCGCGATTTGTTCTAAAGGAGAAAGTTGTAATCTTTTTATTTTCTTTGATTTCGTTGTAACCGGATCTAAAAAAGACCGGATCTTTTGTAACCAAAAAAATCAATTACTTGAGATAACAATGAATTCAATGAAGGCAATTTTCACCGCGAACAGTGGAAGAGCTTCAGGAGATACCTATTAACATAGAAAGATCAAAGACGGTTAAAATTGGATCAAGCTTAGTCGAATCTATACGAGGTGCTCTAGTTAAAATCCTACAGGCAAATGCTGATGTCTTTGCCTGGGGACCCGAGGCTATGCCGGGGGTTCTGCCCGAAGTCATCAGCCATGAGCTAGCTATTGATAAACACACCAAGCCGGTTCGACAGAAGAAAAGGCACCTTGGGCCGAAATGCCAAAAAGTGGCAATTGATGAGATCAGATGACTTCTTAGTGCCGGCTTCATCCGGGAAGTCCAATACCCGGAGTGGTTAGCTAATGTTATCTTGGTGAAAAAAGCTATGAATAAATGTCGAACGTATGTAGATTTTACCAACCTCAACAAAGCCTGTCCTAAAGACAACTACTCTCTGCCTCGAATTGACCAATTAGTTAACGAGAGTGTAGGCCATGAGCTACTTAGCTTCATGGACACCTTCTCCTGCTATAACCAGATTTTTATGGCGGAGCATGATCAGGAGAAGAACTCTTTCATTACCGATCTAGTCATTTATTATTATAAAATGATGCTCTTCGGTTTAAAAAATACAGGAGCTACCTATCAGAGACTTGTTGCTAGAGTCTTTAAGCACCAGATAGGGCGTAATATGAAGGCTTATGTTGATGACTTGCTCGTGAAATTAAAGCAAGCACCCGCCCATATCTCAGACTTGGACGAGACCTTCTCCACCCTCCGGCGTTATCAGATGAAGCTTAATGCCACTAAGTGTGCCTTTGGAGTATAATTAGGGAAATTCTTAGGTATTATGATCACCCAGAGGGGTATAAAGATCAACCTCGAGAAGATAGCAGCTATTGATCGACTGCCAGAACCGCACACACTAAAATACGTTCAAAAGATGAATAGAAAGGTTACAGCTCTAGGTCGATTCCTCTCTAAATCTGTCGAAAGAAGCCTCCCCTTCTCTAAAATTCTAAGGGGAAGTAACAACTTAAAGGAAAATACGGCTTCGAGATAGAGTGCAGTGTCGCGTTTCAGGATCTTAAAGCCTATATGAGTACTAAACCACTGCTGAGCCAACCCATGAGTGGAGAGACATTGTACCTATACATGGCTGTCTCCTCGAAGTTGTTAGTCCTGTTTTGGTTTGGGAGAAGGAGAATATTCAAAAGCATGTCTATTATGTGAGTCGAATCCTCAAGGCAGGCGAACTTAATTACCCTCTCATAGAAAAGGCTGCATTTGCCCTTACCATCCTCAGTTCAAATTGTTCTCTGCAACTCGGGAACATAAAGTTAGAATCGCTAGTAATCGTGGATCAGCATGCCATGGTGAATATGTACCCGGGCCCTGTACACACCCCCTGTCACACCCTGGAAGTGGGTTTCGCTCGAAGCATCGGACCAATGATCACCCATGACTTCTGTGTACCACTAGTGCCACAAAGGATTTTGGTCGTCTTATTGGCGCATACCACGGTGGGGTTTGCGATTGGGGTGAAGTCGTAACAAGGTAGCTGTAGGGGAACCTGTAGCTGGATTGAATCCTGAGCGATGGAAATGCCCTCGCCTACTTGACTAAACTAAGGACTTGCAAGCAAGAAAATGTATGCTTATGTTGAAAGTTGACTTTTCCACTTTCCTTCTTGTTCATCAATCTCCAATCAAGACAAACCGAGCACTACGGTGAGACGTGAAAACACCCGAACCCATTTTGACCTTGATATGTGGAATCGTCTCATGCTATATGTACTGAAATTGTTAGTTCTACATCCTTATCCTGAACAAATTGAGTTTGTATAGGCATTTTGCACGCAGCTATTTCAATAGCTGCTCTGGCTACAGTTTCTGAGACTCTGCACATTTCATAAAGTATTCGACCCGGTTTTATAGCGAATACTATATATATATTCAGGGAAACTGCTAGGAGACTCCACCCATACTTTCAGGCTCATGCTATTATTATGCGAACAAGCCTACGTTTAAAGAAAGCACTTGGTAACCTCATAACTTCAGGAAGGATGGTTACATGGGCAGTCAAATTGAGCGAGCACGGTGTTCAATTCGAGCCCAGGACAACAATCAAAGCTCAAGCTCTAGTAGACTTCCTAAATGAATCAACTTCTACAAATGATGAACCACATGCACCTCCGCCATCTCATCACCTAACGCTTCTAGCACCTCTAGCAGTCCAGGCATCTACCTAATAACTCGTAACACTTAGGAGTACGACTTACCTGAATACAACTCATAGTGGTTATTGAAAGTTGATAGATCTTCTGGAGAAGCCGATAGTGGAGCATAGGTGGTTTTGAGAAGCCCCGATGGGTTAATGCATGAACACTCCATCTCCTTCGATTTTTCAGCATCGAACAATGAAGCCGAATATGGAAACCTTTCTCGCCAGCCTCCAAACGGCACAAGCACTAAAGGCAGAACACCTTTATATTCTAGCTAACTCATAATTAGTCATTCATCAAGTCAATGGGCGATATGCAACTAAAAACTCGAGAATGACCTTGTATCTTAAAGCTGCTAAAGAACTTCTGACCTACTTTTTAGAATTTAGGGTAACCCGAGTTCCTCGCGCTCTTAATACCCGAGCGGATGACCTCTCTAAGATTAGGTTGATAAATTCGAGAATCAACTTGGGACCTGTCTACATCGACACTCTTGAATAGCCTAGCATATCGGAACCAATCAAGATCATTTTGGAGACGGAGGCACCAGTAACACACTATTGGCTGGATCCCATCATCCTTTATCTAACACAAGGTACTTTGCCTGAAGATTCGGCCGAAGCCAAGCTCTTACGAAGGAATTATCGCTGCTACCTCATGATCGACGAGCGATTCTATCGGATGTCCTATTCCACCAGTTGTATCGGACCCTACTTATAATGCCTTAGATTGCCCGAGGCTAACTATGTACTTAGAGAAATACACAAAGGTACTTGTGGGAACCATCCTAGGGCCCGAACTCTTATGCAAAATGTCATTCGCTATGGGTATTATTGGTCAACTATTCTCACTGAATCAAGATGACTCATCTCTCATTGCCAAAAATGATAGATTTTCGCATCCATACCCCGAGCGACAGCGATGGAGCTGACTCCCATCGTGAGCCCAGTATTGTTCGCCCAATGGGGACTTAATCTGCTGGGACCTCTCCCTTAAGCTTTGGGACAGATGAGATTTCTTATTGTAGCAATCGATTATTTCACCAAATGGATTGAAGCTGAACCGTTGGCAAAGATTGGTGAGAGTAACGTCATGAGTTTTGTATAGAAATCCATAGTTTGTCATTTTGGCGTACCTCGATCCTTTGTGACCGACAATGATACCCAATTCGATAGCAGAGGCTTCCGCAGCTTTTACGAAGAATATAACATTCATCTTAAATTCTCTTCTATCGCCCATCCACAGTCCAATGGCCTCGCAAAAGCTACCAATAAATGTATCTTACAAGACTTGAAGAAAAAAGAGGACACCACGCTCATGAATTGGGTTGAAGAATTTCCCAACATTCTATGGTCGTATCGCACAACTCACAAGAATTTGAGCGAAGAAACGCCATTCAAGTTAACGTATGGCACGAAACAGTTACTCCTATAGAAGTCAGTACGTCAACAATCTGTCTGTGATACTTTGATGAGGAATCAAACTCAGAAGGACTGCTGATTAGGCTTGACCTTCTAAATAAGACTCGAGAGAAAGCACTTCGAACTATGGTACTATCTATTGATCATACAACCTCACCAGATTGTCCATATGCACCTTTGAATGGATAAGTAGAAGAATAGCGAGACTCTCCTCGTTACAGCCAGAGTTTGAAACTTGAGAGGCCATGAAAGACTTTTTCTTAAGAAAGATTAGAGGAATATCAAGAATTTTTCAGAGCAAAGGTTAGTAAAAAAACTATCTTAGCATCAAGAGGCTATTTATAAGCTTTAAAGGAAGAGTATAAAGGGATTTCAAAGGACGCTGTGATTTTCGAAGCGACCAGGCCAGATCCACCTTGGAATCTGAAGCAGTTCATTCAAAACACGAAGCATTACCCTCATTTAATGCCACGCGTCCTAATACTTGAAAAGTGGGAGATCCTCCCTTATATCCATGACACTTTGTCTCCCAAAAAGACAATTTAAATATTAGATGATGTCAACCATGAATAGCGGAGCTAACAATAGTGGACAATGATGACAAGCCACGTCTCTAAGGTAGAGAATTCTTGGTTTCTCATCCTCAGCAGTCCTGTATTAATCAGAACATATCTTATTTCTCTTAGAATCGACTGAAAGCAAACTTCAAGTGAAAGGGGCCAACTGTTATCGTGTTCACTCACTCAATATATGGATGTTTGCAAAATGATACAATGAGAGTCCTAGCAAAACAAACTCAACCCTTTGGCTAACTCCCACAATTTTCTCTCGGCCTTAGGGAAAGAAGAGCCCTAGTCAACTCTCAAGAGTTCTAGGCATTCGACTTCTCAGTCGAATTTTAAGCTCATGGTACCTCTTCAAGTAAATCCAATGCACTCCTCAATCGGATAACAAGCACTTGGCTCTTTATCAAGGTAAGCCCAAGGCACAGCATATGGTCGAAGCCTCTAGTACAACTTGACCATCATGGCTAATTACAAGACCTTGGTACCTTATCAAGGTAAACCTAAGGTACAATCACAGAGGTCGGCCCCCATTGACTTATCAAGCCGACTCTTATGAGTCGACACCAAAGGCGTTATTGATCGGCACGAGAGATCCTGACCTCCCATAAGAGTTGACATCTTTACATCGACTCGAGAGATGGTTATTAGCTGAGACGAGATGACATTCCAACCAGTAGGACAAGCCGACATTCCTGAGTCGAGGCGAAAGGTGTTGTCGGTCGACCCTATCATCAATGACGACCCTACTTAGGGCACTCGACCACTCACTGGGCAATTCTCAGAGGCAACTGGAGGGACATCTCCTGCTACCAATTAAATTGAGAATTCGATCTCAGCTCATAACCTCTATCCCAGAGCATATGTCGACATCTCCGTCCACCTCGGACAAGCCTTATCTAGATTTTGGCCTGATATGTCTTCATGACTTGTCAGCTCAATCACTTCCCAGAGAATGCGGAGACACCCTATCCCATGCCGAAGTGACTTCCCCTCCAGTCACCAGCCGACACCTATAAAGCAAGGGATGATTCAGTATGCCCACGTGCCTTCTGCCACGCTATCAATCACTTTTTGGAAAATACGGAGACACCCTCTCTCGTGACGAAGTGACTTCCCCTCCAGTCACCAGTCGACATCTGTAAAACGAGGGATGATTCACCTTCCAGCTCACATTTTATCACCGCTATTTTACATGGCCGAACATATCAATCTGCCGAGGATCATCCTCTTTATATACAAATGCTATTCGCCATAGCGCAAAAAAGAAAAGGGAGGTGAGCAATCTAAAACCCCCTAAAGCATAGATGACACAAAAACAAGAACACACAGTTCTTCGTCCAGATAGAGGAACTCACGTAGATCCTCTAGGCATGCACCTTGCCACCTTAAGAACCACATCGGTCCTTGACTTTCCCCTTCCCCACTCGAGTTTCACTAACTTGACCGTCGGAGGAACCACGAGGGAACCGGTCCCCGCCCTCTCACAGGTTCTTCTTATCTATGCAGCGTGGAAGATTGGAAGATTTTCCGGTGCCAACAATTTTTCTATAATTTTTAAATATTATGTGAAGATAAATTATAGATGAATTCTAAATTTCTATTAAATAACATAATTAAATAATTAAATAATAGTGTGACCAAATGTTTTGAAAAAGTGAGAAAATATATAATTAATAAGAGGTTATATATAATTAGTGAATGATTAATTATAACTAATGACATATTTGAGAACTATCAAACTTAAGAGGGTAAAATAGAAATCAAAAGTTTTGACAATGCAATCCTCTTTTATATGCAATAAGTATAGATATAGATAAGATAAGATATCTTCAAATTGTAGGGAACATGAGCTTTGATTTTGATTGAAGAGTAATGATCCCACGTATTTTATCTTACACTATCGAAGTTGTCTGAGATTTGGTCTTGCCATTAGCATTCCTTTTAAAACATGAGAGTAATGCTAATCTTCGGTGCACAATCAGATTTAATTAGTATTTATGCTGGACATCGTTGCTACATGACAGCCCATGAGTTTAAAGGCCCATCCAAATCAACATTAAAAAATGGGCTTAACGACGTTTACTCAACATATCTTCCAAAGGAATCTGAAGATTAAACTTCATTTATTTGACAAAATTTCTTAAGCATCTCTAGAAATCTTGAAAGAAGAAAAGAATGCAGTTTCCATCTTTGTCCTTAACAAAAAAATTGTGGCAACATGCTGAAGTAGTTTCCAAAACTAACTTGCTAAAAATAAGACAGATTAACTAAATATAAACTTTTTAGTTTTCTCAAAAAAAAAATATAAACTTTTTAGTTCTTTTAACATAAACTGTCCTCCTTAAAAATAATTTGTAGGTACGTTGAAAGTAGACTTTAATTACTATGATATTGATCATAATAAATTGCTTTCAAAAAACATTTGTTGGGACTCATGTAAGTTTAACTCAACTTGATCCTGGATATCCGAAAGTTGTCTACCGTTCTTGTTCTCAATGCCGGCGACCGTAAAAGTGTTAATTAGCTGCGGCTAATTAATATTAATATGGTTAGCAACCCAAAAAAAAAGCTAAATACATGTAATGGTTATTTGGAAAAATAGTTGTCTAATCCAATTGCGACATTCTTGGGTCATGAACGTGACTGTCACCATCAAGTTTTACAGCTTAATTTCTACCCAAACTTTGTGGCACCGAATCAAAAGACAAGTCGATCTATGCAACGCAAAAGTTTTTTGTTTTCTGGTAGTGCAGAAATGACTTCAACGTGGGTCTGAAGGAAAGCTTGGGTTGATGGAAATTATGCCTCACGTCACTCTACAGATAATTTTAGAAGAAAAATGCCTTACGAACCCAAAAATATGGGACCCTACATGGGACAGGTAAGGTGTCGGTTCCCTATCTCATGATGCATTGTTCATGAGCAGTGCATCATGGGACAGAGAGCCGACACCTCACATGTCTCATGTAGGATCCCATGTTTTTGAGTCTCTGTAGCACCACCCATTTTAGAAACATTTCTTTATATTAACATTTAATAAAGACCTCAATTTCGAGAGCTTAATTAATGGTGAGCATCGAGCCTATTGTCATTAGACTATTGACAAATCTTTTCAACCATGGAAGACTTATTAACACCTACCTTCTTGGAGAAAAACATGACTGATCTTTTGAAATTCATGCAAACATGCTTTTGCTAAGGCCCAACAATATTTGACACTGTGCAGATCATTGTTCTCCGTGTGAGAAAAAGTGGTTTTGGCGTTACACCGTGAACTGTGAAGAAGGTTCAGGCTTAATGTATCACTATGGGTTTAATTGCGGATAGACCCCTGTACTGTAGCCAACTGCAGATAGGCTCCTTGCAGTTCTATGGTTGCATGTAGACCCCTGAGTGTTTTGATTATCTATCCTATCAGAACCACCTGTATTCGATGGGTGGTTTTGAGCCACACAATAGGGGGGCAAATTCTTATTTTGCCTCCTATTTAGTCGAGCAAAAGGCACAGAACCAACACCCGCGTGCGGACAGTTCTGGTAGAAAGAGAACTCATGTATAGTTTGTTATTATTATTATTTTTTTTAATTTTTTATCGCCCTTTGACGTATACGAGAATCAAACCCAGACCTCTCAACGAGGGAGCAATATAACTTTGTCATGTAACCTACTGGGCTACCATTGTTATATATTGTTGTTGTTTATTGTTATTATTATTGCTATTATTATTATTATTATTATTATTATCATCGTTATTATTAGTAGTCCCACCACTACCCTCAGGAGATCTCTATGTCTACTACTACTGTTGCTACTATTATTAGTAACATCTTTAGGAGATCTATATGCCTATTTGTTGAAAAGCATTAACTTTCTTTCTTTAATTATGAGGGTAAAAGAGTTTTAAAAAATTCAATCAATGGTCTTACATGCCACACTAGAACTGTAGGGTCTATCCGCAATCAACCCAATTATTATTTAGGGACTCTTGGACATAGGCTTAGAGCTCATTCGTCAAATGAGATACGGTGAGTATGAAATGCACCTTTTTTTCTCCTTATATTATCAGATGATTAAGATGAAAAGATTAATTAATCTCTCAATGAAGATACTGTTGCGCGCAACGGAAATTTCGGCAGCACTTCGGCAGCACAACAAGAGAGTCAGATTGCAATAAGAATTCCCGTCTCACCAAGGAGACAAGAATCTGAAGCGGATATCTCAACCAAGTGAGATATCGGCTCTTCCTCTCATCAGTTCTAGGACTGACCTGTCGAGGGATCCTAAAAGCTATTACAAATCACACAAAAACAGTACAACCAACGTTTTTATGTGGTTCGGCAAATTGCCTACGTCCACGGGGCAAGGAGGGGGGAGATCTACTAATAGAGGGAGAGAATACAAATAGGGTTTACACAAGAATCTCACAAATAAAACCCTCACACAAACTCTCAAATCCCTCACAAAGCTCTCTCAAAGGGATATACAAAACCCTAAAAGAGACTACACAAATCTCCTCAACTGCAGCCACAAAAAGGAAGAAAAAACCAAACTGCTTGCACTGTTTCCTTTCTCCGTAGCCGCAAACAAATCTGCAGCAAAAATTCCCTTTGCTCGCACGCAAAAAGAATAGCAGCCACACAACCAAATTAACCTCGTTTGCACTAAACCCTAATGACCGATTAATCAGCTATTTATATAGCTGCATATGCGGGTGGGCCGGCCAGTTTCTTTGCACAGAAGCAAATCCACGCGGTGAAATCAATTCCGCGTAACAATCACACACGTGGGTGGACCCCACGTGGACCCCACGTGTTCACAATTCTCCACCTCGGTGAAGTTTTCCCAAAACTGAGCCGACACTAAAGCATCCAAATGTCCCACTTATTGTGTCCAGTACGCCGCAATCCACAACAAGTCGAGAACCCGAACGAGAGTCCAAACAATCTCACCCCCATCAACTAATCCAAACCGGCTGCATCTGAAAGACTGCCTACGTATCCTCTTGCCCAAGGAATCAAGCCAAACGTAGTTCATCCAAATGGCCGCCAACGGCCTCAACAATCACGAATGTGCAACAAGTTTCGACAATGA
>NC_033801.1:27382225-27383966 GCF_001876935.1 Asparagus officinalis
TTCGTGTTTTCCATAAATTAGTTTTAAATTAATTAATTTGAAAGGACTAAGTGGTCATTATGGGGGCTTATTTTGTAAAACTTATAAGTTATATTGGCCTTTAGTGATTTTTGACTTTTACGATAAAGTTGGCATAAATTGTTTTTGGTAGAATAGTAAACTTTTGGGTCAAACCTCTTATTTAGGTGACTTAGAAGCTAGTTTTTAAGAAACTGAGATGTACCAATTTTTCATTTTTTATTTTTAATGGAAGAGTTCGTGTTTTCCATAAATTAGTTTTAAATTAATTAATTTGAAAGGACTAAGTGGTCATTATGGGGGCTTATTTTGTAAAACTTATAAGTTATATTGGCCTTTAGTGATTTTTGACTTTTACGATAAAGTTGGCATAAATTGTTTTTGGTAGAATAGTAAACTTTTGGGTTCGTGTTTTCCATAAATTAGTTTTAAATTAATTAATTTGAAAGGACTAAGTGGTCATTATGGGGGCTTATTTTGTAAAACTTATAAGTTATATTGGCCTTTAGTGATTTTTGACTTTTACGATAAAGTTGGCATAAATTGTTTTTGGTAGAATAGTAAACTTTTGGGTCAAACCTCTTATTTAGGTGACTTAGAAGCTAGTTTTTAAGAAACTGAGATGTACCAATTTTTCATTTTTTATTTTCTAATGGAAGGTATAAGACCTATAAACATCAAAAAGTTATTATTGAATCTTTTCCAACAAAAATATCTCCGAGGTGTTGAGAAAACTCAATACTCAATCAAAGATATCTCAACTACTACCAGTGAAATTAAAGCATACTGTAGAAAAAAAAATTTGAGGAATATTCTGTGCTTTTTAATATTTCTTATGGGCATATGATAGTTTGATAATCTTAAAACTAAGGAACCATTCTTTTGGTATTCTAGACAACATCAAACCAAGCATCTTAGGAGGTGTTTGTTTCAAACCCTATAATTTTAGGACATGGATTTCACCATGGGACTTGAAATCCATAGGTTTTTAAACATGGGTTGAGATTTCTAAAATGTTGTTTGTTTCATTAATATTTTTGGATATATAATCTTATAATTTGTATTTTGTTTATTTCAAACTCAAATTGTAGCATTACAAATTTTAGAATTTGAAATCTAGCCTAATTCATCTCTCAAGGAGGGGATTTCACAAATGCTATAATATATTAGTTTTTTATTATTTGATTATTCAATATCTCAAAATTTATTTTGAACCAAACAAAGGTTATGGAATCCATAAACTCAAAAGAACCCATTTTTTCATCTTAGAATTTGTAATCCACCCTATATCCAAAAAAAATAGTTGAAACAAACACCCCATTAGACAAAGACTAAAACATCTAGAAAGCCTAAAATCCTAGAAAACACAACAAACAAGCATCTATAGATACCACAAAACCCAACGCTAATGCAGTCAAATCCCACCCTCTCCGAATCCCATCTTCAAAATGAAAATAAATAAATAAATAAACGAAGAAAGAAAGATTTCCCCACGATCCACCCACAAAACCCAACGCTAATGCAGTCAAATCCCACCCTCTCCGAATCCCATCTTCAAAATGAAAATAAATAAATAAATAAACGAAGAAAGAAAGATTTCCCCACGATCCACCCACAAAACCCAACGCTAATGCAGTCAAATCCCACCCTCTCCGAATCCCATCTTCAAAATGAAAATAAATAAATAAATAAACGAAGAAAGAAAGATTTCCCCACGATCCAC
>NC_033801.1:27383976-27384109 GCF_001876935.1 Asparagus officinalis
CTCCATTTCGAGCTGCTCCTCCTCCTTTGTTCCCCTTCTTATTTACCCAAATTAAACAAACTTTGAATAATTAGAAACTAATTAAAAGAATATAATAAAATGGAGACGGAAACATACCGTTACATGGGGCGAT
>NC_033801.1:27388315-27396104 GCF_001876935.1 Asparagus officinalis
TTTTTTTTTTTTTGAAATTGGTACTTTTGGATATTATGACACGGTTTGAACTAGAGTATAAAAAATATGGATATTATCACATTAATTATAAATAAAAATTACATCTTAACGTACTCAAGTCATGTTTAATAATCCGTTGAAAAAGGTAATCTCAACATTTTTCATAAAATCGCTTAATATTTTTCTCGTCATGTATGATTAAAACATGCTAAAAATTGATGGAATAGTTTTTTTTTTTTTTTTGAAATTGGTACTTTTGGATATTATGACACGGTTTGAACTAGAGTATAAAAAATATGGATATTATCACATTAATTATAAATAAAAATTACATCTTAACGTACTCAAGTCATGTTTAATAATCCGTTGAAAAAGGTAATCTCAACATTTTTCATAAAATCGCTTAATATTTTTCTCGTCATGTATGATTAAAACATGCTAAAAATTACATTGAAAGTTATAACGTGTATTATATCATATCTTTGGATGTGCTTATCTATGAAAAGAACTGGATTAGAATCAGTTAAGAGCTAATTTTCTATTAAATTAGTTTTAGTTTGAATCGTGGGAGTTTTAGTTCAGACTAAAGCTAATTTAGTGGGTTTTTTTTTTTGCTACAAAAGCTGGGCCAATATTAGCCCACAATTCTGCCAAAAAAAAAACTCAAAAATGAATTGGGTTCAATTTTAATTAGTTTTAGAAATTTACCAAAAACACATTTTCAGATTTTGTAATTGAGAAATTATTATTATTATTATTATATTATATGGACACTTATGATGGTAAGTTTATTATTATTATTATTTTAACGTTGTTACGGTTTTTGTACAGGCAGAGGCGCTGATAGAGCTGCTGAGGCAGCCGAGATCCGGCAGCACGAGGGACAGAGCAGCGCATGGGTCAGATTGAAGATGGAGGGAAAGGTGGTCGTTACGCCACGTGGCGATTTCTGGTGAATGGGCGACGTGGGCTTTGTCTTTTGTGCCGCGTGAGATTATGAGGTGTAAATAGGGGTGGTGGGGCCGGCGGGAAGCAAACCGAAATGGAGGGATGAGTGTACATATCATATCTAGTGCGATAATAGATGTCTACCTTTTGTTCTTTTTCTGTTTTATTCTGGTTTTTCTTTTGTAATCCTTTTCCGGGGCTGTTAGGTTTCAGGTTTCTCTCTGTTATTTTCAAAGCTCCATTAAGATATTGGGGTTTTTAATTTTGTCCTTGATATACCTTTTTTTTTTTTATGTGAATGGTTAGTCACTCTGTATTCTGTCTTCGTTCAAAGAACGTGCAATGTCTCAAGCGTTATTGTTATTATTATTATTTTCTTCTTGAGTAGTTCAAGCCACTAGGGAGAAATGTGGATTTATTCTCTTGAATTTTCAAGTGATTATTCATTAAAGGCCCAGATTTTAATTTGTTCTGAGCGGAAATGAAAACTACTATAAATTGTGAGAAGGAAACTCTCAGGTCCCATTTGTCAAAGGGTTAAGTGAGAGGTTAAGGAGATTTAACCCCTTTTTAATCCGCCAAACACAAAAAATTTATACAAAGGTTAAAGTGAGTTAACCCTTTATAATTTGACAAACACAAAATATATAGAAATGTTAATCTAACCCCTCTAGAGGGATTAAAATAAGTTAAACCCCTCAAAATGAGAGGTTTATTATTACTTCTATTTAGAAGGATTAAGAACTAACCCCGCTAATTATAAAGAAAATAGTCAAAATCCCTATTATTCCCAAACACCAAAAATGATCATAAGGGTTAAAATAAAACTTATATAACGGGTTAATAATTTAGTCATTCGGATTATCGAATGGGCTAACTATGTTAATCATTCTCCTTAATCCCTCTTCATTAACTCTTTGCCAAACGGGACCTAAGGTAATAGAATATATTTCTTATTATATTAGCGAAGGACTTGTACAAAGTGGAATCCAATGATATCTACCAGGGTTAATTGCTTATTAGTCCTTTACATCATCCTTACTTACTAAATAGTCCTCATTATAAAATGGATAGGTGGGGATATAATTTTTAGAGCTATTGATGGCGAGGGTATAACGGGCAACCAAACTAATTCAGTTACGTTTAAACCTCGTTGTAAACAACACCTAACTAGAGGAACGGATTGGTGATAAAACTACTGAAGATTTAATGGACTAATAACTAAATAATGAGATTTGAGGAACTATTTGAGAATTAAGGATGATTCAAGGGGCTACTACGCAATCAACTATATCTCCAAATTTCAGTTTACACTCCCTTGATAAATTTGCAGAAATAGAATTCTCTTTTTACCGAAGATGGAGGCAAGAACGGCCAGTATAAGCAACGGTTTTTCATTTTCACTGCGTCGTTCAAACATTCCATTGGAGCAAGTTCCATCGATGCCGCATAAACGACTTTCGAAGATAACAAGCGACCACACGGTGATGATATTGATAGCTCTGCAGTTCTACCAAACCCCACCAATCTATGGAAGGTGCTTATACTGTGACAGGATATTCTTTGTCTTGCTTCGAAACAGACACTTGTGAATTAACACAACTAAGAGAGGTTTTGATGCTTCCGGTGTCTTTAGTTGGTTTTGATGAAAGGACAAGACATCTATACTTAACATCACATAATGCACCAAACTATTGTAATCTACACTTGTTCGTTACCCTTGCCCCAAAATATACACGTTATATTGAACATTTTCTCACATTTTTTTAACAACTAGTTGAGATGCACGTGAAATGCACGTGGTTGAATATCATGATTATTTATATTGATAAAAATAGTAAAAATAAAAAAGAAAATAAAGTTATTTTGTGAAATTGATCATCAACTCAATAATCTCCATCTCAAATGAAATATTGTTATTGGTTCCTTTAACTTAGATTGTGGCAACGTGATCTAGTATTTGTAAGTTATAAACACATTAATCTAGTACAACATCTCTATTTATTAGTATCTTGAAGTCTTTAAAGATGAGTGATCATTCAATTCGCAAAGAAATTTTGCATATGAATTTACTTACAATATGTCCATTAAACTTTTAGCTGTGGTTTGTGTGACGCCCCTGGTTTTACACATGACTGCAGTCCAATGTGAACCCAGAGATATCAAACATGTCATGCACTCATACTGTGCAACAACAAGTTTCACCAATCACAATAATATTCTCTAGTGGAATCAAAAATAAAGTGCATGTACAAATAGACGAAAGAAAGAAAATAACTGCAACTGACATGATATAAGAAAGAATGTCTCACAAATAAATCATGTCTCAATGAACAAGTCTGGAATATATCTATCATCATGAAATATATGAATGTATCACGACATAGATCAACTAAGAATGTATCAAGGCTCACTGCCTTTACAAAATGAGAAAAATAAAAAAAAACTCTAATAACTGAATATAAGGTCTGTCTAATGTGGAGTCTCATCTACTGGCTCATATGACGGCAACTATGTAAGAACTCTATCATCATGCGACTCTCCGACACTCTGAACCGCCTGAAAGAAAAATAAAAATAAAAAGAAACAAAAATAAAAGCGTCAGAGCGCTAAAGCAAGATCACCTCCATCCGACCATAGGTGAAGGGCTACTACATGTAGTGGAGACTCTATCTATTAAGCATAATCTACCTAAATTATTTTTCCCGTATCCAATGGAATTAATACTTAGAAATCTACAACACGAAACGTAGTACGTCGAGCGAAGTAATTTAAATAAGGAAACTCTCATGTATGTATCATATGCCTTAAATAGTAGATAACTAAATATTAAACTCAAACTAGAACTGAAAGCAAGATAAACTAAAAAGTAAAGCCTCATAACCAACGTCAGCAGTTTCCAAAAATTCTTAACTAATTGCACCCCGTGCAAAACAACAAATAGGTATATCAATCTCTGCGCATAACAATACATAAACAAATAGGTATTTCAACCTCCGTGCATAACCTGTTGGCCTTCTTGTTTTGATGATGTTTAACAAATAATTTATCACTAATGTTTTTGTCTAGTATTTGTATTTTCTTATTTATTATAGACAAACAACGTAGTTGGAGGATGGATGGAATAGAGCTTACACGATCATATCAAGAGGAGGTTGGAAAAATTGTGGAGTGAAGCATCGTACAATTCAAGTTCAAGATCCAAGTTTAGCTTCATCCGCAACGTATACCAAGTTGAGCTCAATGAAGATCAAGATCAAGCTTGGGTAATTTAGTTTAGGATTTATATTATGTGTGTTAAGTACGTTAAGCTCAATATCTATACACACACATTGTAACAACCGTAAGTTTTAATACGTATTTTAAATAAATTTTTCTCGTATTTAAAATATTATATTATATTTTATTAATACTTTTCCTAATTTCTGGAATTTTCTGAGTTTTTAAAATAAATAAATAATAAAATATATAGTCTTGTATTTTAATTCTGCTAAATATTAATTTACGGTTTAGTGATTTTATATATAATCATTTGGTGATTAATATTATTAATGACCTTATTATTATTGATGTAAACTTGAGTATACTACAGTAGTATATAAATATTAATAAAAAGATTTTTGGTTGATTATTTATTATTAATATAATTCAAAATATTATGTGGAATTTTTGAATTTTCCCTCGCTTATTTTTCTCATTGAATTTGAATTCCTACCAATTTTTCCACAATCAATTCAAATCATTCCCCATAATACACCTTCCTTTTCTACCCCATATTCTCTCACATCATTCTCTCTCTCCCCTTCCATAAAATAAACTTTTCTTTTTCTTTTCACCGTACACCCCCCCCATCTTCAACAGTTCACTCAAAATAAAAAACCCCATCTTTTCTTTCTTTCTTCTTCTTCCTCAAGCACTGAACCCGACCGCCCTCACCTCACACCCAAGCTCATTATCCTATTTTCTTGATAGATTTCGTTTCGTCCATATCTTATCACTCTTTGACTCCGGAGTTTTCCACAGTTCGTGTCTCATCGCTTCGCGACTATCCTCTCTCCTATAACTTCTCTTTCCTTGTACCGGCCATTATTTTCTATATTGCTATTTTTACACTATATTTTATTTGATTTGACTTATATATCATGATTGTATTGATTTCTGTATTATTCATTACATTATTTTATGTATCACATACAATGTTATGTTACATGTTTTCACAAGACTATGTTACGTGTACATTTTCAATTGTTAAAATCATGTTCATTAAGTGTTTCGTATTGTTCTAGACTTCACATATACATCACATAGCATATTTGATATTCATATTATTTTCTTGTGTTTAACTATATTTTTGCATAGTTATATTGCGTATGTGTATGCTTTTTTGTCATACCATCTACCATTTACTTATGTTCTAGATTATCGCATGGTGTTCATATTTCGTGATATACTTTAATAGATTCATGATTTTAATATTCTGCATATACACTATATTCTTATCCCTTACATTTTCAATATATAGTTTTTATCAGTTAGTTTTGTCTTGTTAGATTGTTTTAGTATGTTCACATTGGTTCCGTTATTTTTAAGAGTAATGTATTTCTATTTTTATATTCAAGTATTTATTCATATTATTAGGTTTGGAGTTGAGTAACTAATTATATAGTTAATTTGTTACATTACCTCGTACCATTAGTTATTATTCTTTTTAAACTAATATAAAGATAATTCTAAATAGCGTTTGTTAGTATGTATAGTAATTACTCATGGGTTGTTTATAGTATGTATGCGTATTTGTTGTTGTTACTTTATTTTCGATATGTAATATTTTGTCGTATCGATAATATTCATTGTATACACATATTATTTTCCAGTGTTATTTTATAGTGTTTTTAGATTTTTTTATGTCCTTTTGTGTCATTGTTTGTTATTATTCTTTATTCATTAATTACGTTTACTTGTGTTGTGTTTTACTTTTTATTTTTATATACTTACTATTCTATCTTTCGTTATAGTGTATTCACGTAGATTAATATATTTACGATGTATACTTTTTATTAATTTATAGTCATTCATCATTTCTAGTATCAATTGTGTTTAATCGTGTTCTGTTTTATATTTTATCAGTGTTTATGTTCACATGTTCATCAATCATCCATTATATGTTTATCTATAGTATATCGGTGTTTTATTATACGAAATTATGCTCTTCTTAAGTTTTTATTTATTTATAAATCTATTTTATCTTCCATAGTCATGTTTTATGTATTATACATCTTTATTTGTTGTATATTATGTTGATTGTATTTATGTGATTTAACTACTATATCATATATTGCTACATCTGAATTAATTTTATACAGTAATAATTATTATTGTTATATCTTGTTTATATATGTTATTTTTTCCTTATGAATATTGCTAATACTTCTGATTTATTATATTGTTTGTCGAATACATATATGGTTATGTCCTTATTACGTCTTATATAATATGCCTATTTTGAATCGCTTGTATACTCTTACGACTATTTTTATCATATGATATTTTGTAACTATTTACAAGTCTCTTATGTTGTCCTTTATACTTATCTAAACTATATATACGTTTGATTCTTTGCTATTTTGTTTTGATTATATGCTCTTCAAGTATTTCTTTTGCTTTTGCTTGTATATGATCCATTTATTATTTGTATGGTGTTTTTGTATTTTTGTGTATATCATGTTTACCATCTGCTTACGTATGAGTGAGTTATGTTTCATTGTGATCCTTTTATCTTCCTTATATTCTTTTTGATTATTTATATTAATGAGTTGATATACTTTATCATATATGTTCTAGTGAGTGACAATTGTTTGAATTGTGTATTCATATATCTCTAGTGTTTTATTTTAGCAAATTGTATATTTCTATTGTAATAACTTAGTGTTTGTGTGTCTATATTTTGACTTGTGTTTTTCTCACGCTCTACTTATAGATATGCAAATTATTTGAATTCTTCTCTATATGCGTTGAGTTGAGTCTTTATTTTCACATCTCTGTCCTTGGGATCTTTTTAATTCCGAGGACGGAATTTGTTTTAAGGGGGGTAGGATGTAACAACCGTAAATTTTAATACGTATTTTAAATAAATTTTTCTAGTATTTAAAATATTATATTATATTTTATTAATACTTTTCCTAATTTCTGGAATTTTCTGAGTTTTTAAAATAAATAAATAATAAAATATATAGTCTTGTATTTTAATTCTGCTAAATATTAGTTTACGGTTTAGTGATTTTATATATAATCATTTGGTGATTAATATTATTAATGACCTTATTATTATTGATGTAAACTTGAGTATAGTACAGTAGTATATAAATATTAATAAAAAGATTTTTGGTTGATTATTTATTAGACCTTATTATTATTGATGTAAACTTGAGTATAGTACAGTAGTATATAAATATTAATAAAAAGATTTTTGGTTGATTATTTATTATTAATATAATTCAAAATATTATGTGGAATTTTTGAATTTTCCCTCTCTTATTTTTCTCATTGAATTTGAATTCCTACCAATTTTTCCCCAATCAATTCAAATCATTCCCCATAATACACCTTCCTATTTTACCCATATTCTCTCACATCATTCTCTCTCCCCCCTTCCATAAAATAAACTTTTCTTTTTCTTTTCACCGTACACCCCCCCATATTCAACAGTTCACTCAAAAGAAAAAACCCCATCTTTTCTTTCTATCTTCTTCTTCCTCAAGCACTGAACCCGACCGCCCTCACCCCGCACCCGAGCTCTGACCGCCGCCCGACGCCCCGCTTCGCCGCCGGCAAGCCCCAAACC
>NC_033801.1:27396300-27398325 GCF_001876935.1 Asparagus officinalis
CCGCCTTCATCACCGAAAACACCAGCTCCAGCTCCTCCCATCTGAAACCCACGACCGCCCCCTACACCACCGCCCCACTCCCTCGTTCGACCCACCGCCTGAGCCGCCGCTTGCACCCCTGACCGCCAGCCTCGCCGCCGCTCAGCCAGCAGCCGCCTCCGACCACCTGAGCCACCGACCAGAGTTCCCCAAACCCGACAGCATATAGATCCACTTCGTCGCCAAGCGCTGTGCCGCTCGCCTCAGATCCCGCTGCCCATCGCTGAACAGTCCTCGCCGGAGCTCTTTCCGAGTTCGCCGTCATGCCCACCGCGTCAGATCCGACACGCGCCGTCAACGTCGATTCGTTCGACGAACCCCAATGCAAGATCCTGATACTCCTTTAACTTGATATTCAATTCTTAGACTGCTCTAAATTAATTAGCTGCTTGCAAGATCCCGTTACTTATTGACTTGTCATTTCAATATTTATATCTGTTAGTAATTGGTTAATTAAATTTGTCTGAGATATATTATTACATGCGTGAGATTGTTTGACATGAATAGCTGTGTGGAAGTTTGTTGTGTTATCATTAGTTGTTACCCAATAGGAGAGACTGTACATAAAGACGACTTCTGTTAAAAGTATGATTTATAAGCGTGCTTCAAAGCATGGCTATACTTGCTCGACATCGATATCCCGATGTGAGGAGTCCCGAGTTCCCTTGATATCGATATCCCGGTATGAGGTTTCCTTGATTATTATTATTATTATAGCATTGACTAGACGATGCACTCTTGATCGGACGTGTTGTGGGTCACGGTTATGTTCATAGTTTTACAGAAGTCGTTCCACGGTAGCTCCGTGGCTAGTGCACAATATTTCATGTACAGTTGCGTAATTAATATGACAAACATGAGGTTATAAAGGGGAACTGGACGGAGAATATAGCATATATATAAACGGGCACAACGCTTTCTTGTTATCTTGATATCGTGATTGTTATGTACATGGGCCAGAGGGCCAATACTTGACTTGAAGGCGGCCCCCGGATGACTTTACGGGGACCCGATTATATACATCAAAATATTCTTCCCCAATTCAAATAACATGTAAAACATGAATAATATGCTTGCGTGCTTCTGTGGTTTTATGAGATGTAGACTAGTTGTATTTCTTTTCATACATAGATCGGGATTAATATTTAATTATTTACAATTCGAGACATATGGTATATACATGAGGGTTTCCTTGTTTGGATTATTTCGCTCGACGTACTACTTCTCTTGTTGTAGATTTTTAAGTATTAATTCTATCTAGTGTATGCCCTTGTAACTTGGATGATTATTCTGATCGCTAGCTGCATGATTTCATTACCCGATTGATTTACGTATTCTTATGATTATCATGTTTTGGTCGTGGATTGCATGTTGATTTTGTTGGATTTCAGTTGTACGTTCTTTTGTTGTTTCTGTTATCGTATCGTTTTTCGCATTGGATTTCCGTTCGTTCTATTTTCTTTGTGGGGTCGGGTCTTGCCGTGCGCCATGCACCTGACGTACACCTGTTTTCTCTGGTGTACGTCAGACTTAGAGGAAGAACAGGTTCAGCTTGGAGATGCGCCAGAGCCGGAGGATTTCAGCAGGAGTGTCTTGTAGACGGAGCAGAAGAAGGAGTTGAAGCCTATTCTTTGAAGGTTCCAGTTACTATGTATTTTGTATCTTTCCAGCATTCTCTTATTCATATTTGTATAAGGGCACGTTTGACCTGTATCTTATGTCTGGGATGATTTACCATTTATGATATGTCTATTTTTATTCTGGGTTGTCTTTATATTCTTGCTATGTGTGATCGGGGACCTGTGACTTCGTATTATATTTGTTTCTAGACGCTTAGCGTATTGGATTGAGAAGAAAAGAAGAAAGAAAAAAAGTAGAGTATATTTCATCTCAATCTAATACGTCGCGGGCTTGTTCACGTTCCGATTCCCGGGTATTTTGGGAAGCGGGGCGTGACAGGTTTTTTTGGTGGCCCATGCAGGTCAC
>NC_033801.1:27398745-27468594 GCF_001876935.1 Asparagus officinalis
TCAGCATGCAGCAGAGAGTTGGTCGGTCGACCGATGCGGTCGACCGAGAGCTCCATCGGTCGACCGCACCGGTCGACCGAAGATGTCTGTTTGTTTTCTTTTGTTTTCGACCTGGATAGCGGTCGACCAAAATTTCCGTTGGTCGACCGAAATTTTCGCCGGTCGACCGCCGTATGTTCAACGACTAGTTTTTGGTCCTTTGCCCAACGGCTATTTTCTGGGTTTTATCTGGGGTTTGCTGTTGGTTTTTCTCCCCTATATAAACCCTCCAAGTCCTTTCTAAACCAAGCCAAGAAGTTTTTAAAAGAAGTTTTTAAACAAAGGTTTAAGCTTGTTTAGTTTGGTTTAAGCTTGTTTTGGGTTTGCTGTTACAAAGAGGAGTTCACATCAGCTATTGAAGAGTTCATCTTCAACATTTTTTCATCCTCTCTTTGTGTTTATAGAGAAGTTTCCTTAACTCTATTTCCTAGCATTTCTACTATTGTATTTCATATCAATCTTATTGCTAGTTCTTATTGAGTTAAGTTTTTATTGAATCTCATTGTTACACACACCCACTTGAGCTTATCGTATTCGCATACATAGTATATTAGGGTTGTGAGAGATTGTAACATTGAGTTGTGCTTAATTGAGTTCTCATCTATTGTAGAGAACAAATTTATATTTGTTACATTGAGAGTTGTGTAAGGTTTTCGGTGAGCTAGAAAACCTAGTGTGTTGTGAAGTTTTCGGTGAACTAGAAAACCGATTGTGAGGAGTGACGTTGATCGGTGAGCGTTGAAAACCGACACTGTGAGGTGTAAATATTATTCGGGTGAGCGTAGAAAACCCGGTTGTGATAGTGGATTTCTCCCCAGGAGTGGGGAGCGGAGACGTAGGACGGAAGGTCCGAACTCCGTGATCATATAATGTGTTTGAGTGTGCTTTGGCGTTCATTTATATTTATGTTCATATCTTATATCGTCATTGTCCATAGCTCATTATTTACATGATCCACTATTTAGTTCATATTGTTTACCCCTTTTGTTAGTTTCATATCCTTGCATATATCATATTGTATATCTCTTTGGTAGGATATATTATCTTGTATTAGTTTATATATCCTTGCATATATATTTTATCATATAGGATATATCTCATTTTGCATATTGCTTATCCTAGCTCATATATCTTGTTGTATTTCATACTTGCTAGGATAACTTGTTAATTAATTTTAATTGGTATTTAATCGGATTAGATTAGCATAAGACCCTAATCACCCCCCCTCTAGGGTCTAACAATTGGTATCAGAGCTTGGTGTTATTTGATTTAAGGTCTAATCGCCTTGAGTTAAAGATCCAAGTTATCTTTTTGTGCTAATCTTGTTTTGATTGCATTTGTATCTTGTCTGCATATTTTTACAAATTATGGATATGAATGATGCATCTTGTTTATGCTATGATTCTAGTGTTGCTCCTAAATTCAATGTTTTCCCCTATGCTCAATGGTGCTTTAGATTCAAAATATTTGTTTAATCTAAAAATATCGATTTATGGGAAATCATTGATTGTGCTTATATTGTGCCCACGTTGGAGAAATCCAAGTGGAGCAAACATGATAAAAAGATGTTTATTATGAACAAGCTTATGTTAGAATTTTTGTTAAATGCATTTGATTCATTTATGTCTAACAAGCTTTATTCTTTTGATAGTGCTTATACATTATGGAAATTCATAGAAGCGCATCAAGGAGACTTGGAGGCGATCCGAAAAGTTTTGGAGGATCCCGCTTCAAGTTCTAAAGGAGCTTCATGCACACGGCCACTAGACGATAGCCCTAGTGAGGTTTGCGAGTTTGAATCTATTAATGATTTACCTAATGATGAACTTGCTTGTGCTAGCAAAAAATTATTGCATGCCTTTAAAAAATTGCAAAATGATTTTAATGATTTAAAAAGCAAGCATGATGTTTTAGAATCCAATCATGAGGAGCTAGTGTTAAAATTGGATGTCATTGCAAAAGAAAATACCATGCTTAAAGAAATAATGACATATTAATTTTAGAAAATAAAAAATTAATCACATCTATAACTAGCTTATCTCATGAAAAAGATAATGCCAACTTAGAAGTAGAAAACATACAAAATAATACTGCTTCCTTTATAAATGATTATTTATGTTCTACTTCTAAAAATACATATGTGCCTAAAAATGAAGATTTGAATCTTATGAAAAATAGTACATAAGAAGCTTATGGATATGTGTGCCAAGACTAAATCAAAATCATCCACTCATTATGCACACATGTATAGCAAAACTTATAAGTGTTCTATATGCGGCCGTCAAGGTCATTTAGCTAAGTTTTGTTATGATGCACACAAACATAAAAATGTCAATGCTCCTTGTGCATTTCATGTAGCTTCTTCATCACATGTACACACACATGCACCCATTATTCATCATAAGCATGCTCATGTGTATAGATGTGATCATTGTGGTCATCTTGGTTATTTGGCCAAATATTGTTTTGATTTGAAAATTAAATCTCATTTGCCAAATGCTTTTAGTAGACCACATGGTTTTAAATGTGATGTTTGTGGTAGGTTTGGACATCTTGCTAAATTTTGTTTTGATTTGCAAAATACTCTAAATTTGCAATTTGCTCCAAAAAGACCACATTTGTTTAATGATGTTTCTCATTTGGAAAATAATTTTAAAAGAAAATTTTTATTTGCAAATGATTCCTGTGCACGAGCTAATGGTCCACAAAATCAAATGGATCTCTTTCATTGCACAAATTTTCCCGTGCACGAGCTAATGATCCACAAAAACAAATGGATCTCTTTCATTGCACAAATTGTAATCGGAAGGGTTATTTGAATGAATATTCTTTTGACCATGTTAGTGCACCATATGTGCCCAAGAGGGTTCATAACCCTAGGGCCTTGAGCTTAAATGATAGGGGCCATGTCCCTAAATCTTTTGGTACTAAGAGTTCTTGGGTACCAAAACAAATTTAAATTTTAAACCAAGAATTGTAGTATTCTTATTCTTCCTTTTTCTTGGTTTTGAAAAATTATACTGACTATGTTTATATAACCCTCCGGAGTTATTGGGTGTTTATTCCCAAACATTGTTTACTGGGTGCTAAAAATGTTTATATGGGTTATTATTAGCTCAAGAGCTAGATATGGTTGCCTCTCTTGATTTTTTAAAATCAATGATGATTTGATTTTATGTCCTTATATGATTTACTTGTGATTTATGATTTCATTGGTTAATTTGTTTTCATTTGATAACCTTTTATATGATCCCCTCTAGGGTCTAACAATTGGTATCAGAGCTTGGTGCTCTTTGATTTAAGGTCTAATCGCCTTGAGTTAAAGATCCAAGTTATCTTTTTGTGCTAATCTTGTTTTGATTGCATTTGTATCTTGCTTGCATATTTTTACAAATTATGGATATGAATGATGCATCTTGTTTAGGCTATGATTCTAGTATTGCTCCTAAATTCAATGCTTTCCCTTATGCTCAATGGTGTTTTAGATTCAAAATATTTGTTCAATCTAAAAATATCGATTTATGGGAAATCATTGATTGTGCTTATATTGTGCCCACGTTGGAGAAATCCAAGTGGAGCAAACATGATAAAAAGATGTTTATTATGAACAAGCTTATGTTAGAATTTTTATTAAATGCATTTGGTTCATTTATGTCTAACAAGCTTGATTCTTTTGATAGCGCTTATACATTATGGAAATTCATAGAAGCGCATTAAGGAGACTTGGAGGCGATCTGACAAGCTTTGGAGTTTATTAAATGCATTTGATTCATTTATGTCTAACAAGCTTGATTCTTTTGATAGCGCTTATACATTATGGAAATTCATAGAAGCGCATCAAGGAGACTTGGAGGCGATCCGACAAGCTTTGGAGGATCCCGCTTCAAGTTCTAAAGGAGCTTCATGCACACGGCCACTAGACGATAGCCCTAGTGAGGTTTGCGAGTTTGAATCTATTAATGATTTACCTAATGATGAACTTGCTTGTGCTAGCAAAAAATTATTGCATGCCTTTAAAAAATTGCAAAATGATTTTAATGATTTAAAAAGCAAAATTAAAATTGGATCATGTTTCTTTAACTTCAAACGTTGCTAGTTTAACTCATGAAAAAGATAATGCCAACTTAGAAGTAGAAAACATACAAAATAATACTGCTTCCTTTATAAATGATTATTTATGTTCTACTTCTAAAAATACATATGTGCCTAAAAATGAAGATTTGAATCTTATGAAAAATAGTATTTCATATTTAGATTCAACTTTGAGAACATGCATTAATAATCATAAGAAGCTTATGGATATGTGTGCCATGTCTAAGAAATCATCCACTTATTATGCACACATATATAGCAAAACTTATAAGTGTTCTATATGCGGCCGTCAAGGTCATTTAGCTAAGTTTTGTTATGATGCACACAAACATAAAAATGTCAATGCTCCTTGTGCATTTCATGTAGCTTCTTCATCACATGAACACACACATGCACCCATTATTCATCATAAGCATGCTCATGTGTATAGATGTGATCATTGTGGTCGTCTTGGTCATTTGGCCAAATATTGTTTTGATTTGAAAATTAAATCTCATTTGCCAAATGCTTTTAGTAGACCACATGGTTTTAAATGTGATGTTTGTGGTAGGTTTGGACATCTTGCTAAATTTTGTTTTGATTTGCAAAATACTCTAAATTTGCAATTTGCTCCAAAAAGACCACATTTGTTTAATGATGTTTCTCATTTGGAAAATAATTTTAAAAGAAAATTTTTATTTGCAAATGATTCCTGTGCACGAGCTAATGGTCCACAAAATCAAATGGATCTCTTTCATTGCACAAATTGCAATCGGAAGGGTCATTTGAATGAATATTGTTTTGACCATGTTAGTGCACCATATGTGCCCAAGAGGGTTCATAACCCTAGGGCTTTGAGATTTAATGATAGGGATCATGTCCCTAAATCTTTTGATACCAAGAGTTCTTGGGTACCAAAACATATTTAATTTTTAAACCAAGAATTTTAATGTTTTTATCTTTCTTTTTCTTGGTTTTGAAAATTATGCCTTAAAATCTTTTGGTTATGAAAAAAATTTTTCTTGTATCAAATCTTTTGTTTTCATGATTATTATTTTTGTTTTGATGAGAGGACTATGTTTATATAACCCTACGGAGTTATTGGGTGTTTATTCCCAAACATTGTTTACTGGGTGCTAAAAATGTTTATATGGGTTATTATTAGCTCAAGAGCTAGATATGGTTGCCTCTCTTGATTTTTTAAAATCAATGATGATTTGATTTTATGTCCTTATATGATTTACTTGTGATTTATGATTTCATTGGTTAATTTGTTTTCATTTGATAACCTTTTATATGATTTTCATGTTCTTATTCTTTTGATTTCATAAATCTATTTTTGATCTTTATGTTTTTGTTAATGAGACACTATTTTCATATTGAGATATTTATATGTGTTCTTATTATCTTCATGTATGTGAGTAAATTTTTTAGCATGCTCTTATCTATGCTTGCTCACATATGTTTGCCATGATCCTTTATTACATATATTTTATATGACATTTTGATAGGGGGAGCTATTCCCTATATTTGCTTTGTACTCACCCATGCTTATTGATAGGGGGAGCTTTCGCTCTCTTCATACCTTTGTCCCCTTTTTGATGTTGTCAAAGGGGGAGAAATATTGTGAGTATATTCTTTCTTATTTATATGCATGTGAATTATAAATTATATATTTATTTCCTTCATGCATATACTTCTTTTTGTAAATTGTTTGTCATCATCAAAAAGGGGGAGATTGTTGGCATTCTTATTTTGATGATGTTTAACAAACAATTTACCACTAATGTTGTTTGTCTAGTATTTGTATTTTCTTATTTATTATAGACAAACAACGTAGTTGGAGGATGGATGGAATAGAGCTTACACGATCATATCAAGAGGAGGTTGGCGGAATTGTGGAGTGAAGCATCGTACAATTCAAGTTCAAGATCCAAGTTTAGCTTCATCCGTAACGTGTACCAAGTTGAGCTCAATGAAGATCAAGATCAAGCTTGGGTAATTTAGTTTAGGATTTATATTATGTGTGTTAATGTGTTTTTGAAAACATTGCATAGAATATGCAATTTTGTGAAAATTCTGTATTCTTAGTTTTTGGACTTAACAATAATCATATACATATTTTATTAAGTCTATATAATCATTGTGCAAAGTTTCAAAACATGGTTTAGCAAAACATCAAAATTCAAGTATCTCATATTTTTATGTTTTGGACTATTTTGTAAAATAATGATATTTTTCTTTTGGGAGGTCCTTTATAATAACCAGTTGTTGTAGCATGCTTATTATCATGTCTACAATCATTCCCCAAAGTTTTATATTTTTTGGAATTTATTTGATATTTTTAAACAGTGTTTTAAAACCAGTAAACAATTTTCTAAATCAGATTTTCATGTATCAGATTTCGGTCGACCGATCCGGTCGACCGCTCATATGTTCATTCGTCAGTGGGCAGCAGAGAGTTTGTCGGTCGACCGGTCCGGTCGACCGAGAGCTCCATCGGTCGACCGCATCGGTCGACCGAAGATGTCTGCTTGTTTTCTTTTGTTTTCGACCTGGATAGCGGTCGACCGAAATTTCCGTCGGTCGACCAAAATTTCCACCGGTCGCCCGCCGTATGTTCAACGGCTAGTTTTTGGTCCTTTGCCCAACGGCTATTTTCTGGGGTTTGCTGTTGGTTTTTCTCCCTTATATAAACCCTCCAAATCCTTTCTAAACCAAGCCAAGAAGTTTTTAAACAAGGGTTTAAGCTTGTTTAGTTTGGTTTAAGCTTGTTTTAGGTTTGCTGTTACAAAGAGGAGTTCACATCAGCTATTGAAGAGTTCATCTTCAACATTTTTTCATCCTCTCTTTGTGTTTATAGAGAAGTTTCCTTAACTCTATTTCCTAGCATTTCTTCTATTGTATTTCATATCAATCTTATTGCTAGTTCTTATTGAGTTAAGTTTTTATTGAATCTCGTTGTTACACACACCCACTTGAGCTTATCGTATTTGCATTCATAGTATATTAGGGTTGTGAGAGATTGTAACATTGAGTTGTGCTTAATTGAGTTCTCATCTATTGTAGAGAACAAATTTATATTTGTTACATTGAGAGTTGTGTAAGGTTTTCGGTGAGCTAGAAAACCTAGTGTGTTGTGAAGTTTTCGGTGAACTAAAAACCGACACTGTGAGGTGTAAACGTTATTCGGGTGAACGTAGAAAAACCGGTTGTGATAGTGGATTTCTCCCCGGGAGTGGGGAACGGAGATGTAGGACGGAAGGTCCGAACTCCGTGATAATATAGTGTGTTTGAGTGTGCTTTGGCGTTCATTTATATTTATGTTCATATCTTATATCGCCATTGTCCATACCTCATTATTTACATGATCCACTATTTAGTTCATATTGTTTACCCCTTGTGTTAGTTTCATATCCTTGCATATATCATTATCTCTTTGGTAGGATATATTATCTTGTATTAGTTTATATATCCTTGCATATATATTTTATCATATAGGATATATCTCATTGTGCATATTGCTTATCCTAGCTCATATATCTTGTTGTATTTCATAATCTCATTGTGCATATTGCTTATCCTAGCTCATATATCTTGTTGTATTTCATACTTGCTAGGATAACTTGTTAATTAATTTTAATTGGCATATAATCGGATTAGATTAGCATAAGACCCTAATCACCCCCCCTCTAGGGTCTAACATAACCATGCAGAAACAAATAGGTATATCAACCTCTGCGCATAACCATGTGAAAACAAATAGGTATATCAACCTCTGCACACACTCGAGCAGAAACAATAATATAGGTACACCGACCTTTGCACACACTCTAGTGTGGATACCATAATATAGGTTTAACAACCTCTAAGCACACTCTAGTGCAGATACCATAATATAGGTTCAACAATCTCTGTGCACACTCTAGTGCGGATACCATAATATAGGTTTACAAAACTCAACGCACACTAGTGCGGATATAAATGTCAAAGGAAAAGTGTACTCGAAACAATACTTAATAAAATCCCACTCTAGGGTATCAACACGTGTACTATAACACTATTCATGTATAATTATGATCACATATGTACTATCATGTAACTCGAGCCTCGAGCTCGCATTTTAAATCAAAACAACATAATGTTAAGAAGACCAGCCTTAGTAGTTGACTACTAACCGTAGTAGTCGACTACACTAAGTCTACTCAGACTCTGTAAAACATGAATTAATATTAGTAGTTGACTACATTGTATACTAGTCGACTACTCTGTAATCAGACAGGTTCTGTACAAACTAAACTGGACATTAGTAGTCGACTACTACTCTTAGTAGTCGACTACTAAGTGTTATACCCTAGAGAGGGGGGGGGGGGGATTAGGGTCTTATGCTAATCTAATTCGATTGAAATGCCAATTAAAATTAATTAATAAGTTATCCTAGCAAGTATGAAATACAACAAGAATATAAGCTCGGATAAGCAATATGAGCAACAAGATATATCCTAAGAAAGAGATATAGGCAATGTATGTGCAAGGATATATAAACTAACACAATATGATATATCCTACCAAAGAGATATACAATATGATATATGCAAGGATATGAAACAATCACAAAGGGTAAACAATATGAACTAGATAGTGGATCATAAAAATTATGAGCAATGCACAAAGGCGATATAAGATAAATACAAAAACAAATACGCCAAAGACAAACTCAAACAAGCAATATGATCACGGAGTTCGGACCTTCCGTCCTACGTCTCCGCTCCCCACTCCCGGGGAGAAATCCACTATCACAACCGGGTTTTCTATGCTTACCCGAATAATGTTTACAACCACGCTATGTCGATTTTCAACGATCACCGATCAACGTTCACTCCTCACACTCGGTTTTCTAGTTCACTGAAAACTTCACAACACACTCGGTTTCTAGCTCACCGAAAACCTAACAATCTCACAATGTAACAAATATAAATTGTTCTCTAATATAGATGAGAACATAATAAAAGCTCACACTCAATGTTACAACTCTCACAACCCTAATATATTATGAATGCAAATACAATAAGCTCAAGTGAGTGTGTGTGTGTAACAATGAGATAAAATCAAATCTAAACTCAATATAAAACTAGCTTTAATAGAAATGATAATTAACAAATAATTAATAAATAAAAGCTAGAGTAGAGTTTACAAAACTTCTCAATAGATCAAGATGGAGAGATGGAGATTTGAGGCCCAAACAAGAAGATAATCTCCTCCACTGGTGAAAGCTAAAATAGCTTTGAACTAAACCCTTAAACAAGCTTAAAAAAGCTTAAACCTTTTATTAAAACCCTTGTTTAAAAACTTCTTAGCTCATATTGAAAGAGAGCAGCAATAGGGTATTTATACTCACTCAAAAACTCAGCCAAAACTCTCAAGCAAAAGTCCAAAAAAGCCGAGAAAAAAAATCGGCTCAGAAAATAGACTTTGAGAAAGCAACGTTCATATTGGCGGAGCGGCGGTCGACCGAAAATTCTGGCGGTCGACCGATGCGAGATCTCGGTCGACCGGTGTGGTCGACTGACAAACTCTCTGCTGCCTACTGCCGACAGAAACATATGAGCGGTCGACCGGATCGGTCGACCGAAAACTGATACATGAAAAACTGTTTTTCTGATTTTAAAACCCTGTTTAAAAATATCAAATAAATTTCAAAAAATATAAAACTTTGGGAAATGATTGTAGACATGATAATAAACATGCTACAATGATTGGTTTCCAAAAAGGACTTCCCAAATGAAAAATATTATCATTTTGCAAAATAGTCCAAAACATGAAAATATGAGATACTTGAATTTTGATGTTTTGACATAAACCAACTTTTAAAACTTTGTGAAATGTTTTTATAGACTTAGTAAAATATGTATAAACTGATATTAAAGTCTATAAACTAATAAGACAATATTTTCACAAAATTACATATTCTATGCAATAAGTACTAAAACACAATAGAGTATGTAATATCATAAAAACCAAAACACATGCATGTATATATATAACTATATATATGCATAGAAACCAAAACTTATGTATATATATAACTATATATATATACGAAGAAACCAATAAATGTGTGTGTATAGATATTGAGCTTAACGTACTTAACACACATAATATAAAACCTATACTAAGTTACCCAAGCCGATCTTGATCTTCAATAAGCTTGACTTGGTACACGTTGCGGATGAAGCTAAACTTGGATCTTGAACTTGAATTGTACGATGCTTCAACCCGACATTCCACCAATCTCCATTTGATATGATCGTTATGGCGCAATACATCCATCCTCTAACTACGTTGTTTGTCTACAAAACATAGGAATGCACAAACACTAGACAAACAACATTAGTAGTAAATTGTTTGTAAATCATCATCAAAACAAGAAGGCCAACAATCTCCCCCTTTTTGATGATGACAAACAATTTACAAAAAGAGATATTTGCATGAAGGAAAAGAATATACAAAGTATAATATATCATGCATATAAGCAAGAAATAATATACTCACAATATTTATCCCCCTTTGACAACATCAAAAAGAGGACAAAAGAATTAAGAGAGCGAAAGCTCCCCCTATCAATAAGCATAGGTGAGTATCAAACATGTATAGGGATTGATCCCCTATCAAAAAGCCATATAGAATATAAGCAATAAAAGATCATGGAAAACATGTGAGCAAGCATAAAAAATATGCTAAATATCACTCACATACAAAAAGATAAAGAGAACACATATGAATATATCAATATGAAAAATAGTGTCTCATATCAAAGAACATAAAAACCATGTGTAAAGATAGATTTATGAAATCAAGAGAAAAGGAGCATGGGAATCATGCAAAATGTTTTTAAATGAAAACAAATCAATCAAATAAAATCATAAATCAATTTTCAAAAATCAAGAGAGGTAATTATATCTAGCTATTGAGCTAGTATCAACCCATGTAAACATTTAAGCATCCGGTAAACAAGATTTGGGAATAAACACCCAATGATCCGGGGGGTTATATAAATACAAACCTCTCATCAAAACAAGATCAATAATCATGAAAACAAAAAAGATTTGATCAAAGAAATTTTTTTTCATAACAAAAAGATTTTAAGACATAATTTTCAAAACCAAGAAAAGGTAAAAATAAGAACATTAAAATTCTTGGTTTAAAAAAAATTAAATTTGTTTTGGTACCCAAGAACTCTTGGTACCAAAAGATTTAGGGACATGACCCCTATCATTTAAGCTCAAAACCCTAGGGTTATGAACCCTCTTAGGCATATGTGGTGCACTAACATGGTCAAAAAATATTCATTCAAATGACCCTTCCAATTGCAATTTGTGCAATGAAAGAGATCTATTTGTTTTTGTGGACCATTAGCTCGTGCACGGAAAACATTTGCAACCATAGATGATCTCTTAAGATTATTTTGCAAATGTGAAACATTATCAAAATAAAACTTTCCTAAGTGGCCATATCTACCACAAACATCACATTTAAACTTTTGTGGTCTTTTAAAATTATTTGGCAAAAGTGAAGTCTTTTTCAAATCATAGCAAACTTCTTGCCAAATGGCCAAAACGACCACAATGATCACACTTGAACACACTAGCATGCTTATGATGAACTTTATGAGAATGAGCATGTGAATGTGTAAGTGTGCAAGATGAAGAAGCTACATGAGATGCACAAGGAGCATTTGAATTCTTAAGTTTGTGTGCATCATAACAACACAAATGGAGCACTTGTAAACTTTGCTATACAAGTGTGCATAGTGTGTGGGTGATTTTGTAGCACTAGATTTAGCACACTTGTCCATAAGTTTCTTATGGTTATCAATGCATGTTTTTAATGTTGAATCTAAAGATGAAATGTATTTTTTTCATAAGATTCAAGTCTTCATTTTTAGGCACATATGCACTTTTAGAAGTAGAACATAAATAGTCATTTATAAAAGAAGCTGTATCATTCTTTATGTTCTCTACTTCTAACATGACATCAATCGTAGCATGGGATAGGCTAGCAATAGATGAGATCAAATTTTTATTTTTCAAATTTAATAAGTCATTGCTTTCTTTAAGCATAGTATTTTCATTTTCAATGACATCAAATTTGGACACTAGCTTCTCATGATCGGATTTTAAATTATCATGCTTGCATTGTAAATCAACAAAATCTTTATGCAATTTGTTAAAGGCATGCAACAATTTTTCACTAGCACAAGCAAGTTCATCATTACGTAAATCATTAATGGTTTCGAACTCGCAAACCTCACTAGGGCTATCGCCTAGTGGTCGTGTGCATGAAGCTCCTTTAGAACTTGAAGCGAGATCCTCCAAAGCTTGTCGGATCGCCTCCAAGTCTCATTGATGTGCTTCTATGTAAGACCCCGTAGATTTTTGAGTATGTATATGTACATCAGTAATGAGGTTGAGTGTGCTAGATTTCAATCATATGCAGCAGAGTCCTAGTATGCAGAATCGTGTCCTGTTGTTATTTAGTCTCTGCTGAGTCGACTCATTATATCATGAGTCGACCCATGAGTCATGAGTCGACCCATGACTGTCATGAGTCGACTCATCGGGGTTTTTCTGGTTTTCTGGGTCGGGTTTGTTTGGGTTTCGGGTCGGGTTTATCCACTTGTATATATTCCCCTCTACCCGAAAACACCTCTTTTGATCAGAAAACCCTAGAGAAACCCTAGCCTTTTCTCCCCCTCTAAACCCTAGCTTGTTTTTGGGATTTCTTGGGCGATTTTTGGGGATTTTCAGCGGCTTTTCATGGATTGCAGCGAAGGGGATTATTCATCATCACTTCTAAGGCGAGTAACATCTCGCCTAACCTTTCTCCCATGTTTCTAATTGTTTACAACTGTTTTCCATAAGTTTTATTGAGCCTAAGACTTATTTTCAAGTATAAACCAACATGAGTAGACCCTAGGTTCATCATGAGTCGGCTCAACAGGTTGAGTCGACCCATGACTGTCATGAGTCGACTCACGAAGTCTAGCTGTGTTGTCTTTTTGTTTCTGCTGAGTCGACTCGTCAGTATACGAGTCGACCCATTAGTCATGAGTCGACCCATGACTGTCATGAGTCGACTCATGAAGTCCTTTCCTGCTATTATTTGGGTTCTGCTGAGTCGACTCATATTGAGCACGAGTCGACTCATCGTAGTATTTTTCTTTCTGTTTCGTTCGTGCTTCTGTTTAAGTCATCTGCTATATATATGTATGTATACAGTGTTTATTTTTTTAAGGGTACTACCTACCAACTATGGACTTGAGGAGTGCCTTGTTTATTGAATATTTATTTGTAGTGAATATGATTTTACCTATCCATGTGAGATGACCTTTCGGACATAAGTTTAAGTCAGTACAGTAGGGTATGTTCGGGTATAAGACATGCATACTTCCTTATACACAGTCCTTGTGCTGGACTATAATCCATTAAAGTCCTCGTGTTGGACTATAATCCATTAAAGTCCTCGTGTTGGACTATAATTCATTTTAAATCATGTTTTAGACTTTTGCTAAACCTTGAGCATGTTACGTAATCAAGTTGGGTACATGATATATTGTATTAGGCTGGGACATGATAGCTATCTAGGTTGTGCATGATACCTATTGTAGCTCTGTCATGTTTACACTTTATTGGTAGATATGAGTATGTATTCTTTTCTTTATTTACTTCTTATGACCAACCTCGGGTTTAATATTTAGGGATCTACAATTTGAGATACAAGGTATATACATGAGGGTTTCCTTGTTTGGATTATTTCGCTCGACGTACCTATGCTCGTGTTGTATTTCCCTAAGTACTAAAACCCATTAATGTTTGTGTAAATGATTTATATTAGTATGTATTAACTGTATTTTTCATGTACAACGAGCCCTATCCCTTGGGGTTGGTTGTGATGTTGCTCGCTAGCGCTTTGATGCTCGTTGTCCCTCCCCCTTTCAGGTAACGAGCCAGGAGCCCGGAGAGTCGCAGGTTGACGGCGATGCACTTTAGCTTCAGCCATCTATTTTAGTTATATTTTCTTTGAGCTCCACTGTAGACTTCTGTTTAGGCATTTGAGAGTTTTATTCTAGAAGTTGTAAAGGCTATGTGCCTTATTTTCTCTTGTCAGACATTTTGTATTTTGAGACTTGATGAGAACTCCAGTTTATTTATTCCAGACATTTATTTGTACTCCAACATATTAGATAGTGAAATATTAATTTGATCTCTATTATTTCATCAGTTGATTCCTGTATAACCTTTTACTTGCTTTGTACTACACCTGTTGCTGATCCCACTAGAGAGATAGAAATTGTGATGGTGAAACATGTTATTGCACGGTGTGGTGCATGGCAGGTTTGACATTTCTGGTTTCACCTCGGACTGCAGCCTTGTGTGAACCCAGGGGCGTCACAGTTGGTATCAGAGCTCTAGTTCCAGTATCCTTATGATCATCCTGTGTCGAGTCGTGGAGCTAGATTAAAGTTTCTTAGGATTCATGTGTAGAGTCCGCTAAGGATTTCCTAGTATGAGTGAGGACGATATATGCTTATATCTCAGAAATTTGAGATTTTTTTATGACAACTATTTTTGCTTAAAGTACATGTGTGAATATTATGTGATGTGGAAATCATATTGTGATGAACTATGTATGTACGTCTACTTTGACTCATGAACCTTATTTTATTATGATCAGAGAGATGGTAGGACGTGGGAGACCCCGCACTCGAAGGGCCGCTCAGGCAGAGCCCTAGCAGGCCCCACCTGAGCCGCAGTAGGCCCCACCTGAGCCGCAGCAGGCTCCACCCGAGCAGGAGCAGGCACCACCAGAGCCGCAGCAGGCTCCTCAGTATTTGGTGGATATCATGGCTCCTCTTATTGCCAGGATGACAGCCATTGAGGAGTTGGTAACTACTCATATAGCACCACGGACACCACCACCACCGGTAGCTCAGCAGCAGGGAATACCAGCCATCCCGATCAGAGAGAGAGAGAGAGAGAGACCCAGAGGTAGCACCTGCAGCTATTCCACTAGCGGTACCAGATAGAGCCACGGGTCAGGAAGCTTGGCTCCGTATAGTAGAGAGGTATCAGAAGATGCGAGCACCCAAGTTCCAGGGGTCACCAGACCCTCTTGCAGCACACAAGTGGAAGAAGGATGTGAGCAATATACTTGACATACTCAGTGTAGATTCGGTTCAGAAGCAGAGATTGGCATCTTACAGTCTAAAGGGAGATGCCGGGAGATGGTACCGATTACAGTTTACCCCAGAGCAGAGGATGACCCTCACATGGGAGGATTTTATCTACTTCTTTGATGGGCAGTATATTTCTTCTGCAGCCCGGACTGGAAAGGAGCTTGAGTTGTCCCGGATGACTCAGGGGGACATGACAGTGGCAAATTATGAGAGCCGGTTTATGGAGTTGCTGCATTTCACGGGTATGTGGCAGACAGGAGAGCGTCAAGCTCAGATGTTTTTAGCAGGGCTACGCCCTAATCTCCGCCGGTACCTCGTCTCGAGGAGGTTCTATTCCGTTAGGGAGGTAGCTGAGGCCGCCACCTCACAGGAGATTGAGACTACTATGTTCCTGAAGGACAAGGAAGGGAAGACCAAGGCAGGGCAGAGCGGGGATAAGGGTAAGAACAAGAGACCTTTGACAGGGCATCAGCATCAGCAGCAGCAGGGCCCTCATAAGAAGGGACCCCATCAGGATCAGAGAGCGCATCAGTAGCGCAAGTTCCAGGGATCTTGTTTTAACTGCCACAAGGTCGGGCACAAGGCATCAGAGTGTCGTAGTGCACCAGCAGGAGCTCAGCAGGGCAGGGGCCCGAACCACCAGCAGCATCGACAGCAGGGCAGAGGTCAGGGTTAGCAGCCCAGGCTTGAGACACCGTCAGCGACGCAGAGGACAGAGGGACAGGTTCGAGCAGTCCAGGAGGCTCCCCAGGGGCAAATTGTCCCATATTCTCCAACATTAGCAGCAGAGCAGTCTTCAGCCTCAGGCAGAGTATATGCAGTGGTTCCCCATGACCACGGTGCCAGCGGAGCAGTTGTGGAGGGTACGTTCCTTGTGAATTCCGTTTCCGCCCGTATTCTTTTTAATTCGGGAGCTTCGCATTCTTTTATCTCGCATGCATTTATGGCTAGACTCCAGCTCGTAGCTCAGCCTCTAGACACCCCTTTATCAGTGTCCACCCCTTTAGGTGAGGTATCGCTTCTGGAGAGCGTTTGTAGGAGGTGTACCATCAGTTTAGACGAGTCGGAGTTCATAGTCGATCTGATAGTTCTGCATATGTCCGAGTTCGATGTCATCCTTGGTATGGATTGGTTGTCTTCCTACCATATTAGTATTGACTGCTTTGCGAAGACAGTCAAATTGCGAGCGTCCGATGGGTCCGAGATGATTGTGGCCACCTCTCAGGGCAATCGCTTTGCGGAATCATTTCTGGCGTTCATCGGCGAGGTGATGCTGCGGGATCAGAGTTCTGATTTGTTAGAGACTCGAGTTGTCTCGGATTATCAGGATGTCTTTCAGGACATACCTGGGTTACCTCCTGTGAGAGAGGTTGAGTTTTGTATTGAGTTGCAGCCGGGCACAGCCCCGATATCCCGCGCACCCTATCGCATGGCGCCAGCTGAGATGAGAGAGCTTCAGACCCAGTTGGACGAGTTGTTAGCTCAGGGTTTTATTCGTCGGAGTCATTCTCCGTGGGGCGCGCCAGTCCTCTTCGTGAAGAAGAAGGACGACAGCATGAGATTATGTATAGATTATAGGGAGTTGAACAAGGTCACTATCCGGAATAGGTACCCACTGCCGAGGATTGATGACTTGTTCGACCAGTTGCAGGGAGCGCGATTTTTCTCGAAGATTGATCTTCGTTCTGGCTATCATCAGTTGCGGGTTCGGGAGATGGATATCCCCAATACCGCTTTCCTCACGCGCTATGGATCTTTCGAGTTCTTGGTCATGCCATTTGGGTTGACCAATGCACCCGCGGTCTTCATGGACTTGATGAATCGGGTTTTTCGTCCATTCTTGGATCAGTTCGTGATTGTTTTCATCGACGACATCATCATTTATTCGAGATCGGAGGCAGATCATGAGCAACACCTCCGTTTAATTTTGCAGACCCTACGGGAGCACCAGCTATACGCCAAGTTTAGCAAGTGCGAGTTTTGGCTTTCAGAAGTGAGATTTCTCAGCCACATCATCAGCAGAGAGGGCATATCAGTAGACCCATCTAAGGTTATAGCAGTGCTTGATTGGGAACCGCCAAAGACAGTGACAGAGATTCGTAGCTTTTTGGGATTAGCAGGCTACTACAGGAAGTTCATCCAGGACTTCTTAAAGATTTCGACGCCACTTACACGCCTTACGAAGAAGGGTGTACAGTTTATTTGGAGCACAGAATGCCAGAAGGCCTTTGATATCTTGAAGACTAAGTTGACCTCAGCACCAGTTTTGACTATCCCGAGCAACGACAGGACATTCGTCATCTACACAGATGCATCATTGGCAGGATTAGGAGGCGTCCTTATGCAGACTCGGAGAGTAGTAGCTTATATCTCACGGCAGTTGAGAGTGCATGAGCAGAACTATCCCACTCATGACTTGGAATAGACTACCAGAGTCTGAAATATCTTTTCTCTCAGAAGGAACTCAACTAGAGGCAGCGGAGGTGGATTGAGTTTATCAAGGACTACGAGTTTGCGATTCAGTATCACCCGGGGAAGGCGAACGTCGTAGCAGATGCTTTGAGTAGGAAGCGTCGACATCAGATTGCGGCTTTGAGATGCTCATTACACCGAGACCTTCTCACTCTTAGCCAGTTTGATTTTAGACCTGAGTTTGGTGGCACTAGTATATTTTTGGGAGCTATATCAGTGGAACCAACTTGGAGCGGCAGAGTTGTTAGAGCTCAGTTGGAGGACTCTTGGATTCAAATCCGTAAGGAGGAGATTTCCAAAGAGCCTAAGAACGATTGGACCATTGGAACAGATGGAGATCTACAGATGAAGGGTAGATTGGTTATGCCAGCTAGTGCAGAGCTGAAGAGGGAATTGTTTGATGAGGCTCACCGTACTCAATACACAGTACATCCAGGGACCACAAAGATGTACAAGGACCTGAAGAGGCACTTTTGGTGGAGTGGTATGCGCAGGGAGATTTCAGAGTATGTGGCGAAGTGTTTTACCTGTCAGCAGGTAAAGACGGAGCACCAGAGACCAGCAGGCACACTTCAGCCGTTGCCTATTCCAGAATGGAAGTGGGCGGACATTTCTATGGACTTTATTGTAGGGTTGCCCAAGTCGAAGAAGGGGAATGATTCAGTTTGGGTCATTGTGGACCGGTTGACGAAGTCAGCACATTTTATCCCAGTGAGGACTACTTATACAGCTGAGGCATATGCGAGGATCTTCATTCGGGAGATAGTTCGATTGCACGGAGTTCCGGATACGATCGTGTCGGATCGAGGATCGGTTTTCACTTCGCATTTTTGGAGGAGTTTTCAGGATTCATTTGGTAGCAAGCTATCTTATAGCAGTGTATTCCACCCACAGACAGATGGTCAGACGGAGAGGGTGAACCAAGTGTTGGAGGACATGTTGCGAGCATGTGTCATTGATTTCCAAGGCAGCTGGGAGGATCATATCCCACTGATAGAGTTCGCTTATAACAATAGTTATCAAGCAACTATCGGTATGGATCCGTATGAGGTACTGTACAGGAGACCTTGTAGATCACCGATATGTTGGGCAGAGCCTGAGGATAGTTTGATGCTTGGACCAGAGCTTGTGAGGCAAACTACTGAGAAGGTAGCATTGATCAGGGAGAGGATTCTAGCCGCTCAGAGTCGGCAGAAGAGTTATGCAGATAAGAGGCGAAGACCCCTCGAGTTTCAGGTTGGGGATTTGGTTATGTTGAAGGTATCGCCTATGAAAGGCGTACAGCGATTCGAGAGGCGAGGGAAGCTTGCACCGAGATACATTGGACCTTTCCGGATTTTGGAGCGCATTGGAGCTGTGTCATACAGACTAGATCTTCCAGATTCCATGTCTAGTATACACAATGTATTCCATATTTCTATGCTCAAGAAGCACTTGCATGATGAGGAGCGGCAGCGAGTGTTGGATGCACCGGAGATTGAGCTTCGAGATGATTTATCGACTATTGAGATCCCAGTGTCCATACTTGCTAGAGAAGTCAAGAGACTCAGGAACAAGGTGATTCCATTGGTGAAAGTTCAATGGAACCGAAGTGGAGTTGAGGAAGCTTCTTGGGAGCGCGAGGAGGACATGCGACGCGACTACCCACACTTGTTCGAGAAGGTAAAACTAATTAAAATATTTATTATATGACTTCTTACTTGTATATTTATATCTATATATGTTGATACTTATATTTAACACTAGAATGAGGGTATTTTTACTTAATTCTTAATCTTACGGAACACATGGTATATACATGGGGGGTTCCTTGTTTGGATTTTTCGCCCGACGTACTAGTTCCGTTAGATTTGGGGTTAAGTAAGAATATTATCATTTTAGATCGTTAAGTATGAATGTCACTATGTGCTAACTAGCATTCATTATTGCGAAATGTATATGTGTGCGGGTTAGATTAGACCCTTGTCATGTTTTTCAAGTATCTTTATGAGTTAGATGTGATTTCCTGAATTTCGAGGACGAAATTCTTTTAATTTTATCCACTCATATATGTTTCTCCCCACCCGAAAACACTCTTGTTCATCAGAAAACCCTAGAGAAACCCTAGCCTCTTCTCCCCCTCTAAACCCTAGCTCGTTTTTGGGATTTCTTGGGCGATTTTTGGGGATTTTCAGCGGCTTTTCGTGGATTGTAGCGAAGGGGATTGTTCATCATCACTTCTAAGGCGAGTAACATCTCGCCCAACCTTTCTCCCATGTTTCTAATTGTTTACAACTATTTTCCATAAGTTTTATTGAGCCTAAGACTTATTTTCAAGTATAAACCAACATCTTTGTTAGGGTTAATACTAGAGATCATGCATTTCGGATTTTTAGATCCCCACTAACAAGTTTTTTCAAGAAAACCCAGATCTGGAATTTTGTTTAAAGAATAAAAATATGAGTTTTATTTTTGATTAAATGCTTTCTTTCATGTTTAGGAGTTAAATGTTAGATTTAACCTACAAGAAAATCGTTTCTCATGATAAATATGTTTTTCTCACTGTATTATAATCGAGAATCGATGGCAATAGAAGTGTAGATCAGAAAATTAGAAGTGTGGATCGTGTTGAACAAGTTACAGTTGGGAGAAAAGCTGTGTTCAGCCCGTGAGTCAACCCACGGTTCATCATGAGTCAGCTCAACAGGTTGAGTCGACCCATGACTGTCATGAGTCGACTCACGAAGTCTAGCTGTGTTGTCTTTTTCGAGTCGACCCATAAGTCATGAGTCGACCCATGACTGTCATGAGTCGACTCATGAAGTCCTTTCCTGCTATTATTTGTGTTCTGCTGAGTCGACTCATTTTGAGCACGAGTCGACTCATCGCAGTATTTTTCTTTCTGTTTCGTTCGTGCTTCTGTTTAAGTCATCTGCTATATATATGTATGTATACAGTGTTTATTTTTTTTAAGGGTACTACCTACCACGTATGGACTTGAGGAGTGCCTTGTTTATTGAATATTTATTTTTAGTGAATATGATTTTACCTATCCATGTGAGATGACCTTTCGGACATAAGTTTAAGTCAGTACAGTAGGGTATGTTCGGGTATAAGACATGCATACTTCCTTATACGCAGTCCTCGTGCTGGACTATAATCCATTAAAGTCCTCGTGTTGGACTATAATCCATTAAAGTCCTCGTGTTGGACTTTAATTTATTAAAGTCCTCGTGTTGGACTATAATCCATTAAAGTCCTCGTGTTGGACTATAATTCATTTTAAATCATGTTTTAGACTTTTGCTAAACCTTGAGCATGTTACGTAATCAAGTTGGGTACATGATATATTGTATTAGGCTGGGACATGATAGCTACCTAGGTTGTGCATGACACCTATTGTAGCTTTGTCATGTTTACACTTTATTGGTAGAGATGAGTATGTATTCTTTTCTTTATTTATTTTCTTATGACCAACCTCGGGTTTAATATTTAGGGATCTACAATTTGAGATACAAGGTATATACATGAGGGTTTCCTTATTTGGATTATTTCGCTCAACGTACCTATGCTCATGTTGTTTTTCCCTAAGTACTAAAACCCATAAATGTTTGTGTAAATGATTTATATTATTATGTATTAACTGTATTTTCATGTACAACGAGCCCTATCCCTTGGGGTTGGTTGTGATGTTGCTCGCTAGCGCTTTGACGCTCGTTGTCCCTCCCCCTTTCAGGTAACGAGCCAGGAGCCCGGAGAGTCGCAGGTTGACGGCGATGCACTTTAGCTTCAGCCATCTATTTTAGTTATATTTTCTTTGAGCTCCACTGTAGACTTCTGTTTAGACATTTGAGAGTTTTATTCTAGAAGTTGTAAAGGCTATGTGCCTTATTTTCTCCTGTCAGACATTTTGTATTTTGAGACTTGATGAGAACTCCAGTTTATTTATTTCAGACATTTATTTGTACTCCAACATATTAGATGGTGAAATATTAATTTAAATCTCTATTATTTCATCAGTTGATTCTTGTATAACCTTTTACTTGCTTTGTACTACACCTGTTGTTGATTCCACTAGAGAGATAGAAATTGTGATGGTGAAACATGTTATTGCACGGTGTGGTGCATGGCAGGTTTGACATTTCTGGTTTCACCTCGGACTGCAGCCTTGTGTGAACCCATATTTCATCAGTTGATTCTTGTATAATCTTTTACTTGCTTTGTACTACACCTGTTGTTGATCCCACTAGAGAGATAGAAATTATGATGGTGAAACATGTTATTGCACGGTGTGGTGCATGGCAGGTTTGACATTTCTGGTTTCACCTCGGACTGCAGCCTTGTGTGAACCCAGGGGCGTCACATTCTATAAATTTCCAAAGTTTGTAAGCACTATCAAAATGAACAAACTTGTTAGACATAGATGAATTAAAATCATTTAGCAAATATTCTAACAAAATATTGTTCATTGTAAACATACGATGATCATTCTTATCCCACTTGGATTTCTCCAAAATGGGCACAATATAAGCATCATCTATAATTTCCCATAAATCAAAGTGTTTAGATTGAACAAAAAGTTTAAATCTAACACACCATTGGGCATAGGGGAACTTATCTAATCTAGGAGCAATATTAATGACATAACCTAAACCATGCATATCCATAATATAAAAGGCAAGCAAGATACAAATAAAGCTAACTTGGATCTTTAACTCAAGGCGACTAGACCTTAAATCAAAGAGCACCAAGCTCTGATACTAATTGTTATACCCTAGAGGGGGGATTAGGGTCTTATGCTAATCTAATCCGATTAAATACCAATTAAAATTTAATTAATAAGTTATCCTAGTAAGTATGAAATACAACAAGAATATAAGCTCGGATAAGCAATATGAGCAACAAGATATATCCTAAGAAAGAGATATAGGCAATGTATGTGCAAGGATATATAAACTAACACAAGATGATATATCCTACCAAGAGATATACAATATGATATATGCAAGGATATAAAACAATCACAAGGGGTAAACAATATGAACTAGATAGTGGATCATAAAAATGATGAGCAATGCACAAAGGTGATATAAGATAAATGCAAAAACAAATACGCTAAAGACAAACTCAAACAAGCAATATGATCACGGAGTTCAGACCTTCCGTCCTACGTCTCTGCTCCCCACTCCCGGGGAGAAATCCACTATCACAACCGGGTTTTCTACACTCACCCGAATAATGTTTACAACCACACTATGTCGGTTTTCAACGATCACCGATCAACGTCCACTCCTCACACTCGGTTTTCTAGTTTACTGAAAACTTCACAACACACTCGGTTTCTAGCTCACCGAAAACCTAACAATCTCACAATGTAACAAATATAAATTGTTCTCTAATATGGATGAGAATACAATAAAAGCCCACACTCAATGTTACAACTCTCACAACCCTAATATATTATGAATGCAAATACAATAAGCTCAAGTGTGTGTGTGTGTAACAATGAGATAAAATCAAATCTAAACTCAATATAAAACTAGCTTTAATAGAAATGATAAATAACAAATAATTAATAAATAAAAGCTAGAGTAGAGTTTAGAAAACTTCTCAATAGATCAAGATGGAGAGAAGGAGATTTGAGTCCCAAACAAGAAGATAATCTCCTTCACTGGTGAAAGCTAAAACAGCTTTAAACTAAACCCTTAAACAAGCTTAAACCTTTTATTAAAACCCTTGTTCAAAAACTTCTTAGCTCATATTGAAAGAGAGCAGTAATAGGGTATTTATACCCACTCAAAAACTCAGCCAAAACCCTCAAGTAAAAGTCCAAAAAAGCCCAGAAAAAATCGGCTCAGAAAATAGCCGTTGAGAAAGCAACGGTCATATTAGCGGAGCGGCGGTCGACCGGAAATTCTGGCGGTCGACCGATGCGAGATCTCGGTCGACCGGTACGGTCGACCGACAAACTCTTTGCTGCCTACTACCGACTGAAACATATGAGCGGTCGACCGGATCGGTCGACCAAAAACTGATATGTGAAAAATTGTTTTTCTGATTTTAAAACCCTGTTTAAAAATATTAAATAAATTCTAAAAAATATAAAACTTTGGGAAATGATTGTAGACATGATAATAAACATGCTACAATAACTGGTTTCCAAAAAGGACTTCCCAAATGAAAAATATTATCATTTTGCAAAATAGTCCAAAACATGAAAATATGAGATACTTGAATTTTGATGTTTTGACATAAACCAACTACACACACATTATGTTGGTTTTCATATATATATATATATTGATATATATATATATATATATATATATATATATATATATATATATATATATATATATATATATATATATATATATATATATATATATATATATATATATATATATATATATATATATATATATATATATATATATATATATATATATATATATATATATATATATATATATATATATATATATATAAACACACACACACACACACACACACACACACGAAGAAACCAATAAATGTGTGTGTATAGATATTGAGCTTAACGTACTTAACACACATAATATAAAACCTATACTAAGTTACCCAAGCCAATCTTGATCTTCAATAAGCTTGACTTGGTACACGTTGCGGATGAAGCTAAACTTAGATCTTGAACTTGAATTGTACGATGCTTCAACCCGACATTCCACCAACCTCCATTTGATATGATTGTTATGGCGCAATCCATCTATCCTCCAACTACGTTGTTTTTCTACAAAACATAGGAATGCACAAACACTAGACAAACAACATTAGTAGTAAATTGTTTGTAAATCATCATCAAAAGAAGAAGGCCAACACTAAGCAGAAACATGCACAGCTCCGTGTACATACAACTCTTAGCAATCGTCTCGTGTAAATAATACTTTAATACATTACAAAACTAGTAATTACAAATTAAAAGAATCATCTTCATAATTAATTAAACCCTTAATTCAACAATTTAGGTTTAATCTTCTCATTTATCAAGAAGTTGACATAAACCCTAATTTTCTATTTGGTTAACACGAAACATGCTTGCATATTAATATTGAAACTTATATAAATTCATTTGTTCACATTTACAGAACAATAAAATTCCAAACCTAGGGTTTTATCATACTTGATTAATATGTAAACCATTTATATCACAAGTTTAGGGTTTTAAGCATGATTAACACATAGAAATCAAGTTACAAACAAAGGTCTACACAACCCAATTGATCATGGTCACATTTCTATTATAAACAACAAGATAAAACATTAGACCTAGCATTTTATTAAGATCTATGATCAAAAACCTTATTTTTAACACATCAGGTTATAAATAAGCATGCAAAACATCGATTTAAACACTTTAAATCATTCATTAACTAAGGGTGCAGGTTTGGATGCAAGTGATCTTGCCTGAAATGTTGTGTCGAGCCTTTGAACACACATGCAAGATCCCTCCTCTACCAAACGCATACGATCTCGCCCTCCGCTTAATGATTCGCCTCAAATCTCCTCGAGGAACACCAAGAACAAACTCTAGGGTTTGAGGGGAGATGACGGCTATGATCTTTCGTGAAATATCTTAGAAATTTGGTCTAAAACACACTTATATAGTTAGGTTATCAATGGGCTCGAAAAAAATGAATTCAACCCGAAACCTCCAACTTGTTAGCCTAGGAAAATTCTCGATAGTCGACTACTCTGAGTAGTAGTCGACTACTAAAAGTTTTTGAAAATTATATTCAGTATTTTGGCTGTAACTTTCACATCTAACCTCAGAGTGAGGTGTTTTAAGATTTTTTGGAAAGATATTGAAGATACCTACAACTTTTATCTTTTGAGTTTTCCTAGAATTTAATTGTATCGGTATGAAAAATTTATAAATTCTTAACTGGTCATTTTTTCAGATTTCTTCTTAGTGCATGATTTGTGCATTTGCACTCATACATTCACACATATACATTGAATTGATCTCAAGTTAATTCCTAGCATAATAAAATATTAAAATATGTTATTTATCATATATAATATATTCATTATTATTTATCACATAATATTCAAATTTTCGGGGTTTTACAGTTTGACTAATATTCACGTTGACTTTTAGTTATGGTTTTACTCATATTTATATTATCTAATATTCTCAATCAATTTTATAGTCCATTCTCTATATCACAAAAGTAAAACTAAAAATAAAAAAAATTATTTTCTTACGAAATTAGAGCAGGAAGATTATGATATATTTCGCAATGTGCTCTAAATATAAATTTTTTTTATTTGATGCAAGGTCCCTATCAAATCTTACCATAAACGATATGAATAAAAAATACTATTATAACTCACTTGTTTAGGGTAATTATATTGTATATAGGTCATATAACTCATCTAGAATATTCACATCTGCTAAGTGGATTTTGCTATTGTGAGAGTAACACGTTAGAGGCTCATATTCAATTTTTTTGGCTCTATAAAAAACACAACAATTTGGAGTACATAGCTTATATATCGTAAAGATTATATTGGTTCATGAAGAATTTTCCCTAATAACGATATTACTATTTAGTATTAAATCAATTTTATTATATAAGATTATATAATCCTTTTTAATAAATTATAAAGTGTATATATATATATATATATATATATATATATATATATATATATATATATATAGACACACACACATACACACACACACACATACACACATAGTAGCAATAGTATATAGTTCAGTTCAATTCAAACTTTGGCTTAAAGCTATTTAGAGTGAGATCATTTCTACGCTAGAATGATGATATAGTGATTACACAATCCAAAAATCAAAGAAGAAATTCTACAGAAGAAAAGTAATTTAATATGTCAAATTAACAACTAATGTATAAAATATACATGAGAAATACCGATAGCTATAGAAAGTAAGGTATATGTCTTCATAAAAATTTTATAGTGAGTGACCTACTATAATCATCCTGTTGATGTTCAGTGATCATACAATCAATTAAAATGGTGATTGGGGTACGGTTGATGATGTTCCGCTCCTTTTCTCGAAGTTCTGGTTCTGAGTCTAGTAACTTGAGCCTACACAATAACAGCTTGTGAGAGGACAGGGCTTGGTTCCCCCATGATTCCTCTGACGATCAAGTCAACTGGTGAGCTTGACCGAGGAAATGAAGAACTACGTGAGTTATTTAATGCAATTAGTAGGTACTGCTTAAGTCAAAGATTAGATCTCATAAGATCAACCCTAGTTCAATTAGCAGGTATTGCTTAAGTCAGGGATCGGATCTTAGAAGATCAGACCTCCTCAATGTTAGAATCGTACCTTTATTTACATCGGTGGTATAAGGGCAGAACCGTTATTGTGGCTGAGCACAGGATGACAGTGAAGGAGCATGGGCTAGTGGCTGCGTCAGCACTTGCTTTAAAGGTGTTGGCTGGCGACTAAAGGAGAGATTACCTCAGCATTAAATGAGAAGCGATTGGAGGCATGACGGTGCTAACGTGGCCTGATGAGTCATAAAGACTATCAGGGCTAGAGGCATGATGATGCCTGCCAAGCATTAAATGCCATGCAGACACGTTATCAGTGGGAGAGGTTCGAGGTCAAGTGACCCTCTAACTTGGCCGAGAAGTAACGCCTCTCGAGTCGACCTTGCAAGGGGTTCGAATAACTGGTCGAGTAGGCTCGTAGCGAGTCGTTTTCGATAAGAGGACCGACAAGTACCTCCCTTCGAGTCTACACAAGAAGATGTCGACTCGGCGAGTCAGCTAAATCGGGATCCTTACTAGTCTTGGCCGCTAATTTGATTGAGGTATTGTATGCAGAAGTACACCTATTCGCTACTGGAAAATGGCTACACTTTGGCGAGTGAAACACTATAACACATCCTAATTTAAGTATAAATAGTTATTATTTTAGTTACTAATTTAATACATGTAACTATGGAATAAATCTCAAGCAAAAATAGGAATTGGGATTGTATTATTTTGTAGGTAAATAAATAAATGTTATCAGAGCTCCAATTTATATTAAATTTAAAAGTAGTAATTTAAATTATTAAGCGCCAAATATTAACTCATGTGAGAAAGTAAATTAATCTATTGTCTATATACATATATAGTCAATCAACCAAACATATTACAATTATGATGACCACAGTCAAAATTATATAGTGGGTTCACATTAATATAATGTATATAAAATAGTACATTAAAGTCAATTTTTTAACCACTATATAGATTGTCTAAATTTTTTTGCATATATAAACTATACTGCCTAGGAATAGTGATGTGCACACTTATCTATGGACTAATAATTTTAAGAATAACATACTCTTCAATATCATCATTAATTGACGTATCTATGTATTACACTGAAAACACAATGAAAATTTAGAAAACTACAAAATAAACAACTTCAAAAGTTTTAAAAATTATAAAAAAGACACCCTAAAATTTTGTAATTTACTAATACATAGAACTATTAAATATTACATTGAAATCAAGGAATTACAAAGAATTATTAAAAAAATTCAAACTTTGGATGGGTAATTTGTAATGTACTACACTTTAAGGGTGTTTTTTTATAAATTTAAAATTTAATAGATTTTTAATTAGTTATATTCTTTTCAAAAAAGTTAGGGATAACATTGACCATAAAATGTTTTTACTAAACCTATTCTTTTAAAGAGTGTATGATAATTTTTTGTAAAATTTTAATTTCTTTGAGGTTGTTAGTAATTTTGCATATTCATTTTAGTATCTATAGGTTTGAAATTCTAATGGTTTTTTATAAATTATAAATTTTAGGGGATTTTTGTAATTTTTTAAAGTTATAAGTCTTTTCTATAGATTGTAAATTATTTATAGACTATTTATAATTCCTATGCTTTCAATTTACTAATGAGTTTGAAATTCTCAGGAAGTTTTTCGTAAATTTTGAATTTTATAGGTTTGTTTGTAATTTTTAAAACTTTAAGGATGTTTTTTATAAATTATAAATTATGTAGGGAATTTTTGTAATTCCTATATTTTCAATGTATTGTTAGGTTGAAAATTATTAGGATTTTTGTAAATTTTACAATAATGTGGGTTTTATTTTATAATTTGTAAAAAGTTTAGTGTTTATTGTAAATTTCATAAATTTTTGGGGGTTGTTTGTTTTATTTGTATGTTTTTAGTATGTTTATTGGTTTAAAATTTTAAATGTGTTTTTTTACAAATTTTGAATTCTAGGGGTATTTTTGTAATTTTAAAGCTTATAAAATATTTTTTTTAAAAGTAAAAAAACTTTTAGTTTCTAGCTAGCATATGTTTTTTAGATTTCTCACTGAATTGAAATAAGTAAAATTTATAATTTTTAAGATGCTTTAATAAAAATTTGAATTTTTAGCGATGTTTTTGCAATTTAAAACACTTAGAGAATATTTTTTACAAAGTCCAAAAACTTTTAAGTGTTAGGTAGCATATGTTTTTTAGATTCCTCTATGAACTGAAATAAGTAAGATTTGAATTATATGAAACATATCTTTTTTATCCAATAATATGTTACATCTCATTATAAATAATATAAATCATTTAGTCACCAATTCATATAAGATAGGATAATTAGAATAGATTAGGATAACAATGTAATATTTAAAAAATTTAAGGTTAATATTGACCATGAAAAGATTTTCCCAAATTCATACTTTTAAAGAGAGTATGATAATGGCATATTCGTTTGAAAAAAGTTGACTATCTGGTACAAAAATAAATATACATTTTAAATACATAACTCATATTATAATGGTAATATATAAATAAAAATTTAAAATGTATATTTATTTTTGTACCAGATAGTCAACTATTTCAATCTAATATGCTATTATTGTTAGAAAATGTGGGAAAATATTCAATTTAATAAGTATATTTTGGGGTAAGGATATTTTTATAAAATGTCTATTTTGGGGTAAGGGTATTTTTAAAAAAATACCCTTACCCCAAACTATACATATTATATTGACCATTTTCTCACCTTTTTTAACAATAATAACATATTCGATCGTAAAAAGTTGACTATCTGGTACATAAATAAATATACATTTTAAAATTTTATTTATATATTACCATTATAATTTGAGTTATGTATTTAAAATGTATATTTATTTTTGTACCAAATAGTCAACTTTTTTCGATCTAATATGCTGTTATTGTTATAAAAATGTGTGAAAATGTTCAATATAATATGTATATTTCTGGGGTAAGGGTGGATTTGTGAAGTAGTATTTGTTTCAGGTGAGAAAAATAGTTGAAGATGGAGAGAGTTACCGGACATGTAAGAGCTCTTTTGATTCTTCTAGTCGACGGATTTGTAGATGGATCCCTCCTACAAATCACTAAACAAACTGTTAGAAGGCATCGAAGTTTGATGCCCTGATGAATCTCCAATGCTTTAAGTTAGTGACTGTAAGAAGAAAATAGTGAAAATTTAATTCAAATTAAGAATGAAACTAGACTTAGAGATTTTCTTGCCAATATTACCTATATTTATTCTAACTTTGGAGGGATAGATTGGGGAGAGAGGAAGTCCAAATGGCGTCATCTGGTCAGCCTAGATGAGTCGTGCCCCGCCCCGAAATCCCGGAGTCGGTACGCTATTAGATCTGATGGACTGGCCTCACAAACCACCACATGTCTTTTCAGCACGTTTTGTCCTCACTCACGCGCTCCCTGAAAAACTTCCCAGAGGGTCACCCATCCTAGAATTTCTCCAGGCCAAGCACGCTTAACTTTGGAGTTTCTAAGAGTTTGGTTCCCGAAAAGAAGATGCATCTTGGTGGTATGAGTATTCCAATCAAATCTATCAATACTAATCACATCACCCTCTCAAGGGTTGGGGTATTACATACCCTCCCCCCACTTAAACTCACAACGTCCTCGTTGTGCCAAATCATATCATCCAAGACCGTACCATCCGTGTGAGATTCTAGAGGTGGCTCCTACGGCCTCAAGAGGTGGCTCCCGCCCTCTCGACGTAGCACTTTGCGCCGCATAGCACTTAGCTCTCACAATTCCGGTTGGCTTGGCTCTGATACCATTTGTAATGCCCCGCCCCGGAATCCCGGAGTCGGTACGCTATTAGATCTGATGGACTGGCCTCACAAACCACCACATGTCTTTTCAGCACGTTTTGTCCTCACTCACGCGCTCCCTGGAAAACTTCCCAGAGGGTCACCCGTCCTAGAATTTCTCCAGGCCAAGCACGCTTAACTTTGGAGTTTCTAAGAGTTTGGTTCCCGAAAAGAAGATGCATCTTGGTGGTATGAGTATTCCAATCAAATCTATCAATACTAATCACATCACCCTCTCAAGGGTTGAGGTATTACATATGAACACTTTTTCTGTAATTGAATTGTCCAAGTGTTCCTTTAGCATTGACTGAGGTAGTTAGGATGGTAGAAGAGGGTGTTGAGAGAAATCTTGATGCAGCTGTGCCCTCACATGAGTTAGTCCAAGTTTGACGCAAGCATTCAAGGAAGGTATCCTATCACTACCAAATTACTCACGTTAAACAAGAAGAGCATTCTCTTTGCTTCTATTATAATTTTGATTCTTGGTTTGTAAATTTCCATTCAATTAATTCACATCTTCTTTGAGAACCAATTTTACGCGCTACAACACTGAGTAGGCACCAAGGTCTTTTGGTTGGTGATGTGCTTTGGGTTTACTCATGAAAATGATACTAAGGTCTTTCGAGCCAAAGTCAACCAAATCGAAGTGTGCCTTGGTTTTAACCCAAGAGGGTACCAAGGGCTTTTATCGATGGCGTGCCTTGGTCTTACCTAAGTAGGTGCCAATGTCTTTTGAGTCGAAGCTGATCGAGTCGAAGCATGCCTTGGTTTTACCCCTAGAGGGCACCAAAGGCTTTTGTTGATGGCGCACCTTGGTCTTACCCTGAGTAGGTGTCCAGGTCTTTTGCGTTGAAGCTGACCGAGTTGATAACGATCGATCAATGAAAACTGCACAGAGATATACATCAGGAAAAAATATTTTATTTGAAGATAATACCATTAATTTGATTACTTTGAGGAGTTCTATGTGCCTTGGGCTTAGATATGAAAAGATGCTAAGGTCTTTATCTGAATTAGGCCGATTTCTTAGCAATCTTCTTCCTTCGATCCCTCTTATCGGTTGTCTTTGGTATATGGTTGATTTTAGAGGGACCCTTTGTCGCTTTCTCTCTTGGCAAGGGGTCGGCCCCCTGCCACTGACTCAGTCGCCGGTGATGTTGTTACAGTTGCTTTTTTAACTACTATGACCACCTGCTTGTAGGTTTGGGTGTCTTCCACGTCCATGTACCCATGTGTCTTAACAATTAGCTGCTCACGAATGAGTAAGTCAGCTTATTGCTCTCCAAGACAACCATGACAGTAAACATCGTGACTGTGCTACCATGGTCATCAAATTCCAATCTTTTGTCATGAAACCTTTTGAAATAGTCCTTGAGGCTCTCTCCAGGTTCTCGCCTCAACTGCATCAGAACATGGGGAGGTAGTTTCGGCTTGGTGTTGGCTAGAAAGTGGTGCACAAATTTTTAACTGAGTTGCTCAAAGCTGTTGATGAACTTCTTAGGCAAGGAGTTCCACCATAGGTTGGTGTTTCCTAACAAAATGATAAGGAAGTACCTACAAATGATCGGCTCTAGCCCCTGTAGCATGGTCATCATATTATAATAATTCTGAACATGCTCGACTGGATCTCCTTCACCTTTGTACTTTTCCACACGAGACATCTTAAATTTATCACAAGTAGCATTCATGATGTTGTCGGTGAGGAGAGTATTCCCCCTATGGCCCTAGCGATTGACTGAAAGGTCTGGTCATAATCAGACGCGAGATTAGTGGTCAAGGGGCCTAAAGCGGTATGAGAAAGCCAAGGGCCACGTGATCCTATCCTTGTAGCGTACTCTCGGCCATCATGACTATAGCTAGGGCTCTCCCATGTTGCTTCTATGTACAGCTGATGCTAACGAGGCGAGGTCGCAAAACAAGTTTGCTGGTGAGATAGGGGAGACGTGCTCGGCATAGTCTTCTTGCTGTCCAGCCTGGGCTGCATGTCTAAGCTGTAGGAGATTGATGGCTCACCCACCGAAGGTGAAGGAATGAATGATGATGAGAGATGTTGGGGAGAATTTTGGCTGAGGAGTTCATTGGTATATACAGTAAATTGTTGCTATAAATTTTGAGAGATTCTCTGCGCAGATTATTTCAACTGGACCTAAGTGACATAGCCCGCAAGGAGTTCTTCAAGGAGTGGGTCAAAAGTTCGACCACGATGCTCAGAACAAAACATCTCGTATGAAGAAGGATGACAAGCACACGGTGGACACCAAATTGTTGATGTCAGTTATATAACAGGGGGTCTATTTGTAGATTAAAGTAGAGTTAGGGTCCTCAAACTCCTTCAAATGACTGGCTTTATAGATCACTGTTCTTCCTTGCACATAAAGAACTCGTAAGAGGCAGGAGTTGTATTCTCCAGTTGTTCCTCCGATGATCAAGTCAGTATATGAACTTGAGTGAAAAAAATATAAGATGATGAAGAAGGTTTCAAAGTTATGTGAAAAGACTAGCTAGCTACCTTGAGCTGCATGACTTCCTTTTATAGAGGATAAGAAGGGCAGATAGGTAACTTGAGCCGAGTCCAGGCAGGCAGCTGACTCGGTGGACAGCTGACAGGTGTCGTTTGCTAGCGAAGATGGGTCATTCAGGCAGTTAGTGCAAAGTGACAGTAGCTGCCTGGTGCGGACTAGGTCTGATTAGTCATAAAGACTATAGGCGCTAGAGCAATGATTATTTTGTCAGAGCAGTTAATGTAATGGTAGTTGATTGTCGGCAGGGGGTCGAGGTTACACCACCTCGCTAGTCGTCCGGCTAAAGGTCGACAAACAACGCCTTTTTAGTTAGCATTGAAAGTTGTCGGTTGATATAGTGGGCCGAGTGGGGTGCTCATAGGATCGATCTGGTGGGTAGGCCGACAAGTAGCGTACTTTTAGTTGGTCTCGAAACTTCTCGACCTGAACTGGAGAGAAGGGACGCCACATGGCGAGAAGGGGCGACTCGGCCTGGTGAGAAGGAACGCCTTGGTCGGCCTGTCTGGGTCGCGGTTTGGGGTGCAGTCTGCTTGAAACATGTATCAGCCAATTAAATATTGATCAACACTTATTTCTATGGCACAACAGTGAGCAAGACATCAAGTAAGCCTCAGATAATGATGTCTCATGTGACTTTGGACAAGTTGGAGATAGTTGAACTTGAGTAAAGGACGGGAAGCCATGCTGCTCGAAGCGATGTCTATTTGCCAACCTACTTGTCTGGTTTATTCGACTTTGCAGCCGAAAGAGGCGTATGGTGCTGTCCCATTGGTCCATCTCTCACAGCGATGTCTATTTGCCCGACCTACTCGTCTGATTTATTCGACCCTGTAGCCGAACTCTCAGTGAGGTACATGATGTTATCCCATTGGTCCGTTTCTCAAAGATCGGTTTTGTGGCATAACATTATTTATCTAACATCAAAGCAAAAAAAATTTTGGTAGCTATCTTACTTAGACTAGAGAATGAATATTGGATTATGAGAGATTATTCTTATAAACATAACTCAACTATCTCACACTTGACACCTTGGATGTCATCTATTAGAATCTCAGATAGCTCCTTTAGCATCTAATAAGTCAAGGGAAAAGTCTTCTGTTGTATCCTAGCAAAACTAGCTATAATATCAGCAGCTACCTCTAATTTTTAATTATTAGGTATTATAACACTTGCGTTATTCTGACCCACACTTAGGCTAGCATTAAGCTAAGGTCCGCAATCGTAAAAAAAAAGCCATTAGGGTAACTAAGAGTAGGGCGTTCTAAATATCAAATTCCATCAATGAAACATAGTCTCCTCAATAGTATGAAGCGTAGTTCTAAAAGTTCTACTTCTCTTATCTTTTTCTTTTCTTTTGTTTCTTTTTTTGGCTTTTGCATTTTTTATTTTGCAGCAATATGTAGCCCTGACCAAAAGCCGGTCCGGCCCGGCCAAAATAGCTATTTTTTACATTTTGACCATTTTGCCCCTTATAACGGTAAAAAAAAGCTATTTGGTGAGGGTTTTTTGGTCATTTGCCTAGGAGGCTGTCTCTATAAATAGAAGAGGGGTTTCACTTCTTCTCCTCACACCAAAACTCATCTACTTATCTCTAATACTCTCTTATACAATCTTATACTCTCTTATAATCTCTTATACTTTCTAATCCTTTCATCAAATGGCTTCTAGATCTGATTATGAAGAGCAAAATATATCTCTTACTGATATTGAAATGAGTCCTCCTACAACAACAGTTACTCCTCCTACCGATCCTACCAATGGTAATCCCGAATCCGGTGGCGACAAATCTGCACTAAGAGCTCCTAAACGGCCGAGATCCGATGTGTAGAATTTTTTTGAGAAGATAGACGCCACCAAGGATGAACACGGTAGGATCCTCACCCAAAAGGCTAAATGTGCGTTGTGTGGCCGGATTTTCCAAGCTTATCATAAGAGTGGCACCAACCACCTCAAACGCCATATAGAAAAACACAATAAAGGCCAGACTTCTCAAGGTGATATCCGACAATCTTTGATTTCCCAATCATTCTCTTCTGATAGTCTCGGTACTTGGAATTATGACGCTGTCCGAGCTAGAAAATGCGTCATCAGGTTTATCATTCTTAAAAACCTTCCTTTTAAATTAGTAGAAGATGGTGAATTTGAAGATTTGTTTAGAGATGGTTTTTATCCCGATTTTAAAAAAAAAAATTCTCGTCAAACCTGTCAATGTGACATGTTATAACATTATCAAACGGAACAAGGAAAAATAATTTCTTATTTTAAAAATTCAAACTGTAAATTTTCTTTAACTTCTGATATTTGGACATCTAGAGCACAAACATGTTATTTATGTATCATAGCACACTGGATTGATGAAAAATTAGAAAATGTTTAAAAGAGTTTTTTTATTACAATTGAAGAGTCACATACTGGTATTAATGTAGCTAATTTAATAGTTGAAGAACTTACGAAACTAGAAATTGATCAAAAAATATTTTCTCTTTCACTAGATAATGAAAGTAATAACAATGTAGCTATAGATTTTCTCAAAATAACTCTGTCATTACCCTGTCATGGTGAACTTTTTTCATATTAGATGTATATGCCATATTTTAAATTTAATTGTTCAAAGTGCATTTACTGAAATTAAACCCATGATAGAAAAGGTTAGAAAAATTGCTTATATGCATACTGCTTCTGAACAAAGACTTAAAAAATAGAAACAAATATGTAAAAGAAAAAAATATTAAGACTAGACTAATTCCAAAAGATGTTGACCATAGGTGGAATTCCACCTATGCAATGTTAAGTGTGGAAATAGAATATAAAGAAATTATAAATAATTTTATAAATTATTATGCTTCTAGTTCTAGCTCTGGTAGCACTTATGGAATAACTGAAGATGAATGGACAATTATATATAATTTAAATGAGATGTTACAAGTTTTTTATGATGTTACTATGTTATTATCTGGTTGTTATTATCCAACTATTACTTTAGCTGCTCTACAAATTTTAAATATTCAAAAATTTTTGCCAAATATCGTATGGATGATACCTTTGGAGCTATAATTTTTTAAATGGAGAGCAAATTTAATAAGTATTTTAGGTCTATTCCTCATATTTTTGGTTTGGGGGTTCTTATTAATCCATCCATGTTTGAAGGATATTGACATTCGAAGTTTGTTTCAATCATTGTATGGTGGACATATTATAGACTTAGATGATGGATCCACCCTTGCTGCTAATTCTCATCATTTAGCTATTAGAAATTATTTTCAAATGTTATATGATGAGTATGCAGCTAGACATGGTGTAGCTGCACAACAGTCTGCAGCTTCAGCGCCTTCGAGCTCAAGTCGAGGTAAAAGTGTAAGTTTTGATAGGCATGCAATGATAGCTGAGCTAACTGGTGGGTCTGGACTTGGATCATCATTGGAGGTTTCTGAAATAGATGAATATTTATCAGCTTCTTTAGTTAAATGTCAAGGAAATGCTTTAGATATTTTACAATGGTGGAGAGTATATGGATTCGTTTCATATCCTATACTTTCAATGGTTCGTGACTTACTAACAGTGCAGGTTTCGACGGTAGCTTCGAAATCCGCCTTCAACACAGCATGATGTTTGATTGACGACCATAGGACATGCCTAGATCCGTATACTGTACAAGCGGTAATGTGCTTACAAGATTGGTGGAGGTAAGAGAAGCGAACGCAAGGCATTGATCGGATGGCTGGAATTGAAGATAAATTTGAAGAGTTGGGACTAGCAGATAGATATAAAGATTAAACAATATTCATCAAATTATAATTTTTATTTCTTAGCTTTAAATATGTAATGACTTATTTTAGAAACAGTTACAAATTATAGTGATATAAGTGAGTAGGTGTCAACCTAGTTGGGATATACTCATATATTGTGATGCGACGAATTCCGAAATAAATTTATACTTGTAAAAGATTTACTGATTATTAATAAAAAAGTTATTTTTATCATCTTTTATTTTTATATTTTTTTGTATTTGTAATTTGTGTCATTTCAAGTTATTAATAATATGATTGTTTTTATTTTTATTTTCTACAATTTTTTCTAATTTTTTTATATATATTTTAAATTTTAAAGAGATTTTTTAAAAATTTTAAGAAAAATAAAAAAAATAAAAAAAACCAGACAAAACCCAGGCTAGCTCGGAGCCTGATCCGATCAGGCCCTGATCCGGGCCCGGGTCCGGGCTCGGGCCGGGCCGGGTTGAACAGGCCCGGATGAACAGGCCTAGCAATATGTAACTAACATCTTAATTTGAGTCTTGGGGACTTTATTGAAGTTAGGTATGTCCGCATGAGTTTCGAGAATAACACGGTTTAGGTTCACGATGGATAGAAGGTAGCGCGTATGTTGTGTAACGTTGAATTTGAAAAAAAAAATGGCAGGTAACTGTGATGCAATGCGGGTCTCCTGTGCGCGTTATGCCGAAATTTCGTTTCGTAACTGAAACATTACTAATGTCCAAACATTGTATTCATTGTACATGTACTTCCTCTTGGACCTTCAATATAATAATCTCATGCCTCAGAACCTTTTCGACTACTTTCTATATAGATTAAATCACCAAATCGGTATTTTTTGTAACCCTCATTGACCTATTTGATATTAAAAGTTTCTCGGGCTACTTTTTGGTATCAAAAGCTAAGCAAAAATGTGCCTTTAAGCAGCACGTGACCTTTTGTCATGTAATTTTAGGGATGTTTGAACATAAATGTAGCTATTTATTAGATGACATGTAAGGCTTTTAGATGACAAGAAAAAGATTAGGCGTGAGTAAAACTAACTGTAAAATAGCCATGTGCAACTTATACGCGCAAAATTTGATCGACGGTCAAATATACAGTGCATGTTAGGCAAGTGCCCAACCTGGATTAGGAGAAATTATGCTTATATTAGGTTGATATGTATATATTAATTAACTCATGTGTATTTTTACATTATCTTTTATTTTGAGATTAATTACACTCTATTACCTTGAAGTATGGTGTAATTACACATGTAACTTTAGATTGCAAATTGTAAGGATGATCCTAGAATCAATTGACAAGTTAACACTGTTTGTTTTCCCCCAGTTAGGAGTTCTTTTTCAATGTCAAATAGGCATTAGGGTCAAGATTATAGCTAGACTTAGAATTGTGGTGATGATTTACATCAAAAATTACTGGCTATTAGTATTGGTTAAAGTTATAATAATGAAATCATGTCAAATAGGCATTAGGGTCAAGATTATAGCTAGACTTAGAATTGTGGTGATGATTTCCATTATATTTCATGTCCTTCTACAAATTACCTATGTGGCTCATCAAGGAAATTGATAAAATCAGGAAAAATTTCCTTTGGACAGGAAATATAGATAATAATGCCTTCAAATGTTTGGTTAGTTGGAAGAGAGTATGTCTCACTAAAACAGAGGGGGGATTAGGAGTCAAAGATCTTAAAGTTTTCAATTCATCTCTTCTAGCAAAATGGCTATGGAAGTGTCTGGACAAAAATTCCACAATTGGTGCTTTCCTTCATCAACTATATGCTACCAGAAATTACAACATTCAAACTAGCCGTATCAATGCACTGAATTCTTCTTTCTGGAATGCTATCATTTCTCATAATGAGGCTTTTCTTCACAACATTGAATGGAAACTAGGCACTGGTGATAATATAAGGTTCTGGGAAGATAAATGGCTTGGAGCTAACTCTCTAGCTAGCCTTTATCCATCTTTATACAAGTTATCTTTCTCCACTAATGTATCTATCAATAGCCAAGGATTCTTTCAGGACAATATATGGCATTGGCATCCTTTGATGAAAAGAAGTATAACTCCTTCGTCTCAAAATGACAGAATACATTTCATGAACTCACTGCAGCTTCATCATGTCTCTACTCAACAGGATCAACCCAGATGGACATTAACAACAAGTGGAGTTTTTTCAGTTAAATCTTATTACAATTTTCAAATTTCTAGAGGTATTCTCACTCCTTACTACAAGGTTACCTGGAACTATATCATCCCAAGTAAAGTTAGGTTTTTTATGTGGTTGTTAACACTAAACAAATTGCACACTAAGGACAATCTTCTTTCAAAAGGATGGCAAGGAGACAATATATGTTCATTCTGTGGGTTGACAGAAGAATCAAGGGATCATCTTTTTTATTCATGCTCTTTATCATTACATGTTTGGAGACACTTCAAAGAATATTACCTCCCTTTTCAATGGCCTCCATGCTTTACAGATCTCCTAAAATCCGTTGAACATCTTAATGGCAAGAAAGGACATCTATGGCGTACAATTCTATCATCAGTATGCTGGCATATTTGGCTTGCCAGAAACAAATTCATTTTTGAGCATACTAATTTTTCATTTAAATCAATTATTAACCTCTCAATCTCTGGTGTATATGATTGGATAGGAGCTGGAAGTGGTTCAGTTGCTAATCATCTCTCTACATGGCTTGAGGAGCATCCAATTAGCAGGAGAAGTACTTGATGTGAAGATCTGCTTGGAAATTCACTTTTTGGAGATGTTTTTTGTAATTTTGTATCTTAACTCCTTCACCTTGTTTATATTTTTGTCTGTTAGTTTATAGAAAATTTAGTTTCTTCTAATTATACGTATAGCTGGCTTTGGTTCTTCTTTATATCTATGTCAACGGTGAATGACGGCAAGGCCCACTCTTCACCTTCATAGATCTTTAGAAGAAGAAGGTTATACGTCACTAATTACAAGGAATTATATTTTCTATCTACTAACTTCTGGATACATTTCGTATCCTTTTTTTTGTACTTAAAACAACTTTGTATTTGCTTTTTGGTTTTTTAATGAACAGGGTCTAACCCTTGTTTTTCTATCAAAAAAAAAAAAAATAATGAAAGTTTAGTGACCTAATTCTAACCCCAACTATAGTCCAATCCCTACCAAAATCCTAACTCTAACCCTATTGCTAATTGAGATCCAACAAAAATTTTAAAATTAGTAAAACGAAAGAGTATAAACTTGTCGACAAATTCTAGAATCACTCATGTAGTTACAATTACTGTTACTTGTGTAGATACATGGATTTCAGGTGTCACCCGTGCTAATACATTATATCTCAAGATACAAGAACATAATTAATCCTATATTTTGATTCATCTCACACTCAAAAAAAAAAAAAAAAAAATCAGTTTAAACTTAATGTAAACTTTAAGTGGTGGTATCGATGTTAATGCATACATTCAATTCTAGCTAGTACAAATAAAGCAATGGCAGAGCCAGGGGACCGAGGATGGCCATGCCCCCTAGCTGTTGGCTACCCTTATTATATAGGTTATAGAGGTTGTTCCATATTAGTCCCCTAAATTTTTTATAATTTGAAATTACTTTTTGAAATCTATTATTAGATCTCCCTGATTACCAAGTTGTTTCAAATTAATCCCCATAGTTAAAATTGCGATGCCTACTGGGAGAGTCTAATTTCAAAATTGCTTACTTAATATTAGTTCAATATTTTGGTGTTCAAAATTGCTTGGTCGTTTTTACGGGAATGGACCATCCGGCAACGCGTGTTAGTCGTAGACATATCTCTAATAAAGGATCGAGAAAATATTCCCCATGCGTAAAAGACATAGATTTTGGTGTTGTAAAATTGTGTCTTCTCTTGGGGCAAAGACAAACCCGATATCGGAGAGGAAGTATTTGTATTCTATCTCCTAGGTCTCTTTTTTGTTGGTAGCGATGAACCTGATGCGAGAGAGGAAAAATTTTATATTCTATCTTCTGATTTTTTTTTTGTTAGTAGAGATGAACCTAATATTAGAGAGGAAGAATTTTATCTTCTATCTCCAGGTCTCTTTTTAGGGTAGAGATGAACCCGATGCTGGAGAGGAAGAATTTTATATTCTATTTCTTGGTGTAAAAGAAACTCAAAGTGTGATTTTCACTTCAAGAATCTGAAGGGTGAAACTAAGAGTCGGATCTCCACTCCGAGAATCGAGAAAATTTAGATAACCCTAACTGTTTAAAAGTTTGGTTATCCAATCCGAAAGTAGATTTCTCGTTTATCAAGATAGAATTCCAACCATGATAATAACTATCTAAAGGTTTGACCAAGATGAGATTTGAGACGATCCTAATTGTTTAAAGTTTTGATCATTCGATATGGGTGGAAGCCTCTCATTTATTGAAAGGGAATTTCAGTTTTGGTCCTGACTATTTAAAGGTTTGACCGAAGGGAATTTGAGATGATCCTAACTATTTAAAGGTTTGATCATTCAATTTGTGGACCTCTCGTTCATGAAAGGATTCGAGAGGGGATTTTGGCTTTAGCCCTAACTATTTAAAGGTTTGACCAAATAGGAGTTTGAGATGATTCTAACTGTTTAAAGGTTTGATCGCTCAATTTGTAAGTGATACTCTCGTTCATGGAAGGAATCGAGAGGAGATTTTGGCTTTGGTCGTAACTGTTTAAAGGTTTGACCAAATGGGAGTTTGAGATGATCCTAACGGTTTAAAGGTTTGATCGTTCAATTTGTGGACCTCTCGTTCATGGAAAGAATCAAGAGGGGATTTTGGCTTTGGCCCTAACTATTTTAAGGTTTGACCAAATGGGAGTTTTGAGACGATCCTAACTGTTTAAAAGTTTGATCGTTCAATTTGTGGACCTCTCGTTCATGGAAGGAATCAAGAGGAGAATTTGGCTTTGGCCCTAAACTATTCAAAGGTTTGACCAAATAGGAGTTTGAAATGATCCTATCTATTTAAAGGTTTGATCGTTCAATTTGTGATCCTCACGTTCATGGAAGGAATCGAGAGAAGAATTTGGCTTTGGCCCTAACTATTAATGGTTTGACCAAATGAGAGTTTGAGATGATCCTAACTGTTTAAAGGTTTGATCACTCAATTTTAAGTGGTCCTCTCGTCATGGAAGGAATCGAGAGGGGATTTTAGTTTTGATCCTAAGTGTTTAAAGGTTTGACCAAATGAGAGTTTGAGATAATCCTAACTATTTAAAGGTGTGATCGCTTAATTTGTGGACCTCTTGTTCATAGAAGAAATCAAGAGGGGATTTTGACTTTGGTCTTAACTGTTTAAAGGTTTGACCAAATGGGAAGTGGGAGTAGGGTATAAATAACAGTTAGAATGTTGACTTATACAAATCACTCGGTGGGGGTTTTCGGTGTCAAGTGGCTATGATTTAACACGAAGGGGTTTGATAATTGCTATGGATCAATAGATTGAAATTTTGGATGTCGTGTCAGGACTTCAACAGTGGGAGTGTTAAAGGCTTAGACACAGTGCGAGTTTGAATGGATTCAACCGTGAAGAATTTTAGTGGACCCACCGTCAATTAATTTGATCAGTGAGAGATTTTATGGTGGAGGACCGTAAATCATTAAGCACTCTACAATTACTTCGTGAGAGTTTCATGAGGGAAGATTGACCCGATAAAGTCATTGAATCTTATCTCAACAAAAGAGTGCTCCGAAAATCATAGTAGGAGGGTTTTAATCATCTTGGAAATAGTTAAATAGCCACAGTGGGGGGTTCTTAATCATAATTAAGAATGAATTATTCTGGTGATTGGTTTTCACCTTGAATAATCAATCGGTTTTGGATTATCCTTAAAAATACCATGTGTAGTATTCTTCAGGAACTTCCCATTGGAATGAATTGAGGTATTCCACCCCCAGCTTTTTGGTGAATCTGAATCTAATTATATTCGGCCACATTGTTAACTTATCCTTAAGAATATTTAGAGTAATATTCTCTAGAAAGTTCCTGTTGTTGGAAATAAGGGAAGTAGTTTAACCTCGTATACTCGTCGGAGGAAAGTGAGAAGCAGTTTATACTCTTATACTCTTCGAAGTTACATGGAGAAGCAGTTTATACTCGTGTACTCATTGGAGTCACATGAAGAAGCAGTTTATACTCGTGTACTCATCGCAATCATATGGAGAAGCAGTTTATACTCGTATACTCATCAGAGTCACATGGAGAAGCAATTTATACTCGTGTACTCATCAGAGTCATATGGCGTCCTTTTTTGGCTTGTTTTGCCGTTATGACAACGGAGTCAATTAAGGCTTGGATTTTATTTTTGAGGCCAAAGAAAACATTGGTGGGATGAAGAACCCTTCTGTGGTACGCATAGTAGTTTGGATCCATAATCCTCTTAGCTTCCTCATGATCTTTAATAGGTAGTAGCTCGATTTTGTCGTTGGCGAGGAGGTATTTCAAGATGGCTGAAACTTCATCATCTTCGAAAGAATACTCTTTCGAGGACTTCGAACTGGGAGTCTTCTGTTGCCTTCGGGGTTGCTGTTATGATGTTTGATTGGCGTTCACAATGGTTGCAGGTGTTGTCGGTTAGCTTCTCTTAGCTTTCTTTCTTTTAAGAAAGCGTTCAGCTTATTCGCCACGTAGTTTTAACTATTGCCAAGTGACTGAAGGCATGACCCCCAGAGCTTCTAGGATATTAATGGAGAGATTGTTGTAGCATGTATGCAGGATGAGCTCTTCTGTGACAGGATGTCTGTAATTTATTGCCTTGTTATGGAAACGCTTGACAAAATTATCGACTGGTTCTCCATCTTTTTGCTTCTCATCCAGAAGGGTTCCGATTAACACTTTGGTGTCATCATCGAAGAAATTACAGAGGAACAAACTTTTCATATCATCCCAGCAGTTGACGCTCCTAGGCTTGAGACGTCGGTACTAATCAAAAGCGGCCCCACGAAGGGTGCTAACGAATGACTGGACCATCAAAGCCTCGTTTCCATAGATTATGCCTAAATGAGATTTAAAATAAATCAAGTGCTGAGTAGGCGAGCTCTTCCCGTCAAACGGTGTGAAGTTAATCAGTGCTGAGTAGGCGAGCTCTTCCCGTCAAACGGTGTGAAGTTAATCAGATTGAATTTTGTCGGGTACGGGATTGAATCCCATTCTGCTCTTCCCGTCAAACGGTGTGAAGTTAATCAGATTGAATTTTGTCGGGTACGGGATTGAATCCCATTCTCTTAGATAGGGGCATGGAATATCCATCTTCTTTACTTCCTGGGCGGACATCAAGGCATTTACCTTATTCTCTAGCTCTTTCATCATCTCGTCATCGCCTTCATCTCTCTTCGAGCGATGTTGAGTAGAAGCAATTGGGTTACCTCCGGTGTTTTTGAGTGGTGCAATTGAACCACCTCTAATATTATTGTTGAGAGGATCCGTTGAACTACCCCCAGTGTTATTATTATTAGAAGGTGTATCAGCCATAATGACTTTTTCTACTTCTGGATCACTATTATCTATAACATTCTGAGTGCGGCAGCTAGATTCAGCTCGCTGACTGGACTTAGAAGGTTAAAGCCGTTAAGTTTACAATTCTATCATTTGTTGGATAGCCAACTCTATCTCCGTCTTCATCTCAGCTCTAATTTCTTCATGTTGCTTGGCTAGAGCTTCTTGAAGCATTTGAGTAAACTGATCAGGAGTGATTGTGGACACTTCTTTGGTTTGTCTCGTGCTAGACATTGTATCATCCGAAGTGATCGCAGAACAAGTGTTCGAAAGTTCATCCTTCGAGGACATTCCTTCATGCATTCTCTTGTAATCTCTACATCTGATGGCTCCTAACTGGAGTCGATATATCCGTTGAGCAATTCTTGGATTGACTTTTCTTCCCAGGGAAAAATCGGGATTTGATTCACTTGAATGGTGCTTAGATTTTCCTCTATCATCCATGTTGATGGTGACTTCAGAGAATTCGTCATCTTGGACAACTGATCTTCTCTTGCGAAAATGTCTCGGCTTAGGCTTCGACATTTTGATGAAAAGCTTCTGGAACACTGAGACTCTTTGTGGGATAACTTCTCACTTGGAGTAGTCACATTCCGATAGTACTGCTCTAATGAATTACTGATAGGAACAATGAGAGCTTATTTCTTGGACAATCCTCTTTTGAGATTTGTTTACACCCTAAGTTTGATAGTACAACTCATCTATATGATTGTCGAAGCACCCTATCGTTTGTTGGTGTGACCTCCTAGGTATAATGCTGTCTTTTGGCGGACACGTCTTCTAAAAATATAAAGTCTTGTTAGCATTCTCAGAAGTTGCACGTTTAGAACTACCCCTTTGCGGGTGTGGAGTCTTAACGGGCTTCTGAGTTTTGATATGAACCCCCAAGCGGGTGAAAATCGGGATTTTCCCAATTTGCTATTGCTTTGGGTTGGTGGGAGGACGCGTACGACCCCCAGCTTGACGAGTCATTTGGATTTTGTTCACCAGACCCAAGCGTTTCATGACCAGAGCTTTTCCTCGATCTTCATGCAAAGGACCAAGATGATCTACCATTGTGATTTTGAAGTTTAATAGGTCAGGAGTGATGTAAGGCTCCACTGACGATGTAGCAAATGTAATTGCAGCAGACGGATGAGAAACGGATGTTGATGGAGTCGAAGGAGAGGCCTTGGAAGTTTCCCTTTGGCCGAGACAGTTACAACTGTCTCGAATATGGCTCCTTTGTAAAATGCCTATGGGTGCCCGCACACAGCTCAAGACAAAGAGAAGGTGATGAACGTCGTTATCCAAATCAAAGAGGATTATCCAACTCCGACAAGCGCGTAAAGCGAATCGGCAAACTGTTGATGACACGACAACGAACCACCACAATGGAAAACGCCAAGTGGGCCGCACGCGTTAATCAACTCAAAGCGTACAAACGCGCCCAATAGTCAATTAACACGCACGCATCATTCAGCTCGTGCATGTCAATCAATGCGCGCGTCAATCAGTTCACGATGGCGTCAATCAACGTACATTAATCAACTCGCGTGGAGCATACAAGTCAACACGACGGATGAGTAAACAAAACGGGAGAAACTACAAGTCTCGGAAGATCGGAAAAGTCGTAAAACACAAGAAATCAGCGAAACAAAAAATCTCAGCACACCGCACGGGACGGACCAAACCGACCCGCGCCCGTGCGGGTCGGAATGATCCGACCCGCACCGGCGCGGGTCGGTTCCATCCGACCCGCGCCGGCAGCGGGGGCGATTGATTATCAAGACGAGGAGGTGCTGCCGGATTGTGGAGTCAAAGGAGCACGAATTTCAGCGAGGGTTGACAGATCTTGGCGAGTTCTTCGGCATAAAGAAGGAGAGTTCGAGAGATCCGACGCCCGTTCCCGTCCGTCCCTTGAGATTAGGCTTGGTCTTAATCTCGAGAAGAGCCCTGATTTCGCTTGGTCGATTTCAGCGCTTCAAATCAAATACTTCCTCGGCGAAGGCGAAGCTCTGCCGAATTTTTCATCAACCGGATCCAGATCTAAGGTGGTCCACGGATAAACCCCGACACAGGCAAAGATCCCACGCAAGCAGAAGACCGATAAACGATCTCTGCGTTTGTTTTGACGAGAGTTGTAACTTTTGTTTTCATTGTGTAAAGATCTTATAAAAAGATTATCTTTTTGATTTCATTGTAACGACCGTAGTTGTAATGAATACCGCAATGAATACATCAATTTTTGACGCAAACAAACTGGCGACCACAGTGGGAGCCAACAGCTTCACTGTCGGAGCTGTCGTGTCGCAACCTCGGATCTGCATCCCGGTTGAAGAAGTGGTCGAGTACGAGTTCGACCAACTGAAGTTCGAGGAATATCTGTCGTCCTCCTCCTCCAGATCCTCCGCCTCTCGCAAGCGAAGGAAGATCAACGCCCCCGTTGTTGCGGTAGCTGAACCTTGCAACGCCCTTCCGGCCTCCAATGAGTCCGGATCTGCAGATCTGAACTCCTCCTCAATCAAGGAGTTGAGTACAGAAGGCGCGCCTATTTTATCAAAGAGAACTCGTCAAAGGCAGCGCCAACGCTGTGCACGCCAACTCGCTAGAGCCTTGGAGTCAATTGACGGGATCCGTTACGAGGCGGATCTGAAAATTAGGCAACGCCAAGCACCCCAACAGCGGACAGATGTCCTCCCCTCCAAACCAATAGCAAATGAATGGATCCAAATCAAAAGAATCCGTTCAACTCTGGAGGAGCGAATTCAAAAGCGTCGCGCGCTTGCGCGCACGCGAATTCTTGTGCAAAAAGCACCAAAGATGCAGAAGAAGGACATAGCTAAGAAACAACCAAGGCTGCATCAAACTTGGAGACCAAAATCTAAAACGGCGGCCGAAAAGATCGAGAATCGCGGGTCACTTGAATCCGCCCCGCCGGCGCGCGGGTCACTTCAATCCGACCCGCCAATTTGCAGGTCACTCCAATCCGACCCGCCAAAACACAGGTCACTCCAATCCGACCCGCCAAAACGCAGGTCACTCCAATCCGACCCGCCGATTTGCAGGTCACTGCGGATCTGAAAATTAGGCAACGCCAAGCACCCCAACAGCGGACAGATGTCCTCCCCTCCAAACCAATAGCAAATGAATGGATCCAAATCAAAAGGATCCGTTCAACTCTGGAGGAGCGAATTCAAAAGCGCTGCGCGCTTGCGCGCACGCGAATTCTTGTGCAAAAAGCACAAAAGATGCAGAAGAAGGACATAGCTAAGAAACAACCAAGACTGCATCAAACTTGGAGGCCAAAATCCAAAACGGCAGCCGAAAAGATCGAGAATCGCGGGTCACTTGAATCCGACCCGCCGGCGCGTGGGTCACTTCAATCCGACCCGCCAATTTGCAGGTCACTCCAATCCGACCCGCCGATTTGCAGGTCACTCCAATCCGACCTGCCGATTTGCAGGTCACTCCAATCCGACCCGCCAAAACGCAAGTCGCTCCAATCCGACCCGCCAATTTGCAGGTCATTCCAATCCGACCCGCCAATTTGCAGGTCACTTGGATCCGACCTTCCAAATTGCAGGTCACTTGGATCCGACCTTCCAAATCGCAGGTCACTTGGATCCGACCTTTCAAATCGCAGGTCACTTGGATCCGACCCTCCACTTTGCGGGTCACTTGGATCCGACCCTCCACTTCGCGGGTCACTTGGATCCGACCTTCCAAATTACGGGTCATTTGAATCCGACCCTCCAACCCGTCGGTCACTTAAATCTGACCCGCACCAGAGTCAAGGCAGAAGATGTTCTGCATCTGTTTCGTCGATCCCTGTGAGTTCCGCACCTCCGACGGAGCATCGGGACAGTGCGGACTTGTCCCATTTCAAGGTGAGGATAGTCGATCGCCTGGGTCCTTTGCACGAGGATCGAGGCAAAGTTCTGATCGAAGAATGCTTGGGTCCGGTGACTGAACCCCGAGCGATTTATCGAGCTGGGGGTCGTACACGTCCTCATAACAATTTCAAGCCTTCTCATGAAGGGAAAACTCCAATTTCTACCCGCCTGGGGGTGTTTATCCAAAACCAAGAGCCTGTTGAGATCCTGCGCTCTCAAAAGCGTAGTTCTAAACACGTGACTCTTGAGAATGCTAATAAAGCGGCAACTCCCTTGAAAGAAACATATTCATCTGACGATGACAACGTTATACCAGGGGAGTCATGTCAACACACGATAGGTTGCTCTGGTCATCTGATCAATGAGTTGTACTATCGGGCTGGGGGTATGAACGAGTCTCAGAAGAGATATGCCCGAGAAACCAAATCTCACTACCCGTGCGCCGAACTAATCAGGGCAGTATTATCAGCATGTAGTTGCCCCAAGACCGCTCCGCAGAGGGTCTCCGTATTCGAGAGGATCTCCAACGGAATGACTAAGTCCAAACCAAAGCGTCTCCGTAAAAAGAGATCGGTTGTTCAAGGTGACGAACTCCCGGAAGTCACAATAAATATGGCTGATAAGGGAAAGTCGATTCGACCTTCTAGCTCTGACCCGCTTATATCTCATCGTCTAACCCGGTTGCGATCATGGACCACTAGACGCAGGGACTACCAAAGAATGCAGAGAGAGTTATCCTCGGACGATGAAGCATCGGATGCTAACTCTGCAGTCGCTTCTAACAATACGGTGTCTAGCCCAGGGCAATCCCGCGAAGTGTTTATGATTAACACCGGAGAAGCAACTAAAATGGTTGAGGATACTCTAGCGAAGCAGAAGCAAGCATTTAAATTCGAAATAGAAACGGCTATGCAACAGATGAAGGAAGAGCACGACCGACAGATTCAGGCTCTTTCCAATCAAATGGGCGAATCCAGCCGTCGCAACGCTGCTAACCAAGTAGGTAGCGATTCAGATGTGGATGAACGCCTTAATGCTGATAACCCTCTCGTTGACCAAAACGCTGGGGGTGGCCCCACTAAAGACGACAACGCTGGGGGTGGCCCCGTTATTCCTCTTAAGAATCGTCCAAAGCCCGATACGAGCGAGGATGAGAAAATGAAAGATCTCGAGAGTAAAATCAACGCTCTAATGTCTGATCGAGAGGTAAAGAGGACTGGCATTCCATGTCCATACCCAAGAGAGTGGGACACAATAGCATACCCGGCGAAGTTCAACTTGATTAACTTCACGCCGTTTGACGGGAAGGGTTCACCCACTCAACATCTGATCTACTTCAAGTCCCACTTGGGTATGATCTCCGGCAATAAAGCCTTGATGGTTCGGTCATTCGTTGGCACCCTTCGAGGGCCGGCGAAGTGTTTATGATTAACACCGAAGAAGCAGCTAAAATGGTTGAGGATGCTCTAGCCAAGCAGAAGCAAGCATTTAAATTCGAAATAGAAACGGCTATGCAACAGATGAAGGAAGAGCACGACCGACAGATTCAGGCTCTTTCCAATCAAATGGGCGAATCCAGCCGTCGCAACGCTGCTAACCAAGTAGGTAGCGATTCAGATGTGGATGAACGCCTTAATGCTGATAACCCTCTCGTTGACCAAAACGCTGGGGGTGGCCCCACTAAAGACGACAACGCTGGGGGTGGCCCCGTTATTCCTCTTAAGAATCGTCCAAAGCCCGATACGAGCGAGGATGAGAAAATGAAAGATCTCGAGAGTAAAATCAACGCTCTAATGTCTGATCGAGAGGTAAAGAGGACTGGCATTCCATGTCCATATCCAAGAGAGTGGGACTCAATAGCATACCCGGCGAAGTTCAACTTGATTAACTTCACGCCGTTTGACGGGAAGGGTTCACCCACTCAACATCTGATCTACTTCAAGTCCCACTTGGGTATGATCTCCGGTAATGAAGCCTTGATGGTTCGGTCATTCGTTGGCACCCTTCGCGGGCCGGCCTTCGATTGGTACCGCCGTCTCAAGCCCGGAAGTATTAACAACTGGGACGATATGGAGAACTCATTCCTCGGTAACTTCTTTGAGGACGACGACGAGGTATCCATCAGGACACTTTTCGATGAGAAACAAGAAGATGACGAGACAGTCGACGACTTCGTCAAACGCTTCCGGAATAAAGCAATGAACTGCCGAGATCCGATCACGGAGGACTTCATCCTCCAGACATGTCATAACAACCTATCTATTGAGATATTGGAAGTTATGGGAGTCGCACCGTCTAACACTTGGAAAGACTTGAAGGTGCGCGGTGAACAAGCCGAACGCTTTCTCCGAAGGAAGAAGGCCGAGAGGAGCCAACCGACAGCCAATCCTCCGAACTCGAACTTTGCCTCCCGTGGTAAGGGCAAGGCACCTGTAGCTGCTGTTGGTACTAATCAAACGTCACAACAGCAATCCCGAAGGCAGCAAAAGACTTCGGACCCGAGACTCCAAAAAGAGTATTCCTTCAAGGACGAGGACGTTCCAGCCATCTTCGAATCTCTCCTTGAAAACAACAAGATTAAGCTTCCACCCATCACAAATCAGGAGGAAGCTGATAACATTTTAGATCCAAAGTATTGTGCGTACCACAGGAGGATCCTCCATCTCACCAAGGATTGCTTCGCTCTCAAGAATAGCATTCAAACCTTGGTTGAAGCCGGCGTTATATCGCTCAATTAAGTCGAATGAACACTCCGACAAGTATAAGAGTATAAGCTGCTTCTTAATCCTCCGATCGGTGTAAGAGGTTAAACTGCTCCCTGATACTCCAATAGGTATATGAGTCTAAATTGTTTCCTACCGTTGATGGGAAGTTCCTGGAGAATGTTACGCTAATATTCTTAAGGATAACCCGGTCATGTAACGGAGTACAAAGTCAGACCCAGTTCCAAGAAGGAAGCTGGGGGTGGATGATTCATGTAATGGGAAGTTCCCAGAAGAACGCTATATGTAATTTTCTTAGGGATAACCCGATAATTACGAACAAGGTGATAAACACTAAACCCCCACTATGATTTGTACTCCCACTCTCACTGTCTACCTGGTCAAACCTTCCTATAGTTAGGACCACAACCAAAGTCCCCTCTCGATTCCTTCCATGAACGAGAGGTCCACTTTCAAATTGAACGATCAAGCCTGTAAAAGGTAAGATCATCTCAAACCTCCCACTTTCACTGCTTCCTTGGTCAAACCTATAAAAGTTAGGGCCACAACCAGATTCTCCTCTCGATTCCTTTCATGAACGAGAGGTCCACTTTCAATTGAGCAATCAAACCTATAAAAGTTAGGATTGTCTCCAACTTTACTTAGTCAAACCTGCATGGTCAAACCTTCCTACAGTTAGGACCACAACCAAATCTCCTCTCGATTCCTTCAATGAATGAGAGGTTCGTTTTCAGATCGAGTGATCAAACCTTCCTACAGTTAGGATCACCTCAAACTCCTACTTGGTCAACCTTCCTACAGTAATGACCAAAACCACAATTCACTCTCGATAAACGAGAAATTTATCTTTAGTTCGGTAATCAAACCTTCCGACAGTTAGGGTTATCCGAATCTTTTTGATTCTCGGAGTGGAGATCCCACTCTTAGTTTCACATTCCCGGATTCTTGAAGTGGAGATCCCACTTTAAGTTTCCTTTTGCAACTCGAGATAGAATATAAAATTCTTCCTCTTCAGCTTTGGGAGATAGAATATAAAATTCTTCCTCTCCCGTTTTGGGTTCGTCTTTGCCCCAAGAGAAGACACAACCTTTTCAAATCCTAAAATCTGTGTCTCACAGGCACGGGGAATTTTATCCCGAATCCTGAGTAGGGATAAGTCAATGCCTAACACGCGTTGCCGGTTTAGTCTTTCACCGATTGAAAAAGACACCAGAATCCAGTCTGGGGCATTTTATCCCGAAGCCTAAGTAGGGATAAGTCAACGCTTAGCCTGCGTTGCTGGGTGGTTCGTTCTCGTTCCCGTAAAAATGACCGAGTCTACGTATTCAGCATCGTAGCAACAAAAATCCATGCCTTTTATGCATGGGGAATTTTATCCCGAATCCTGAGTAGGGATAAGTCAACGCCTGACACGCGTTGCCGGTTTAGTCTTTCACCGATTGAAAAAGACACCAGAATCCAGTCTGGGGCATTTTATCCCGAAGCCTAAGTAGGGATAAGTCAACGCTTAACCCGCGTTGCTGGGTGGTTCGTTCCCATAAAAACGACCGAGTCTACGTATTCAGCATCGTAGCAACAAAAATCCATGCCTTTTATGCATGGGGAATTTTATCTCGAATCCTGAGTAGGGATAAGTCAACGCCTAACACGCGTTGCCGGTTGGTCTTTTACCGTGAAAAGGATAAAAGCCCACATATTCGACATTGTGGCAGGCCGTTATTAATAACGCCAAAATCCACGCCTCACACGCGCGGAGAATTTTATCCCGAACCCTAAGTAGGGATAAGTCAATGCCTAACTCGCGTTGCTGGTTTAGTCTTTCACCGATTGAAGAAGACACCAGAATTCCAATCTGGGGACTTTTATCCCGAAGCCTAAGTAGGGATAGGTCAGCGTCTAACACACGTTGCCGGGTAGCCTATTCCCGTAACAATGGAGAAGTCTACGTATTCAATATCGTAGCATCAAGTCTAAAGGAGTTCATTCCTTTAGCACAACGTCATGTGCGGAACGGACTTAAACAATCCGCATGCAAGCCCGATTCAAACGGTAATTGGTAAAGGTACGCCAAATCCGTTGAAGGCTGGGGGTTTGCCAAAAACCTTCAAGTCTACGTCTGATACACGTCGCTGTTTAGTCTTTTCACAGGAGAAAGACGAAGTCTACATATTCAATATCGTAGCACTAAAAGAGTTAACTCTTTTAGCATAACGTTACATGCGGAACGGACTTAAACAATCTGCATGCTAGCCCGACTCAAACGGTAGTCGGTAAAGGCTTATCAAACCCGTTGATGGCTGGGAATTTGCCAAAAATTCTATAAATGTAAGTCATTGACGTATCAGCTTCATTAGTTGGTCTCATGACTTGAACATCCAACAAACTTCAGGATAAGATCCACACGTGCAGATGAATCAGCTTTAATAGTTGGTCCTGCAGCCCCACATTCGGGACTGTCACGCTCCAATGCCTTAAGAGCTTAAACTGTGTAGACTCTAGCAAACGTACGAGTATAAACTGTGTTAACGCCAGTCAACGCGTTACAGTAAAGATCGATGCCGGTCAACGCATCAGCAATTTCGCCAAAATAAGGCAAAAGATGACTCCAAGGATTCCAGTTACAATTAGATATGAATTCCCGACGGAGAGGATCAGTTCAAAGTCAACTCAATGGCACGAGCTAAGTTCAGAAACTTACACACCAATCTCAGTTCAAGATTTCGACAACGGTCAGACGATAAACGCAGCGCCGGAAGAACTTCATCTATTCGACGGAACAATGAATAGATTGAAGGCTGAAGAAGTTAAGAATTGAGGTAGTTAAAGGTCGCTCTACGAAATAGAGGAGATGGCCTATCTTATCCAAAGCATTCCAGACTCCTCTATAAAAGAAAGAGTCTGAAATACTTTGGAGGGGGTATCTGTAGGCGTCTAAAAATGCCTATAGGTATCCACACACAGCTCGAGACAGAGAGAAGACGACGGACATTGTTATCCGAGTCTAAGAGGATTATCTGACGCCGACAAGCGCCTGAAGCAAAACGGCGAATCAAGTGACCTACACGCTCGACAGTCACGCGGGTCGGTTCCATCCGACCCGTGCAAGCGCGGGTTAGACTTGTCCTGCGCGCGCTGTTTCGACCGGGTTCGGTTTTAACGGTTTTCTCGAGATCTTTTCAGTTCCAGAGGTTCCCAACTGATTTGATATCATCTACAAATGTGGTTAGGCTGTTATTGACTAAAGATAAGGCCAAATCACTTGTTCTCATCCAAATAACCGCATCCGAGGCCTATAAATACAAGCTTAGGGCCTCCTTTCAGCAGGGCGATTGATTATCAAGACGAGGAGGTGCTGCCGGATTGTGGAGTCAAAGGAGCACGAATTTCAGCGAGGGTTGACAGATCTTGGCGAGTTCTTCGGCATAAAGAAGGAGAGTTCGAGAGATCCGACGCCCGTTCCCGTCCGTCCCTTGAGATTAGGCTTGGTCTTAATCTCGAGAAGAGCCCTGATTTCACTTGGTCGATTTCAGCGCTTCAAATCAAATACTTCCTCGGCGAAGGCGAAGCTCTGCCGAATTTTTCATCAACCGGATCCAGATCTAAGGTGGTCCACGGATAAACCCCGGCACAGGCAAAGATCACACGCAAGCAGAAGACCGATAAACGATCTCTGCGTTTGTTTTGACGAGAGTTGTAACTTTTGTTTTCATTGTGTAAAGATCTTATAAAAAGATTATCTTTTTGTTTTCATTGTAACGACCGAAGTTGTAATGAATACCGCAATGAATACATCAATTTTCGACACAAACACGAGACACTTGCAAGTGTTTCAAATATGGTTCCTTTGGCCGAGACACTGGCTAGTGTCTCGGTTGAAGGGAATAGTCTCTGAGTCTAATTTTTGCACGAGTTTAGACTTCGGAATCCAAACTTTACGATTATTTGGTGATTCTTTGGCCACCATTTCCTTCTTCCCTTCTTGTGTTTGTTGACAATGGGCACGAGCGACGTTTGCACGATGCTTTTGTATGCGTTCTTTGAAGGCCGAATGATGCCTTTTGATGAGAGTTCATTCCTCCATCATAAGTTTAGCATAGATGTGAGTGATTTGTCATTGAGGTGACTGGACCACTTGATGTTTCCTCAACTCTAAGTCTGCGTAGTAGTGAACCCCGTCGGTTTGTTCCAAGGCCTTAGCCATTTGATGAGCACGACAGTGACGTTGTCTCTGACGAGCCCTCTTTGTCAGTGCCAGTGGGTTTTTATTTAATGACTCCTTAACTGGAGAAGAGTCATTGTGAGCTAAGGTGTTGCGAGTAGAATCCTCAGTAACAATCGGGCAAGAGTCTTCACCCGTGGCATTCGACGGAGTCGAAAACTTAAAAACCTTCTTAGAAGATGAATTCTTCCTGCATTTGTGAGGTGAAGAAGACTTTGAGGATGAGGACGATAGATATTCCTCAAATTTTGATTGGTCAAACTCGTATTCAACCGTGGATTTAACCGGTATCTTTATCGGCTACGACTTGATCGGTTACGACATGATGGTCTCGGCAGCGAGACTGTTGACTACCACTATGGTCGCCAGCGTATTTGCATCAGGAGTAAGTTTGGTTGTAGAATTCATTATAATTGTTTATCGATTACAATGAATACAGACGGGCAAGTTTCGTGCTTTTTAAAACTACTCTTTACAACAAAAGAAATCAAATTATAATGCTCCTTAGAAACACACCCAGGAATGTTTATCGTCCGCTGCTTACGTGGGATTTTTGCTATGTCGGGGGTACGTTAGCTCGTGGACCACCGAATCACAGATTCTGATTGAACCGTGAAGGTTATTTGGGAATTCTTGCTTTATTTAAAAGTAAGAAAAGGAAGTGGATATCTTATTGATGTAAGATAAACACTCTTCTTAAGATCAAGTCAAAGCTTAGATCTTAATGAATCACAAGAATTCTACAAAAAGGTTTGAACATGATGAAGACCTTCTTTCTTGCTTGGAATTTACCAAATTACTCAAATCTCTCTGCTTAATTTGTCCCAAAATTCTCAGTCTTCGTCAGTAATGGTCCTAGGGGGTATTTATAGCCCTTAGGTATAATAAATAAAGTTAGAAGTAAAAAAGAAGTCATGTCAGGGGACTCCTATTTCTGAGACAGTTGTAACTATCTCGGAAGCATGGTTGGCTTTCTATTTCCGAGACAGTTACAACTGTCTCGGAAGTATGCTTCCTTTCAGTCCTTTTGTAACTGCTTTAAACACATATTAATGCTATTATTTTGATAGTTATTAACGTAATTTCCGCTTGTAACGTCCTCCCCACATTCACACACGATTTCTGATAGTTATGGAGCCACATGGCATGCACGAATCTCTAGAAAACCGTCATCTGTATCACCTTAGCTTCCGAGACAGTTGTAAGTGTCTCAGAAGCTATAGTCTTCCTCATAGCTCCCGAGACAGTTTCAACTGTCTCGGAAACTGTGGATTCCCTTCATGCTTTCGAGATAGTTGTATGTGTCTCGAAAGCTGTAAGCTTCCTCTTAGTTTTCAAGACAGTTGTAACTATCTCGGAAACTGTGAGTTCCTCTTACACTTCTGAGACATATTTTGCACCTTGAAACTTGTGTGATGTTCTTCTTGTGCATTCTCTAGTTGATCTTTAACTTTAGATGATTCTCCTTGACTAGGATATTGACGTTCATCGTCTTTTTTCTATCTCGAGGTATGTGCGGGAACCTATAGGCAATTTTTATGCCTACAGGGTACTTTAAGTTTCATTAAGTTTTAATAGAAATTTATATGTGAAATGGTATAATCTATAGTGTAATCTTGAAATATACTAAAATTTATAGTTTGTAGACAATAAAAAACTAATTGTAGTTAGTATATTTTTAAAGAAGAAGCTTTAGCATGATTCGAGCTGTTGATTCATGACAGGTAAATGTATAGAACTAATTCAAGTACTGTGTGAAAGTACGTTTTTGTAAAGCTTCTATCTTAGATGCTTCTTTCATCTGCCTATATATATGATAATTTTTGGGAAATATTGGAGCATACAAACATCACACACAAGGAGGATAAGCACCAGCACAACACAAAGAGGTTTTATGTAGTTTGGTCAAACATGTCTATATTTATGGTTCCTCATCCAGTATCTTCACAAAGTAATACAACCAATGTAATCGATATAAGTTTTACACCGATCATAAACTTAAAAACCCTTGTACGTCTCATGTCTCTCAAGAAATCCAAGAACACCAATCACTAAAGAGCTTTAAGAGGATCCTCCCTCTCACCAAGAGGATGACTTTCTCAATAATAATACACATCCTTTTATAGCCTTTCTTCTTTAGTATCTCCAAGAATAAATCAATGTTCATTATCACTCTTGACAATTTCCAAGAGCAACCCATCAAACTTCCAATGCATGCACCATTCAAGCTTCCAATGCATGCACCTTTCAAACTTCTATCGTGGACATGCATTTATCTATGTCATTTTGATATTTGGAGAGAATCCCAATAATAATTTCTAATATAGTGTCATAATATTTTGATCGCATTTTAGTGATATACTATCGTAATTGTATTTTAGCCCACTTGAAAAAAAGTATTGGCTTTGCCACTTATTATAGCATGCAAATAGTTAGGTGGTGTTCCTCATTAGGAGGCCGACACGTGTCCCACCCTATGCCTAATCAGGCATATTCGAGGAGAGATGACTTGGGCAACTCTAGCGGTTGACCCAATAGGTCGATAACTTGCAAGGCCGACTAAAAAGACGGTACTTCTCGACCTACTCGTAGGATCGAGACGAGAAGTATCCTCACTTGGCCTACCATTCCAGTCGACCCCTCTCCCTGTTGGCACTTGGCTCTTCCAGGACGGCAACTTGCAAGGCCGACTAAAAAGGCAGTGTTTGCCGGCCTCCAGTGAGATGAATCGGAAAGCGGTGCACCTTCAAGCCCATCACTGACAGTCAATCGCCACCACCTTAAATGAATGATCAAAATTATTATTGTTCCAGCCCTAAAAGTATTTATGACTCATCAAACCTCTTCATCACTATGTGCATCCTGTCGCCCATACATTAAACGTCTGCATGACTCATCCCCTTCAGCGACGGACATATGTAAAGTAGATAACGACCAATCCACCATCTGGACTCGGCCAAAGTTATCTATCTACCCTTCTGATATATTATAAAAGGGAATTGAGGTTTGTTGCCTAGTGTAAGCTATTTTTAAGCAACTTTGAACAACTTTATTTACTACTTAATTCTTACTTCCCCACTCAAGCTTTAAACTGACTTGATTATCAGAGGAACTATCAGAGATCATAACTTGGACTTCTCATGAATTCTTCATGTGCACGATAGAATTTCTAGCTCAAGAACCAACCATCTGGGGAAGCTGGAGGACCCTAACACTCTTTATTATCCACAAATAACTCTTTGTTCGATAAATGATATCAACAGTTTGGCGCTCACTGTGGGGCCCTTCATCTATCTTCATACAAGATGGTTAGTTCTGATCGCCTAGGCTGATCCTCTAATTTTTCAGTTGAAGACCAATACTTGAGCTATGTCACTCAAGCCAACTAGAGGAATCGACTCAGAGGATTTCTCAATCTTTCTAGCAGCAGTTCGCTTCCTTCACGAAAGAACTCCTCAGTTTGATTCCTCCTCAGCAGCCCTCTCAATCAGTCGCTCCTCCTCCTCCCCTCTCCTGTGGGTCTAGCCGAGCAGCGATCGCATGAGGACTATGCTGAGCACACCTCTCCTCCACATTGTTAGCAGGCTCACTTCACTCTCCCACCTTGATAGCCTAAGCCGTATGCTAAGGTGATAGGAGAGAGCCCTAGCTTTGGTCATGATGGCCATGAGCAGACCGCATGGACTGCTTCATGCGGCCCCAGATACCCCTATGCAGCTCTGGGTCCTTCTACAATCAACCTAGTATATGGTTATGACCGGATGTTTAACAATGTTCCTGAGACCATCAGAACTATTATTCCACCCATTGATTGGATAATGAATGGCCCTTGTATCAAATTCAAGATGCCTTGTAATCGAGAAGTATAAAGGTGAGGAAGATCCAGTAGAACATGTACAACATTTTTATGATCTAATGAGCATGCAACAAGTGTCAAAGTTGATCATTTGCAGATCTTTCCACATGACCTTGATAGGGAGTGGCAAGGTATGGTGGAATTCATTAGACAGGAAGTCCATTAATGCCATCGAGTAGCTCAGCCAAAAGTTTACACATTATTTTTTTGGCCTACTCCAAGCAAAAGAAGCCCTCCCATGTCTTGCATCAGAAGAGGCAAGATGATGGATAAAGCCTCAGTGATCACTTTAAGAGGTTCCAAGCCAAGAGGCTAGAATTTGACGACCCTGGCAATATGATCGTTATGGTCGTAATCTCGGTAGGCTTATAGAACAATAAATTGGCCAAGTCACTCATTATAGATTGAGTCACCTACTATGAGTAGTTGATGACCGGAGCCCAAGGATTTATGGACACAAAAAAGCCTAAGCCCATAAGAAGGCGGCCAGTGTAGCAGAAGCAGTAGCAGCGGTAGCAACCCCTACCACAGAGGCCAAGTACCCTACTAAAGAAAAGACATAGAAGAATCCCCCAGGACCGACTCCAGGCCAAGCAAGGCCGACAAGGGAGAACATAGGAGAGAAGTTATCAAGAAGCCAGCCTCACTGTCCTTAACATTTCCCTCACACAATCCCTTTACATGGTCCAGAGATAACGGTACTTAACTCCACTCCTCCTCACATGAAGTCGGATCCTCGATCTTGAGACATTTGGCAATTTTGTGGGTACCATCAAGATCACGACCCTTATATTAATGATTGCCGCATCCTCCAGAGAGATATTAATGACTTGATATAGAAAGGATTCATGAAGAAGCTTGTCTCTCAGTGGGATCTGTATCTATGTATATGAATCACATATTGATTTCTCTTTTAATACTGTACACCTTTTGCCGAGTTAGGAGAACGTTTTCTGGAATCTAATAGTGTTACTAGGCCCCTTTACGTATATAGCCACTATTGAAAAAATGTAATTGGTCATCTTTAAAATGTTAAAATATAATTTTTTTTTCACCCAAGCCGTTCACATATACATTAGCGCTTCATGAATATGGAAATGATGTGCTTCAAAGCGGCCACTCCAACAGCACCAACACACAGACATGTCGACATACAAGAGAGAACTTACCCTAGGGAGATCTGACAGGAGGTACCACTCCAGATCACCTTGTTCTTAATAGCAGACTGATGTGCGCCCCACCAAAATGATCAATAAAGACATCATCAATACTATTAGCGACTGCCCATCAGTAGGAGGAACGTCTACCAATGCCCGAAAGAAGACAAGAAGCCGAAGACAAATCAACCCATCTCTTTTAGTGACTCTAATTTAAAAAGCATGGAGACACCTCACGATAACCCTCTCATCATCTTGGTCGAGATCAATGGCTTTTAGGTCAAGAGGATCTTGGCCGACATAGGTAGTTCTACTAATATTCTATTCATCGATACCTTTAATCAAATAGACATTGATAAGTCTAACCTGCAACATTGTCGGGGTCCTCCCATTGGATTCATGGGGCATTCACTCATACCGGAAGGGATGATCATTATCCCCCTAATGGTCAGAGAATACCCTAAGCAATCTACTACGCAGACCCAGTTTCTAGTAATGAACATTAAGTTGGCCTACAATGTTGTTCTGGAAAGAGCTGCTCTTAATAGATTACAGGCGGTCCCATCCACCTACGACAAGATGATAAAGTTCTCGACCCCTGAAGGAGTAGGAATTGTCAGGAGCAACCAATGAGAGGCTAGATCTTGCTATCTGCTCTCGATAAAAGTAAAAGGAGTACTGGAGACCCTGCTGATTGAGAAGATGCATCTCCAAGTAGAAAAAGTGCTGGAATAGGAGAGGACAAACCCCATCAAAGAACTCTAAGAAGTGCCAATTGACCTAGATGGCTTGAAGAAGGTCAATACCAGGATGAGCTACGTTGAACCTCAATGAGGAACTATGATCATAGATTTATTTGCTTGGGGCACGAAGACATGCTAGGAATTTCCGCCCGAAGTAGTGAGCCACGAGCTCTCAGTCGACCGACACATCAAGCCACTTTGATAAAAGAAAAGCATCTTAGCCTCGAGAGACAGATCGCAATGGTCGATAAAGTCGATTTACTACTCAGAGCCGGCTATCTAATGTGGTGCTCGTGAAGAAGTCCCTTGGCTAATGTAGGATGTGTGTGGATTTCATAGATTTAAACAAAGCTTGCCCAAAGGATAGCTACTATCTCACAGGGATCGATCGACTATTAGATGAGAGTGTGGGTCATGAACTATTTAGATTAATGGGTGCCTTCTTCGGCTATAATCAAATCTTATGGAGGAGCATGATCAAGAGAAGACCTTATTGATTATAGACCAAGGGACCTATTGCTATAAAGTAATGTCTTTCGGTCTTAAGAATGTAGGCACCACCTACCAGAGGTTGGCAACAAGATTTTCAAGAGCCATATCGTCCGAAATGTGGAAGGCTACATGGACGACATCAGAAGCCGAAGAAGGTGTCATCTTACGTGTCAGACCTTAAAGAGCCTTTCTCTGTCCTCCGACGCTACCACATGAAGCTCAACCTGGCCAAATATGCTTTTGGAGTGCAATCAGGCAAATTTCTCGGATTCATGATTACTCAGTGAGGCATTGAAATCAATCCAGAGAAGATAACTTTTATAGAGTAGCTACCTAATCCCTACACACTGAAGGACATTCAGAGACTGAGTGGAAAGATAGCAGCGTTTTGCTGCTTTTTCAAAATCTACTAAGAGCAACTTCCCATTCTTCAAAGCTTTAAGAAGGGGCAATGAGTTAAAGGAAGGCATGAGCTAGATGGTTGAGTGTAGTGAGGCCTTTAGGGACCTCAAGAGATATATAAGCACCAAGCTAATTTTGAACCGACCTAGAGGGCAGGATACCCTATATCTCTACTAGGACATCTCCTCATAAGCCATTAGCTCTGTCCTAATTCAAGAGGAGGATAATGCGCAGAAGATGGTATTTATGTCAGACGGATCCTAAAGGCAGCCAAGCTCAACTACAACCTTATTGAGAAAGCCTCCTTCATTCTCATTACTAAAGCTAGGAGGCTTCGCCCCTATTTTAGGCGCATAGCATAGTGATGTGGACGATCTTGCCTTTGAAGAAAGCACTTGGCAGTCCAACCACTTCATGGAGGATGATCAACTGGTCAGTCGAGCTTAGAGAATAGGATGTGCAATTTAAGCATAGAAAACCATAAAGGTCCAAGCCTTGACCGACTTCTTGATAGAGTCGACCACAGCAGATGATGAACCATCTCCACTCTTACCGGTCCCCTTACCAGAGCCTTCAACATCTAACACAACCAGGATACCTACTCCTCAGAAGCACAGCATCCTCAAAGATGACTTACCTGAATTCGCCTCGTGGTAGTTGCTAAAGGTAGACAGATCCTCTGGGGAAGGAGATAATGGAGATATAGTAGTCATGTGTAGCCCTGACGGGTCAACGCACAAACACTCCATCACTTTTGATTTCTCTGCCTCAAACAACAAGGCCAAGTATGAAGCCCTTTTTGTGGGACTTCGAGCCACCTTAGCAGTCAAAACCGAGCTCATCTACATTTTGGCCGAATCCCAACTTGTTGTCTCTCAAGTGAGGGGAGATTGTGTGACCAGAGATTCAAGAATAATGTTGTACCTGAAGGCAGTCAAAAATCTCTTGAGCAACTTCAGAGACTTCAAGATTGCCCAAGTCCCCCATGCACTCAACGCTCAGGCAGATGCCCTATCCAAGCTTGGGTCATCCAGCTTAGAGAATAATTCAGGACCTATGCACATGGACACCCTTAAGATCCTAGCATCTTGGAGACTTTAGACCCAGTTATGCAAGCCAAGACTTTTATGGAACCCTGCTGGATGGATCCACTCATCTTGTACCTAACAGGGGGACCTCACTAGAGAATGCTACCGATGCAAGGAGTTTACAAAGGAATGCTCGAAGATATCTTATGCTCGATAACTAGCTTTATCGGATGTCATACTTCAGCAGTAGTGTGGGATCCTATCTCTGAAGTCTCCGGTCGATAGAGGCGAGTTATATTCTAAAAGAGATATATGAGGGGACTTGTGGGAATCACCCAGGATTTAGAACTCTTGCTCAGAAACTGATCCGCTAAGGATACTATTTGCCTGTCATATTAGCCAAGTCCAAAAGACTCGTCTCCTAATGCAAGAAGTGTCAATTCTTCTCCAACGTGCTACGAGCTTCAACCACTAAACTTACCCCTATTATGAGCCTGATTCCATTTGCTCAACAGGGATTAGACTTGTTGTGGCCTCTCCTAATAGCCTCTGGTTAATAAAAATTCTTAATTGTTGCCATTATTTACTTCACTAAATGGATCAACGTCGAACCATTAGCCAAAATTAGTGAGAGCAATATCATGAGTTTTATGTAGAGATCCATTGTCTACAGATCAGTGTTCCTATCTTTTTAATCACTGATAATGGAACTCAATTTGACAACAAATGTTTCTAAAGTTTTTGTGAGGAATGAATAATACAGCTGAAGTTCGCCTCAATAGCACACCAGAAATGCAATGGATTTGTAGAAGTCACTAAAAATGCATTCTCTAGGCTTTGAAGAAGAAGGTGGACAAGACGGTTGGGAATAGGTCAAAGAGTTGCATGGAATCCTATGGTCTGACCGCACCACTCATAAGAGCTCCATAGGAGAAACTCCCTTTAATCTAGCTTATGGAGCCGAGGCAGTCTCCCCAGTAGAAGTCGGCATGCCAACAATTAAACTGTAACATTTGGATGAAGACTTGAATTCCACGGGCCTTTGAATCAGACTCAACCTCATTAATGAAGTTTTAGAAGAATCTCCCCGATCTCAAGTCATTAGTCAACAGTGCATCGCCAACACTACAACAACAAGGTCCAGTCCTAAAGATTCAATGTTGGCGGTCTCATTCTTCAGAGAGCCTTTTTCAGTAGAGACACCAAGCATGGCAAGTTTGCTACCGATTGGGAAGGGCCTTACACATTCACCGAGGAAGTGCATCCTAGTACTTATCGATTGAGAAACTCCGATGGAAGGATCTTGCAACATCCTTAGAACATAGAGCATCTCAAAAAAATACTTTCAATAATTTTAATTATAAAACTCACATGTCATGTAAAATCTTTTGGATTTTAATAATTTTATTACACTATGCTTTTATAGTTCCAAAGTCTTCATAGAAACATGAAGACTAGTTGTCCCTGAAGTGGCCGACTCCAATTCAAAGAATTTGGCACCCATTAGGGATAAAGCCAAAATACATACTTAAAGACCTTGGTGTTATTATGAGTAAAATCAAGGCAGGAAGCTGAGCCGTCCTTAAAGTGGCCAGCCCTAACTCTAAGACCTTGGTACCCATTCAGGATAAAGCCAAGGCACGTGCCTAAAGACCTTGGTGTTATTACGAGTAAAACCAAGACATGAAGCCGAGTTGTCCTTGAAGCAGTTGACTCCACTCTAAGGCCTTGGTACCCATTCAGGATAAAGCCAAGGCATGGACCGAAAGACCTTGGTGTCATTATGAGTAAAACCAAGGCGCAGAACTAAGTCATTCATGAAACGGTCGACTCCAATACTAAGACCTTGGTACCCATTCGAGATAAAGTCGATGCACATACCTAAAGACCTTGGTGTCATGATGAGTAAAACCAAGGCTGAGTCATCCCTGAAGTGGCCAACTCTAACTTAAGACCTTGGTACCCATTCATAATAAAGCTAAAGTATGCACTTAAGACCTTGGTGTCATTACAAGTAAAACCAAGGCATAAAGCCCCGTCATCCTTGAAATGGGTGACTCCACGTCAAAGACCTTGGTACCTATTTACGACAAAGCCAAGTCATGTACCTAAAGACCTTGATGCCTATTTAAGATAAAACCAAATGTCATCGACTCGATCAACTCCAACTTATAAGACCTTGGTATTATCTCGAGTAAAACCTAAGGCAGGAAGCCAACTCATCTTAATTACAAATCATAATACAAGGTAAATTACAGATGAATATAAACAATAAAGGTGCACAGATTGAGTAGGCAAAAGCAATCTTTATTTATATATCAAAATATATACTTCATTATTTATGTCAGAGAATGCAAAACAAAAGAAAAAACAAGAGATACATAGAACTCTCAGGGGGCTCAACTTAGATCCGGAGTAGGACTGGGGCTCACGGTACTAGACTCAGGAGATTAAGTCGGCTAGGGAGAAGTAGTAGCAGCAGGAGCCAGTTAATGTGTTGACTGGGGGGGACAAACCTGACTTGTTCATCTCAATCATCCCCATGTCGGCTAACCTAGCTATCTCGAACAGAGCCTTCTCTTGACTCCTCGCTTCCCTCATCACTGTCATCTACATCCAATATTAGCCTACCTCCCTACCTCTCTATCTCCTGAGGGCTTCAAGGTAGTTGGCAACCCAGAGGGGTAGCAGAGGTGGTTAGGGTCGGGTTTGGACTTACAAGGATCTGCAACAGGGGATAATCAAATCCGGTTTTGCAAGTCAGAGCCACCACTACCTTCCCTAGAGAGCTGTCATTATATTTCTCCAAACTTCCACCCGATAGGCCTTAAATTCAAAATAGCTAAGACAATCCTGTAGTGCCTGCATTTTAGTGAGAGATAACTCTCATTGTCTCTCGACCTCTAATGCCAAGAGAGCCGCCTCCCTCTTCAGCTTCTCGTGGGCATCCACCTCCTCCCTTAGCTGATCTTGGATGCTCTTAACATTTTCGAGAGTCAGCTAAGCATGTTTAAAGGCAACCCTGCTCTCTTGCCTTTTGACCATGAGCTCACCCTCCAAGTATTTCACTCGGCTATCCTGCTCATGGATCTCATGCTGGAGATGGCTGATATCTTCCTTAAGCTTGTCGATCGTTACTGATTTTTTGCTATTATGTGCCTCGAGCCCCTCAAGCATTTTCTCCCGTGTCTCCAACTCTCAACACCATTTGCCATCGCTCCGCCTCCAAGCTACCAACTTGACCTCCATTCTAGTGGCCTTCTTCTCAGCCTCTTCTTGAGCCGGCCTCTCAGCCTCCCACACCTCTTGGAATTTGGTGTGGAGGCCTTGCACGTGCTTGAGCCTACTTGACTAGAGCCCCTTGTAGTATATAGCCCTTGAGGGCTTGGTGGAGGCTAACACTGGGCATCTCTGAGAGGATTTCATCATCCTAAGAGAGGTACAACTGCTCCAGTGCTCGAGACTTGGTGATTCAGGACTCCAAGACTGGGGTCCTCTGATCAAGACGCTACCTGGGAGTAAATTTGAACTCTGATGGCTCCCTATCATGCCAGGAGCCATTCCTGAATGAACCTATCATCATCATCTTTAGCTCCGCCTACATCTTTAGGTCGAGCTCATCGATATAGTAACGAAAGGGCTACCCAAGGCCACCTTATGGAGTTGGAGGTGCCTCGGCCATTGCCGACTCCTCTATTGGTAGAGGCTAGGTTCGTCTCCTCCTCGACTATTGCTGGACACCATAGCTAGACCACTTGGCCTTTCTATGTGTCGACTCAGCTGAAGGAGGCTGGGCCATCTCCTCCTAAACCAAAATCTCAACCTTAATAGGCTCAACGACCTCCTTCTCTCACCCCTCAAGTCGAGCATGGGACTCCTAATCAAGGACTAAGATGATCTCGAATTACTCAATGTGAGGGACGCCTAGAGCAGAAGTAGGATGTTGGCCAACTTCCTGGACCAGGACGAAAGGTACTACCTCTTCTACTCCCCCACATACTATCTTGAGTCGGCTCAACTTTTCGAGAAGGACCTCGGTTGGTCACCTTCCACAACCTTCTCCTCTTCTTCTCAGACCTCTCAGCCTAAGCAATATCACTCAACCCTGCCAACCGGGCTGTAATCTCGGTAGCATTCGCTGCCACCTCCTTAGCCTCCGCAAGGACTAACTCTAACCTCAAGAACTTCTAGGGCCTAATTTATAACCCTGGCTACGTCTCGTCTAACTGCTTCAGTAAAAGAGCCAGAACCACTGATCGGATATTGTCTTCCTCAGTCGACAAGATTCTTGAGACGCCGACCGCTCACAAAACTACCGACTTAAATAGGTTCTCGATTCTTTGAGACCTAACATAGGATCAAATCCTCTCGAGCCCCTATTTCTCCTCAGCTATGAGCAGACCTAGCTTCAGCACATCTTCGTGATCTCAAGCCAGGCCGAAGAAGATAGGATGGGGTTGACCGTAAAGACCCATATAAAATTTTTCCTTCTAGTTCTTGTTTGAGCCCGGGGACGTTTGACTTAACTTTGAAGTTTCCCAAGTTTTGGAAGTAGTAGTGATCCTCCATCTTCCCTGTCTTGACACTAAGGAGGTGGCCGAGTATGTGCAGAGTTGGGTCGACTCTAACCCAATGGCAGATTACACAAACCCCACCAATTTAACAATGAGGTTTGGCTTAATTTTTTAGGAAGACATTCCCAAAGCTTTGAAGACACGAGGGAGGAAGGGATGGAACAATAATTAGAGTCCGTACTCCAAATGCCTCAAGTAGATCAGAACCATCATACTACTGTGACCATACACAGTTTGAGCCATCTCTAGTGCTGACAAGGTGAAAGCTCAAGGAAGATCGTAGTGGTTATAGTAGTTCTAGAGCTCTGTTTTGCACAGCTTTGAATAGAATGACTTGAGGAGGTTAATGCTCATCTCATTATAGCCGGCGATGAAAGCAGCGGAAGCCATCAAAGATCATCAGAGTGTTAGTTGGAAATCACTTGAAGTAAAGAGCTAGGGTTTAGAATTTAAAGTTCAGAGAGTTTGTAAACGGAGCCTCTCCGCATTAATGAGATATATATAGGCTCAGAGATGGACACGTGCCAAGACTAAAATGGTCAACTTGATCAAAGATAGACAACTGAGAACGACCTTAAAAGTCAAAACAAAGTGCTATCCTTCGGTTGGCACGCCATCTAGCTCAAGAAATGAGGCGACAATAACGCATGATCTCCAATGACGTTAGAAGATCACATCAACAATGACCCTCGCTTTCTTTTTAAATGCACCATGGGTATCGCCACTATCGACTGTTCAAATTTTACTTGGATTGGCACTGCCGAGTTAGAATGAAATGGGTCATTGTTATAGCATGCAAATAGTTAAGTGTTGATCCTTATTAGGAGGCCGACACGCGTCCCACCCTATGCCTAATTAGTCGTATTTGACGAGGGACAACTCGAGCAACTCTAGCGGTTGACACAACAGACCGACAACTTGCGGGGCTGACTAAAAAGGGAGTACTTGTCGACTTACCCGCAGGATCGAGACTAGAAGTATCTTCACTTATCCTACCCTTCCAGTCGACCCCACTACCTATCGGCACTCAGTCCTTCTAGGAAGACATCTTATGAGGCAGACTAAAAGGTGGTGTTTTCCAACCTGCAATGAGACGAGTTAAAGGCCGACTAAAAAGACGGTGTTTGCCAGCCTGCAATGAGACAAATCAGAAAGTGGTTTGCCCTCGAGCCCCCTAACGATAGTAAATCGCCATCACCTTAAATGCATAATCAGAATCATCATTGCTCCAGTCCTGAAAGTCTTTATGACTCATCGGATCTCGTGAGCACTACGTGCATCCTATCACCCCTACACGCCCGGATAACTCACCCCCTTCAGCGGTCGACACCTATAAAGTAGATAACGACCAAGCCACCAGTTGGACTCGGCCAAAGTTACCTATCTACCCTTCTAATCTACTATAAAACGGAATTGAGGTCTGCTACGTAGGGTAAGATATTTTTAAACAACTTTGAGCAACTTTATTTGCTACTTAATTCTTACTTCCCCACTCAAGCTTTGAACTGACTTGATCGTCGGAGTGGATGTCCCAACTTTTGGCCTCTCACGAATTTTTCATGTACAGAATAGAATTTTTGGCTCAGAAACTAACCATCTGAGAAAGCTTGAGGACCCTAACACCCCTCATCATCCACAAAATAACCCGATATTCAATAACTGACATCAACACCACTTATCTAAAGTGATAATTCATACTTCTATTTTTGGTATAAAAACTTGCTTAACTACACATAGAATAAAATGTTTAATAGCATGAAATAGAATATTTTAATTTTAAGGGGTTTTTGTTTTTAGGCCCATTTGTTTACTCATCTTTATCTTTAAACCCAAGTACTATTACTTGTATTTTTAAGCCCAACTCTCTTTTTGTATTTATCTTTAAACTCAATCTCTAAAATACAATACTTCAAGCACTTGTATTTATACAAATTTCCAAAAATACCCCTTGACCCCATATAAACCAATATCTCTCATCATCCTACCCTTTTCAACTCAGCCCTAAATTAAAAAACGACAGCCCCCTT
>NC_033801.1:27468604-27523260 GCF_001876935.1 Asparagus officinalis
CTTCTACTCTAGCCGCCGTCTCTAGCCGTTTTGTTAATGGGAAAGTTTGAATGAGTCTAAAATGTTGGGTTTCTAGAATAAGGGTGTAGCATTCATGGAGGCCGAGACCAAGGAGCCATCTTTGAATGAATAATTAATTAGCTTTCTTAGCTACTCATAATCCTGTCTTTTTTGTCGTTGTTTGATAATTGCTTCCGTATTGTAAGTGAGGGGGTGACAGGGTGGAGGGATTTCCTATTGAAAGGTGAGGGAGGAGGTCACTGGAGGGTGGGTCGCCAGCAAAGGGAAATGTTAAGGTCAGAGAGAGAGGAATGATATATGAAACTGGGGAAGAAGGAAGAAGGGGGTATTTCTTTTGTCGCCCGTCTCCAGCCACCGTCTCTATTGCCCGCCACCTCGCCGCCCTCGACACAAAGCTATATTGATGTGTTTGTAATGTATGGGTGTGTTGATGTGTTTGTAATGTATGGGGGCGATTGGTGAGATGTAATTCACATGATGAGGTGGTGATGTTTTTTTAAGAACTGGTTTTATTTGGATGCTATATTTATTATTTTTGTGCATAATTATGCTTAATTTTTTATGGTGAGGTAAAATTCAGTTGGTTGAGAATAATATTTAGAACACTATGGTATAGTTTATCTACTTACTTGATTTAGTATAATGCTAATTGATGGGGGTTAACCAATGTTATGTGCTGAAGCCTGATGGAATTATTTTTTTTACCCTTGAAAATAAATTCTGGTCATTTAATGTTGATGTTAGTTGAATGCAAGTACTAGCAAAGGGAAAGAAAAATAATAGTGAAGCTGAATATAACAAAGGAGATAAAGGAGTAACCAATACTCATCATTGTCTTCCCTTGATTTCTTGGATAACGTGCTATACTGAGTAACATGCTATATTTACTGGATAACGTGCTATACTTACATGTTAACGTGATATACTTATTGGGTAACGTACTATATTTACAGGCTAACGTGCTATACTTACAGACTAACGTGTTATACTTACAGACTAATGTGCTATACTTACAGGCTAACGTGCTATACTTATAGGTTAACGTGTTATACTTACATTATAACATGCTATACTTACAGGCTAACGTGCTATACTTACATTATAACATGCTATACTTATATTATAGCGTGCTATACTTACATTATAACGTGCTATACTTACATGTTAACGTGCTATAGTTATAGGCTTCGTGCTATACTTACATGTTAACGCACTATAGTTATAGGTTTAGTGCTATACTTACAGGTTTCATGTTATAAGTTTTGTGCTATACTTACATGTTAACGTGCTATAGTTATAGTTATAGGTTTCGTGCTATACTTACAGTTAAATTACTGGTGTTTTGTGGCTTCTCTAGTTGAGTTTGTAAGTATAGCACTAACGTGTATGCATAACACAGAAACCTTATAGATTAACATGCTATACTTACATGTTAGTGCTTAGTGCTACATGTTAGTGCTATACTTACAAACACATCAATAGGAGTTATAAAGATTTGGTGGTTGTAGTGCAAAGTCTAATTGCTTGTATGGTGATACTAAATTTTCATATGACCAACTCCGATGGTATAAAGATAAAGTTATTGAAACTAATACGGGATCACATGCTATACTTACCGGTTACAGGATAACGTGTTATACTTACAGTATAACATGCTATTCTTGCTGGTTAAGTGCTATACTTATAGATTAACGTGCTATACTTACAGGATAACATGCTATACTTATATGATAACGTGCTATACTTACTGGTTAAGATGCTATACTTATAGGATAACGTGCTATACTTACAGGTTAACATGCTATACTTATAAGATAACATGCTATACTTATAGGTTTCGCGTTATACTTACGCGTATCATGCTATAACCTAAAATGTATTTCCAAACATATAATTATACAAAATAAAATAATGTAATGCTCCATCGAGGGAGAAGAAACTGGATGCAATGCTCCATGTCTTGGCAAACATCCAGGCAAACTTTTTGGCAAAACAAAATAATACAATGCTCATAATGCGAAGAAAGATAGACTAGAATTGTAGCGGAACTTTATATAACCAATTCCAATAGCGGTCCTACATGTTTCATACTGACAAACATATATTCATACTAATAAACATATATTTATGCAAATACTTTACAAATCAATTTCCAAACATATATTTATACACACAAAAATATTGGATATCACATTTGACACCTAGCATCCGGGGACTTGGTCTTGAGGATCACGTTGATATCCTGAATTTAAAATATAAGCGGATCAAAAGAGTAATAGACTGAATAAAAACGGTTCAATGAATATTACATTTATAGAAGATATACCTTCAGATAGAAATAGAGCAACAAACATTCAACTAGACTAAAATAGTCTCTCAAGATAATACAATCCCAGGACAATAATCCGACGATTATAATACCCCCTAGTCTCTAGATAAAAAACAAACATGGCCTACAGAATATAAATAGATAAGAGGCAAAAGTTTGTACTTTACTTCTATGACAGCCTATTCAACATCTCGTTCCGTAAAATGACAATTTAAAGCTCCTCTCACAAATAATAATCTTTTTCTTTTGTTGTCTGGAAAAAGTTAATTAGGACCTTACCCAATTTTCTCTCTTCTCAGCTCACTTTTTTTTGGAACCTTCAGCGACCAGATTATGAACTTCCTTTCTTAGCAAGAACATAGTTTTTCAGTCAAATAAAATTAACTATCGCAACCAGAAAAATCTCAACTAACTTTCAAGTTTCCAGATTTAGTCAAAAATTTCCATTTGTTTCCATCCCGAGCACTTGTACACTAAATTATAAGCGGAAAAACAACTCACCATCCAAGAATAAAAAAAAAATCGCTCACCTTCGGAGACGCTTTCGATCGCGGAGGCGAATCCTTATAAGCCGAGGCGATTACGGATTCGCCGTAGGTGGAAGAGATAGAAGAATCCCGATGCTCCGATGACGCTCGCATCGCCTAAGCGGCGACCGACGGAGATTGTGTCATCTCAGTCGTCGTCTCTGGTGACGGAGGTTTTTGATCGGATCTGAAGTCCACAAAGGTAGACGGCAACGGTGTGGTTGACGGCAGCTGGCGACGACTGGGACGACCGAGATTTGTTTCAATGGTGACGATGGCTAAGACGGGCGACATCAGTTCGTGGTCGACGGCAACGGTAGTTCGTGGTCAACACGGCGACGGGCGACATGACAGCAGTTCTTGCTTGTTTTTTTAATTTAGGGCTGAGAGATAAAGGGAAAAAATATGAGAGAGAAACTTGTTTATATTTGGCAATGAAAGGGGTATTTTGGGGTTTTTACTTAATTCTGTATAAATACAAGTGTTGAAAGTATTGTATTTTAGAGATTGAGTTTAAAGATAAATACAAAAAGAGAGTTGGGCTTAAAGATACAATTAATAGTACTTGGGTTTAAAGATAAATGAGAGTAAATAAATGGACCTAAAAACAAAAACCCTAATTTTAAAGAAATGCTTGATTTTTAGTGCCATATTGGATTAAATCCGTTAGCTCCTCCACGGCGCCGCCCAGCTATATAACGACCACTATAACCCTATTATTCACCCTCACTGTTATGATCTCTAACCGAATATTAGATTAGTAATTATTATGTCCAATATAGTCTAAAAAAAGAAATCCCAATTTGAAAACTAAGAAATCTATATGAGCTTAACTCCTCCCATTCTTCATTAGCTTTTCTAAACCCCAATCAAGTGGAGCATGAAATTAGTTTTTATCAAAGAAAAGAAAGTAGGAAGAGCACACATGGGGGGATAGGGAAACATGTTCGCATGTGGGAGAGTGACGGTTGAAGATTTCCGATGTTTCGGCGGTGATTGTTTGGGCGTTACATGACTAGCTAGCACGTGGGCAGAGGTGTTGTGGCCCAAATTTGTCTGCTCATAGCATGAATCTATTGATTTAATGCTCTCCAGAACTCTCTCATAATGAGCCATGTTCTCTTTTTTTGTTCCCTATTTAATTGATACGCACATAATGCTGTGCTAAAAGACGAGGCATAAGAATTGATCTAGGGTGAGCAATTGCTTCACTAATACCTATTCGATCGATATATTCTTTGTTCTACTAGAGACTTCTGATTTGGTATTCTACTGACTTTATAGTTGGTTTGACCGGTATTTCAGTATATTTCGTTAAAAAATTATTGGTGAAATGTAGAGAAATATTGTCGCTGATAAATGGACAGCAATATGAGAGAAATTGATATATTTCTTGATTGATATAAGTTTGTATATATAATGTAAATAGAGATTGTTTTATTATCCTGGACTAAAGTAGTCTACATACATGCAATATCCTCAAACTACAGTTGGATTGACCAATGGTAGTTTGCTAAGAAGAAATAGATATCGTTGTATGGTTTGCACATTAGTGAAAAGATCTGCTAGTCGGAGATTGGTGTTCACATTGGGAAGGGTGATTATGTTAGCAAGAAAGTGATGAGGAGAGAAATGACAGTCTATCTCAATATACTTCGTGCGCTCGTGGAAGACTGGGTTGCTAGCAATTTTGATTACACTCTGTTGTCGCAATGTAGAAGAGTTGCCATTGGTGAGGGGACTCCCATGTCGAGAAGAAGTTGTCTAAACCAGACAACCTCTACAATGGTGAATGCCATAGATCGATACACTGATTTAGCACTAGAGTGAGAAACAACATCTTGCTTCTTGGATTTCCAGGAGATCAAGGAGTCGCCTAGAAATATGTAGTATCCGATGGTGGATTGTCGATTTATATTGTTGCCTGCCCGGTCTGCATCGCTATAACAACTAAGGGTGAGTAATGAGGATGCTGAGAAGAATGTTGCTCTGGTTGTCTCGCATAGGTAGTGCATCATGTGGAGTAGTGCAGATTGATGAGAAGAGTGAGGTGCAGCGACAAACTGGTTGAGAAGATGGACATCATGAGATATACCAACTCTAGGATGGTGAGATAAACCAGGCTTCCTACAAGGTGTCAATGTTGTGCGATGTCAGGTAATGGGTCATAATCGTCGGTTTTGAGCTTCACATTCAATTCTAGGGGCATTTTAGCTAGTTTGGTATTTGTTAGATCCGCACGGAGAATGTTGCTTGTGGCAAATTTTTGCTGAGATAGATGATAGCCATGAGGAATCTGAGTTACCTCTAGCATGAGGAAGTAATGTAAGTTGCATAGGTCCTCAAATTCTCGTTAGAAATGAGATCTAATTTTGGTAATGGTTGTTGGATTGTCGTTGGTGACGATCATGCCATCGGCACAGAGGAGTAGGATTGTATGGTGTCCATCAAAGGAGGAAATGAACATGACTAGATCATTTTCACTGGAAAGAAAGCTAGTTGTTTGCATAACTTGTGTGAATCGAGCAAACAATGCGCAATGTGCTTGTTTCAGGTCATAGAGGGCTCATTGTTAGTGGCAGACGAGGACCTTGGATTGAGATAGTCTAGGAGATGGAGTCTCGTAGATGTCCTCAGTGAGATTGCCGTATAGGAAAGCTTTTTTGACATTCATTTTGTACAAGGGCCATTGTCGGGCAGTAGTGATAGCGAGTAATGTGTGAATACTGGTTATTTTGGCCACGGGGGCAAAGATCTCCTTATAGTTTGCTCCACATTGTTGTGTGAAGTCTCGGCCAACTAACTGAGCCTTGTATTGCCCAATGGTTCCATCCACTCTAGTCTTGACCTTATAAGTCCACTTGCAGTTGATGTGGATCCTTCCTGGAAGAAGAGGGGTGAGATCCCTTGTGTGCATTTTTCCGGAGAGTTATAACTTCATCTTTTATTGCTTGTTGTCACTTAAGATATTTAATTGTATAATAGTAAGAGTTAGCTTCCATATAATATGATGTCATCATAATTGTAGTGTGGAAGGCAATGGAGGTGAAGTTGTGATCATGGTATTTGGCTGGTGGTTAACGATCTCACAAGCGGTAACTCGGCTCGGGTGTTACTTAAATGATGGGTGTTTCAGATGATGAGTTTGATCGAGAGAGTGATTGATCCATTGAAGTAGGAGTGGGGTAAAGACTGACCACTTGCTTGGTGAAAGAACTATCTTCCGGACTTAGCTCCGCAGTTGGGATTAATGCGAGAGGGTCAAGTGCTATTATGATAGTTAGTGTGTCAAGATCGAGGAATATGAGATATATGGGAGTGGATGGTGGCAAAGGTGTTAGACCCTAGAGGGGGGGTGATTAGGGTCTTATGCTAATCTAATCCGATTATATGCCAATAAAAATAATTAACAAGTTATCCTAGCAAGTATGAAATATAACAACTATATAAGCTAGGATAAGCAATATGAATAATGAGATATATCCTATATGATGAATATATATATATGCAAGGATATATAAACTAACACAAGATGATATATCCTATCAAAGAGATATACAAGATGATATATGTAAGGATATGCAAACACAAGGGTAACATAAACAAATGAAATAGTTGATGAAATAAACAATGAGAGAAATGCTATAAAGATGAACAATTATAAGTGCTAAGCCAAACTCAAACAAGCAATATGATCACGGAGTTCGGACCTTCCGTCCTACGTCTCCGCTCCCCACTCCCGGGGAGAAATCCACTATCACAACCGGGTTTTCTACGTTCACCCGAATAACGTTTACACCTCACACTCGGTTTTCTAGCTAACCGAAAACTTTACAATCACCACTCTTGCAATCCCACTCTACACCCTCTCAAGTGTTGAACTAGACGTGTCTCCCTCAAGTGCTCGGTTACAACCTCTCCCTAGGTTCGTCAACCGATGCCACTCCTCTTGGGACGATCCCCGACTCTCGCCACACACTTCTCTCGGTGTACAAGTGTAATACAAAGTGAATCTCACAATAAGGCTCAATACAATAAATGTTTGTTCTCTACTATGGATGAGAACATAATGAAAGCTCACACTCAATTGTTATAACTCTCACCAACCCAGGGAGAATAGTTGATTGCTCAAACTCTAATAGATGATCTCCTCAAGCTCTTGTGGAATTGAATTCTCAAACTCAAACACCCAATTGCTTAAAAGCTTCTAAACAAACATTAAACAAACTTAAACCCTTGTTTAAAACTCTTTAAACTTGTTTAAAACATTTCTTGAGTGCCCTTAGAAGTATGATGGCATGGAGTATATATAGGCTCATGAAACAAGCCCAAAAACCCAAGAAAACCAAGCAAAAAGACAAAATAATGGATATATCAAAATCTGAAAAATATATCCGTTGTGCTATAGTAACCACGTCCAGAGAGTTGGGCGGTCGACCGTACCGGTCGACCGCGGGTACTGTAGCACTATGTATCAACTTTGTAAAATCAATTAAAAATAGTAAAACAGCTCCAAAAAATATGAAATTTTGTGGAATGGTTTTAGACATGTATAATAACATGTTAGAGAAAGAATTTATGAAAAATCATTTCCCAGTTGAGAGATATAAATGTTTGAACACAGATTTACAGTTTCTGAAAAACTGCTGACATACGCGATTTTGTAAAATTAATTGGGTATAGTAGATCAACTCCAAAAATAGTAAAATTTTGAGGAAAGATTCTAAACATGTAGATAAATATGTCAAAGAAAGAATTTCTTGAATATCACTTCCCATTTATATAAACTTATCTGTTTTGTAAAATATGCACGAACATGTGCACGAACAAAAACATGATTTTGTAAATTCCATTAAACATAACAAATCAATTCCAAACTTGATAAAACTTTGCGAAATGTTTATAAACATGAAAACAAACATGTTAGAAAAAGAATTTCTCAAATTGGATTTCTATTTGTGAAAACTCATGTATTTTGCAAGTGTGTCCAAAGCATGAAAACTCAAAACCATGCATGTATATATATAACTATATATATACATAGAAACCAAATACGTGTGTGTATATGATATTGAGTTTAAGGTACTTAACACACATAATATAAAACCTATACTATGTTACCCAAGCTAGATCTTGATTTGCAATAAGCTTAACTTGGTACACATGCGGATGAAGCTTGAACTTGATCTTTAACTTGAATTGTACGTTGCTTCACTCCACAATTCCTCCAACCTTCATTGGATATGATCGTTATGGCGCAATCCATCCATCCTCCAACTACGTTGTTTGTCTATAATAAATAAGAAAACATAAATACTAGACAAACAACATTAGTGGTAAATTGTTTGTTAAACATCATCAAAACAAGAAGGCCAACAATCTCCCCCTTTTTGATGATGACAAACAATTTTTAAAAAGAGATATATGTATGAAGGAAATGAATATATAATTTATAATTCACATGCATATAAACAAGAAAGAATATACTCACAATATTTCCCCCCCTTTGACAACATCAAAAAGGGGAAAACCATATAGATGAAAGAGAGCGAAAGCTCCGTATGAAGCAAGTATAGGGATTGCTCCCCCTATCAAAATGCCATATAGAATATGTGAGCAGTGAAATGAAGATCATGGCAAACATATGTCAAGCATAGATGGAAAAAAAATGCTAAAACACAACTCACATACATAAAGACAATGAGAACATATATAAATATATCAAGGTGAAAAATAGTGTCTCATATCAAAGAACATAAAAACCATTTGTATAGGTAGATTTATGAAATCAAAAGAAGAAAAACATGAGAATCATGCAAAAAGTTTTCAAATGAAAACAAATCAACCAAAAGAAATCATAAATCAAAGTTAAAAAAAACGATGTTTGATCAATCAAGAAAATTTTCTTTGTGGGATTTGATCAAACCACATATGGAATACATTATAAGGCACGAATAGATGATCCATAAGCACAAACACATAAATATCATCATATAAGTAAAATATAATGAATTCAAAGCAATAATTCAAAACAAAATCTTTGATAAAAGAATTTTAAGAGAGGCAACAATATATCAAGCTCTTAAGCTTGTTCCAACCCATATTATCATTCTAGCATCCGGTAAACATGATTTAGGAATAAACACCCAATAAATCCGAAGGGTTATATAAATACAAACCTCTCATCAAACTCAAAACCAGGAATTATGAAAACAAAAGAATTTGACCAATAAAAAAATTTGTTTTCATATACAAAAATTTCAAAGCATAATTTTCAAAACCAAGAAAAGAAAAATAAAAACACTAAAATTCTTGGTTTAAATATCAAATTTGTTTTGGTACCCAAGAACTCTTGGTACCAAAGGATTTAGGGACATGATCCCTATCTATGAAGCTCAAAGCCCTAGGGTTATGAACCCTCTTGGACGCATGTGGTGCACGAAAGTGGTCAAAACAAAAATGATATAAATGACCTTTACGATTGCAATTTGTGCAATGAAAAGGTTGAAATAATTTGCGTTGACCAAATGGTTGTGCACGGGAAACATTAGAAACATTTGCAAACATGGATGGTCTTTTAAAATTATTTTGCAAATGTGAAACTCTCTTTACATCAAAACAAAATTTGGCCAAATGACCGAATCGACCACAAAAATCACATTTAAACACATGAGCATGCTTATGATGAACATGATGAGTATGTGCATGTGTATGTGATGAAGAAGCCTTATGAGATGCACAAGAAACATTAGTCTTGGAGGATTTATGTGCATCATAGCAAAACTTAGCTAAATGGCCTTTACGACCACAAATAGAACACTTATAATGTCTGCTATACATGTGTGCAAAGTGTACGGGTTTAGAAGTTGTAGTACGAGACTTTGCACCCAAGTCCATAAGTTTCTTATTATCTACAATGCATGTTTTAAGGGTTGAATCTAAAGATGATATGCGTTCGTTAATATGATCCAACTCATTGTTAAGCATACAAGCATTGGAAATAGAAGTAGATGAAACATGATCATATTTAAATGAATTAAACTCATTTCTAATTATTTCTACTTCTATCATGGCATCATTCTTAGCATGAGTTAAGCTAGCAATAGATGAAGACATGTTATTATTTTCCAAACTTAATAACTCATTGTTTTCTTTCAAAATAGCATTCTCTTTAACAACAATATCAAGTTTGGAAGCTAGCGACTCATGATCGGATTTTAAACTAATATGCTTGCTTTTAAGATCAATAAAATTATTTTGCAATTTAGTATAGGCATGAGATAATCTTTCATATGCACAAGCGAGTTCATCAATAGATAAATCATTATCGGAATCGGAATCGCTTACTACACAAGAGTTATCCTCTTGTGGCCGTGTGCATGATGCTCCAAATGAACTTAAAGAAAAATCCTCCAAAGCTTGTCGGATTGCCTCCAAGTCCCCTTGATGTGCTTCAATAAATTTCCAAAGTTTGTAAGCACTATCAAAATGAACAAATTTGTTAGAAAAGGATGAGTCAAAAGCATCAAGCAAAAATTCTAACAAAAGCTTGTTCATTGAAAACATTTTATTATCATGATTGCTCCAATTGGATTTCTCCAATGTGGGCACAATATAAGCACAATCAATAACTTCCCATAAGTCAATATTTCTAGATTGCAAAACGAAATATATTCATATTCATGATATATATATGAAAATATGCAAGCAAGACAAAAGTAATCATAACTAGATTAGCACAAATAAGATAACTTGGATCTTTAACTCAAGGAGATTAGTCCTTAAATCAAAGAGCACCAAGCTCTGATACCAATTGTTAGACCCTAGAGGGGGGGAGGGGGGTGATTAGGGTCTTATGCTAATCTAATCCGATTATATGCTAATAAAAATAATTAACAAGTTATCCTAGCAAGTATGAAATATAACAACTATATAAGCTAGGATAAGCAATATGAATAATGAGATATATCCTATATGATGAATATATATATGTAAGGATATATAAACTAACACAAGATGATATATCCTATCAAAGAGATATACAATATGATATATGTAAGGATATGCAAACACAAGGGTAACATAAACAAATGATATAGTGGATGAAATAAACAATGAGAGAAAGGCTATAAAGATGAACAAATATAAGTGTGCTAAGCCAAACTCAAACAAGCAATATGATCACGGAGTTCGGACCTTCCGTCCTACGTCTCCGCTCCCCACTCCCGGGGAGAAATCCACTATCAACCGGGTTTTCTACGTTCACCCGGATAACGTTTACACCTCACACTCGGTTTTCTAGCTAACCGAAAACTTTACAATCACCACTCTTGCAATTCCACTCTACACCCTCTCAAGTATTGAACTAGACGTGTCTCCCTCAAGTGCTCGGTTACAACCTCTCCCTAGGTTCGTCAACCGACGCCACTCCTCTTGGGACGATCCCCGACTCTCACCACACACTTCTCTCGGTGTACAAGTGTATTACAAAGTGAATCTTACAATAAGGCTCAATACAATAAATGTTTGTTCTCTACTATGGATGAGAACACAATGAAAGTTCACACTTAATTGTTATAACTCTCACCAACCCAAAATATATTATGAATGTAAATACAATAAGCTCAAGTGGGTGTGTGTAACAATGAGATAAAATCAAATCTAACTCAAATAGCAAACTAGCAATAATAAGAATATGAAAATCAATAATAAAATTGCTAGAGAAAAGAGTTAGAAAACTTCTCAATAGATCAAGAGGTAGAAGGAGAATAGTTGGATGCCCAAACACCAATAGATGATCTCCTCAAGCTCTTGTGAAATTGATTTCTCAAACTCAAACTTCCAAATGCTTAAAAGCTTCTTAAACACACTTAAACCAAACTAAAACCCTTGTTAAAACTCTTTTAAACTTGGTTAAAAACTCTCTTGGATGATAGAAAATAGTTATGGCAAAGGGGTATATATAGGCTTGAAGAAACCAACCCCAAAAACCCCAAAAAATCATTAAAAAACAAAAAATAGCAACTAGCCGTTACTGTGTAATGGTCGGCTGCTACAGTAACTTTGGTCGACCGGTACGGTCGACCGTGAGCCATATGCAAAGCTGAGGAACGTCCAGAGAGTTTGGCGGTCGACCGTACCGGTCGACCGCGGGTACTATAGCACTGTGTATCAACTTTGTAAAATCAATTAAAAATAGTAAACAGGTCCAAAAAATATGAAATTTTGTGGGAAGGTTTAAGACATGTAGAATAACATGTTAGAGAAAGAATTTCTGAAAAATAATTTCCCAGTTGAGAGATATAAATGTTTGAACGTAGATTTACAGTTTCTGAAAAACTGCTGACATACGCGGTTTTGTAAAATCAATTGGGCACAGTAGATCAACTCCAAAAATAGTAAAATTTTGAGAAAAGTTTCTAAACATGTAGATAAATATGTCAAAGAAAGAATTTATTGAATATCACTTCCCATTTATAAAAACTTATCTGTTTTGTAAAATATGCACGAACATGTGCACGAACAAAAATATAATTTTGTAAATTCCATTAAACATAACAAATCAATTCCAAACTTGATGAAACTTTGTGAAATGTTTATAAACATGAAAACAAACATGTTAGAAAAAGAATTTCTCAAATTGAATTTCTATTTGTGAAAACTCATGTATTTTGCAAGTGTGTCCAAAGCATGAAAACTCAAAACCATGCATGTATATATATAACTATATATATACATAGAAACCAAATACGTGTGTGTATATGATATTGAGCTTAAGGTACTTAACACACATAATATAAAACCTATACTATGTTACCCAAGCTAGATCTTGATTTGCAATAAGCTCGACTTGGTACACATGCGGATGAAGCTTGAACTTGATCTTTAACTTGAATTGTACATTGCTTCACTCCACAGATCTTTAACTTGAATTGTACATTGCTTCACTCCACAATTCCTCCAACCTCCATTGGATATGATCGTTATGGTGCAATCCATCCATCCTCCAACTACGTTGTTTGTCTATAATAAATAAGAAAACACAAATACTAGACAAACAACATTAGTGGTAAATTGTTTGTTAAACATCATCAAAACAAGAAGGCCAACAAAAGGTACTGGTGGAGAGGATAGAGCATACTAAGGGAGGTGTTCAAACATGTGGAGAGATGCGGAGGTGATCAGAGTGAGGATCATAGCAACGATAGCCTTTGCGATGTAGGCTATATCCTAGGAAGACACACATGACAGAGCGCGATGAAAGTTTGTTGCATTATGAAGGTAGGAGTGGGGTAAAATATGTGCAACTGAAAACCCAAAGGTGAGAGTAGTTTGGTGGTAAGTGGTATAGTTGTTGGAAGGGTGTAAGGCCTTTGAGAGTGGAGGAGGGAGTGTCGTTGATGAGGTAGACACCTGTGAGGAGGCCTTTTGCCCAGAATTGAATGAGTATGAATGCAGATAAGAGTAGGGGTCTTGTGGTTTCTAGGATGTATCAGTGATGTCTTTTGGCTACACCATTTGTGGATGAGCATATGAGCAGGAGAATTGAGGAAGGGTTCCTTGAGAGGCTAAAAATTACATGAAGCGATGAGATGTATACCCCCCTTGAGTCAGAATGTAGAGTTTTGATGTGTGAGGAGAATTGGTCTAGGATCATGGTTGCAAATTTTTTTTGTAGATTTCATAAGCATCAGATTTGTTTTTCATCACCATGTAAAGTGGGAGTGATCATCGATAAATATTATATAGTAGTGATTGTTGCCAAGAGATGTGTGTGGAGATAGCCCCGAGATATCAGTATGACTTAGTTCAAATGGTGTGTAAGCGATTTTCTTGCTTATTTGAAAAGGTAGGGGCAAATGTTTTGCCAACTTGCAACCAGTACAAGGAGATAATGCATCATAAAAAAGTTTCTAGTTTGCCAGTTGAGGAGAGGGTACGAAGATGAGATAAAGATAGGTGAACATGCAATTATGCAAGAGATCATAGGTGATTGGTTTGGAGTTGAGGAGGTGGATGATAGAAGCAGAGGGAGTGGGGAGAGTGAGCTTGTCTATGTAGTACAGGTCATCAAGATTACGACCAATCCCAACCGTTTTGTCCCGTGCGAGGATACTGAATAATACTAGATGAAGCAATGCATGTAGCAGTATAATTTTGTCACATGATTTGTGAAATAACAAATAGATTCACTATAGCATTGGGTACATGGTCTACATTAAGGACCGAGAAGTGGGAGTTAGGGGTGGAAGTGAACCAAATAATTAATAAAGAGTTCGATCATTATTCGACCAAATATTCGGTCAAGTTTGATTCGGTAGTTCATTTAGTATTAAACAAATAATTTTTAATATTCAACTTATAAATAAATAGAATTTAACCAAAGGTACATTCGATTCGGTTGATCATTAACTATTCGATAACTATTTACATTTTAGTCCGATTAATTGAACTTTTACAAACACTACTTATCTAAATTTTTATTTACAAATGTCAACCCATATAAATAAGTAGTAATTGAATATATAGATGAAAGGGTTCTTTCTGCAAGTAGTATATTCGATGGAGAATTCAAATATCTAAGTCCAACCATATTCCAAACCCAAGATCCTCCAAAGTCATGTGCCTCACCCCCACAAACCAACATTAAAAATCAAACCCCAATCTTCACAAACCCTAGCCCCTTCCAAATCATACCACGTGTACCTTTTAATGGTCCAAAGCAATCCACTTTCTCTGAATCCTTCGTAAATATCTGCCCACCCTTAAAACCCTACTATACACGCCATCAAAATAAGAAAAAAACTAGAAACCCTAATCATCATCAATCTGATGGCATCCAACCCCAAGGTTCTTCAACATGATGTCGGCGGCAATGATGCTGGCCACATCGTGATGGAGCTCTTCGCTGACGCCGTCCCCCGCAACGCTGAGAACTTCCGGGCTCTTTGCATCGATGAGAAGGGCACCGACCGCTCCAGCAAGCCCTTCCACTACGAAGGCTCTGCTCCTCCACTCGGCCCTCACCCATTTTCTACCATCGAAGCTCTCTTCCCCTCTAGTCTTGAAGCTCTATGTAGGTAAAAATCACATTTTTTAATAAACAAATATTCGCGAATACTTATCAAATGCTAACATAAGTTGTCAAATCGAATTCGAATGGTCATTAAGTATTCGTGTCGAATATGAACACGAATTCGTACATGTGGATCTAGGTCAAATTTAAATTTGAATAGTAAAGTATTCCCTCCATTTTGGTCATTTACCAGCCCTAGTAGGAATTAATGTTAAGGTGACCTACAGCGGTCATGGATAGTGGTGTGCAATTGGCTGTGTGAACCTTGATGGTGGGGGTAAGGGGTGTTTAATTGTTGAGGTATGTGTGTGATAATGTTAAGATGATGTGTGTAACCCGAATCTGAAATCCATTAGTTAGATTTTGTATCTGAAAGCTTGACATATGGGGTAGCACCCAAACCTGTGGCTGGTGAGGTAGCTGATGGGTATAGTGCCCACAATGGGTCACTTGTAAGATGATGATACAAATGTGGATGAAGTCTCAGCGACGATCGCCTAAGGCGTTGTGTATGGTGGTGTGATGGGGGATGCTGTAGCTAGTCCTGCACGACACTTGTCCATAAAGTGTCATCAGAGTTTTTGAAAGTCGCACCAAAGCCTGCTAGGGAGTTAGGATCAGATTATTGCTATCTGGTTGGTGAGGGATGTGGTTGATGAGGGAGACCACGATGAGGTGGTTGGCCGGAGATGGCATGAATGGAGCTTGAACTGATAGGAAGAGTGGTTAGGTGATGACGCGTCTCCTTGGCATGTAACTCTATGACGGTCACCTTAAGAGTGGGTCTAAGTGACCAGTGAATGAGTTGGCTACAAATGGACTGGAACTTTGGTCAGATTTCAGGTACTGAAAGAGGCATTGTTGATCTCTGCTGTTGAGGTAGATGGTCCTTGATAATCACATTTTTATTATATTTTACACCCTCATTATCTATTTTATTTATATAAAAATTCAACTAATAAATTTGTTTTATCTTAATCTGCAGGCTAATGAAGGATTAATGAATAAAAGCCTAATAGAATCAAACTCTTTGATTTTCTACTATTTATTAAAGCCCAAATATGAAGACAAAAAAAGACCCAAGAAAGCTCAAGGATCCATGAAGAAATCAGGTCAAGAAATTAAAAAAAATCAAATCTGTTACAAACCAATCGGTCAGCCAATCGATTAGCCAATTCGTCGGCAAGCTGATTGGTCAACCGGTCGGTTCACAATAGAAACTGTTTTATAGCTGTGATTTAATATGACGTCCCAGGGTTCACACAAAGCTACAGTCCAAGGTGAAACCCAGATTGTCAAACCTGCCATACACCAACACCATACAATAATATGTTTCACCATCACATTTACTATCTCTCTAGTAGGATCAACAAATAGATGAATGTACAAACAGACAAATAATATAGAAGTAGTACAAAAAAAAAGAATAATCACAGAGGAAGTATAGATAAACAACATCATCAGGGCCTAATTATAAATAGATAAGGTATCTCTGAAACTAAAATAACTGTAGTGTCTCTCATCACAAGAGTCAAATGAAATCTCTCCAAGGCACTCAGCCTCTACAAAATAGAATCACAATCTCTAGAGTTTGAAAATAAACAACTAAATGTGGTCATAAACATCATATTACATCTCAGATAGATCGAGAAAATCCCTCAAAAACATCAAACGTGAGTCGAAACATGCACAGGCTTCTGCCTGTCCGGCGGTCAACCGCGCCCTATGCGGCAGTCGACCTGATCGCGGTCAGCAGCCTGCTCTGCAGGTTTGTGATTTTGTGTTCGTGCGTGTTTTCATGGTTCAAACTTGTTTAATTCATCATAAAACTTATGTAGAACTGTAGGCTGTCTAAAAATCACAATAGATAGTTGATCCCCCATCAAACACCGATGATGGAAGTTACAATCTGACGACTTCCAGAAGGCTACAATTTGAGGACTTTCACGTAGAAGGTTACAATCTGACGACCTTCACAACAACTAATGAAAGCCCCAATTCAACAGCATTCACAATCAACATCGGGAGTTACAATCTGACGACTCTTATATTTTTGAGGAGCCAAGACGAAGATTACAAGAGGACGATATGTGCAAAGCTCTAGCAAAAGAGACTACAAATTGACGGTCTCTTCATATTATAATGCAGATATCTCTCAAACCGTAAGGAATTTGGCAAAACGGAGGAAGCGAACCGAAGCCTTTGGCTAGGTTCGGATGGCCCCGTCTCGTCGAGATAGCCGATTTTCATATATAATTCGTCCAATTCCGACTTACGGTTTAAAAGTTATGACATGTTCTTCGCAGCAAATTATGTTCTGAAGTCCGTCTGCAAGACCGGACTTCGTCAGAACATTGGACTTAGCTTGAAGCTCGCCAAGCCCGCCTAAGGTTCGCCTCTGCATTACAGAGTCAAAACGCACAGGTTGAACCAGCGTTATAACCTCAAAACGCAGAGGTTATCCTTGTGATATAACATCAAAACGCAGAGTTACGGCCCAACTCTGCGTTTTCAGCCTAAAACGCAGAGTTCACCTCTAAAACAGCACGACCTGTGCGTTTTCAGCCTTTAAACAGGCCCAACTCTGTGTTTTCAGCCTTTAAACAGGCCCAACTGTGTGTTTTCAGGCCTAACTCTGCGTTTCAGGTCCAGAAACGCACAGTTCGGGCCCAGAACGCTGTTTTCAGCGTTTTGACTCGTTCAAAGCACTAACAGAACGGTTTCAAGATCGTTTTCCCCACGATTTGGGGAGCCGTTTAAGAGGGGGGGCGGTTACACCCCACTCAGCCCATTGAGGAGCAAATTAAGGGGGTAGTTACCACCCGTAACCCCCTATAAATATCAGAAACTCAACTGAGTTCGGATCCTGCTTTTTGGGGGCAGCAAAGAAGAGATCTTCGGCTAGCTTCTGATCGGATTTTATCTCATCAACAGAGGAAGATTCGGTCAAGGGCTTTTGGGATCTGAGACTTGGCAGCGAAGGGGGAATTTCTTGGAGATCGGATCATTTTCCAACAGAGATCATCTTCAAGATTGGCAACAGGAGCATTCCCTTGGCTTATAACCGACTTTCGGTTCAAATCAACTCTTTTTCAAGAGGTAAAACTCGTTCAGAGTTATCAACTCGATCAAAGTTCAAAACTTGCTCTGCAAGTTCTTCTAAAACTCGTTCAGAGTTATCAACTCGATCAGAGTTCAAAACTTGCTCTGCAAGTTCTTCTAAAACTCGTTCAGAGTTACCAACTCGTTAAGAGTTATTTTCAAACTTGCCACGCAAGTTCTCCACAGCGTCGAATCGTGAGGAGAAGACTACGTTCCAGTGAATCAAGACGTGCGGATCGTCAACAGAGAGCAAGTTCGACACAATCAATCGAAGGAGGCACTCCATCGCTACCAAGAAGAACCCAGTTTTAAACAAAGGGGAGAATCAAATTCATTCTCCTCTCTTTTGTAATCGGAATCCAAATTGTAATTGATTTTGAGAGAAATACAAGTCAAATTTTCTTTCATTGTCTTTTTACTACAAATTTCCAACAAACAAGAACATTGTAAACACTAGATTAATATTTCTGAAAATTATTAAACACATGAAACATGATTAATTGCATGATATATCATATTCAAAACCTAAACATGCACAAAAACGTTGATATGTCAATAAAAACATCAAAACTCAGTTAAACCATGTTGTTATTTACTTTCAGATCTTAAATCACCTCTGAAAATTCGTTCTTAAGCTTTTAAATGCAGAAAGTTATGGTCTTTATTCATATAACAGAAAAGAATTGCTTTTATACTCAAACTAGTCGATTAGGCTTAATAAAATCACATTAAAACTTATTAAAAACCTTTAAAAACATGGAAGTTGGGTTAGCAGAGATGAAACTCGCCTGAGACTTGTTGAAAATCATGCAAGATGCAATTCTAAGATAGATCCCTAAGCCACAAGCCCAAAACAAATCAAAATCCCGCTCCAAAAGCTCTTGAACTTTCCTAAAAATCAAACAAGGGTTTATAAAAGTATTTAGTGGCTGCTAGGGTTTCAAAACTCTGAAACAATACTAAAAAATTTATAAACATGTGATATTTATGGCAGAGAAACGGACCTAGGCTCAAAAATACCCGAAACCAACTCAAACTGGGAAAATTATTTTCCCGATCTCCGGTCGATCGCGAGGTGTGCGACGGTCGACCGGGCCGTATTTTTCCAGTTTGTGCAGGTTTTAACTTTGTGCATGTTTTCGACTCATTTCTTTCTTATGTATGAACTTATTTATACTCAAAACGCTTGTTACCATCCTCATACCCCATTCAATGATATTTATCACGATAAATATCCACTTATCATAATTAATAACATCTCACGTTTTCAGAGTTTTACATTTAATCCTTGATCTCTAAGTAATATCTAAGGGTTCTCATTCATTGATGTAGGCTATAAATAAGGATAGAGGCTGAGGGGTTTGAATGTGAAAAATTTATAAAAACTTCATTTGGAGAGGATGGTTACTCTTAATTGAGAAGACATTTCAAAATTGTAACTTGGTTGTAATTGATAAAAGAAAATTTTACCTCTTCATATTTTTCTTTTCTTCTATTTATTTAATGATGAAGATGAAGGTTTGTTTTCATGAGGCTAAAACCCTCTTGTAACGTAATTTTTTCCTTTTATCTTTTATTTTCTTGTTCATATTGTAGTAATTTTTTTCTTCTTATTTTAGTAGTTTAGATTCATATTGATGCCTTGTAGAGTAGATTTGCATTCATGCCTTTATTTTTGCATTATTTTCTTGCCTTTTTATTTTTTAGTATAGATTTATTTTTATAGTTTAGATTTTATTTTCTTGTATTATTTTAAAGAGGGTAGAACCCTCTTTGTAATTAGTTTTTATTTTTTTTACTTTTATTCTTCAGGAGGCTACAACCCTCTTGGAAATTAGTTTTTATTTTCATTCTCTTCCTTTTATTCCCTCTAGTATAGATTTTATTTATTTGTGTTTATTTTCTAAGTTGTGAAATTAAATCTTGTAGGAATTTGTATAAAACTATTTTGAATTCTTTTATAATTTGGGAATTATTCTCTTGTGCTTAAATTGATCATGTTTGGGATAATCAACTAGAGAACTAATTTGTAGAAGAAGAATTTAATAATCTATGCTTATCTTGAGTGGTTTGATAGGTTATGCTTATGAATTCTAGAATTACTATCTAGTTATTGCTCTTTTCATGAATGTTAATTTACTTAGATGATAATTTGATAGATTATGCTTTTCTTAAGTAGTTTAATGGATAGTCTATGCTTAATAAATCTAAAGTAGAATGTTATAAAAAGAGAATAGTGCATAATCTATAAGTAAAATTGGCTAGTGGATTCAATTCTAGATTTCTCGTATTTTTAATTGAATCCACCATCTTTTACTTTCCTAATTTTTCTCTTTGTTCTTGATTTTTTTCTTATTTGTTTCTTGGTTTTATTTTTCTTTATTTTCTTTATCCTTCTTTCTTTTAATCTTGTTTTGTTTGTCACAACCACTCTCTTTGTCTCTCCACATCCATTTTTATCACTCCTAAATTGTCACACACACAACTTAAGAACCAGTTTTGATTAATTCTTACAACATATTCCTCGTGGGATTTGACAATCTTTTATAATATAACTTGATGGGTGTGCACTTGCAACTTTGGTTATTATTTACCCCTTACCAGTCATGGAGGACGGGTTAGGCAGAGTGCTTCGAGGGCTGTGAGTTGTTCTCAGAGGTCGAAGATGTGAGTGTAGAACTCGTTGATCGACCAATCACCTTTTTGGCTGCAAAGATCTCTCGGTAAAGTTAGAATTCCTAAACACTGTCCGACTGAGCATAGAATTGATGCAGGTATTCCCAAAGGGATATGGTAGAGTCAAACCATGTAAGTTGAAGTCAGATGGAGGGTGAGATGAACTGTAAAATTGCTGTGATAGCTCGATCTTCGGCGAGGGTCCAAGTCATTAAGGTGGATTCATATGAGGAGAGGGCAACAGTGTCCTTAGTAGGATCTCCTATCATAGATGGTTGAGTTGGGAATTTTGAATTGCCATCGATGTGTCCCCAAAGAGCACAGCTGCGAAGGATGACTCGTAAAGAGTGGGACTAGAGACAATAGTTGTCGCCATCGAGTTTAACGTTGATGGATTGTTGGTAGAAGTGCATTTCTTGCTTTTCATGCTTGTGAGATAAGATGTGACTGATCGAGATGATTGATGATACATGAGTTTGTGTTCTTGATTGGATCATATCTGAGTTCACAGATGGGCAGCCTGGGAGGTGCAGTGGTCGTTGAGATCTTTGCAGTCGGCATTGGCTCAAGGCGCAGTTGTCGTTGAGATCTACGCTGTCGGTGTGGGCTTAGGGTGAGCGTCGACTAATTGGTACATTGGTAGTGGATGATTGTTGTGGCTTAGTAGTCCGCAACATTGGCTCNAGTTGTCATCATGGACGAGTCGTCGCTGTGGACGAGTGATACTGGACCGACCAAGTAGTTGGGGAAGCAAGGTCATGCGAAGTGAGCGGGTGGCAGCATGAGTGGGCTAGACCTAGGGTTAGGGTTAGGGTTTTGGTCGTGGAAGGGATAGGCTAGCAGCGGGTTGCGATCGCGGAGATTTTGTGATCATGGGAATCTCATGATTATGAAATTCATGATCACGAATTATTTCTGTTCGTGATTCATGTGTGGGCCCCTCAAGGGTGGGTTTGAATTTGTAGGGCTATGATTAGAGGAGAGAATTGATTAGACAGCTCCGATACCATAATAAATGCAAAGCAAGTTGAGGGAAAATGGTATCTTTCTTCATTGAAATAAGAGTCTTTATATACAAAGTTTATTGTTTTACTATCCAACGTGATGTGAGACTAAAGTAATCTACATACGTACAGTAACTGCTTTCACTAAAAAAGAAAAACGTCTCCGTAATAGCAAAAAAATTCAACCTTGCATGCATTATGATCATGCTACGTTCATTTTCTTAACGCAAGATCGTCACCTTCCATCCTTTTTCTATATAAGGAAGCAAGATCCTTTTCATTATATTTATTGTGTCATTCTTTTCAACTGTAAGACATTTTTTGTCACAAGGCACACATGTTGTCTAACCTTCTAAAGTCTTTCTTGATGAAGTTGATAAAAACATGTAATTGTGACGGGAAGATTACAAGGTCAAAGCATTCTCGCCAAAGAAAGAAATTTCAATGATGTATTTCAAGTGTCAATATACCCATTATATATGCTAAGTTGTTTACATGTATAAGTTCGATCAGGTGGCAATCAGTTGAAATTAGTGCACATATACATATCAAAATCTATGAGGTGAAACCAAATATGGACCTGACATAATCTCTTGATTGAACATCAGCTTTCTTCCACTATTAATAACACACATATGAATATAATAATAAGTAGACATATTTATTATTTGCGTGTTCGTGATGAGATTTGGTTCAATAATAAAAACTAACAATGGCACTTAGAGAAAATTCTCTAATTTTCTATTAGACAATAGTTTCAAGCTATTTCAAGGAATTGTGATGTTTCACTGAATATGCTTTATTAAAATTATATTTTCTCCATTTTCTTTAGGTTTTCTCAAGATCTCCCTTTCGAGGTTGAATATTGACCAGCAGCTACAGCAAGTTTGAAAGACCCCTAGATGATGACTTCCATGAATTAAATTATTAATTTTGGTTGTTGCGTCTCAATCTTATTTGCATAAAAAGTGCAAACAAAAATCTTCATATGATGTTGACGATATACCGGTCCTCATCAGTAAAAGTATCCACGTACAGGAGTCCAGCATTTTGAGCACACGATACAACTACAGTTATATACAAAACTTAGGATCTTAAAATAGCCCGTTAAGAATATATCCTTTTAATCCCTATATCTAGTAGAGTAGTGAGTGGGCAGAGAGTAATTGGAGAATTGAGAATCAAGATATTTTTGTAAGAAGAAAATGGCAGCCATCATTTTCTACTCAATAGGATGGAGGCATGGAGTGACTTAATATGTTCCTCAACCTTGTCTATTTTGTGATAATTCACCGATTATTACAAAATTCCGACTAAACGTTTTGCCTGCTTTGCTATTTGATCTCTGGCAAGACTTTTGGATTCAAACATTACTCTCAAATCAACAAAATAGACGAGACCGTGAAGTACTCATTAGAGTCCTTTGGCTGATGTGTGAAGAAAAAAAAAATCAATGCATTTTCAGTAGAAAGTATTCGACATAAGTAAATATTATCCATAATTAAGCTCTTCTTGCTAATTTTAATATTTATGGGAATCACGTATTGATTCTAGGCTGTAAGCTCTTGTGTACCTAGTCTAATGTTATAGTTTTTGTGGGGAAAGTGATTCTTGAATAGGTCTTAAAACAGGGAAATTGGGATGCACCACTCAAGCTTTTGCTTGTGATTATGAAATAATGGGCAGGTAATTGAGGAGTTAATGTGTGTTAAATATTTTCTCTCTGCCTCTCTCTCGTACCTTTAGACGTAGCACTCAATACGCCTCTAGTACCTTTAGTGGTCAACATTATATAAGTTGGAGGGATGAGGGCGGCGTCTTAAACTAAAAAAAGATCTTGTTCAAGTAATTCTTTTACACTCATGCGTTTTCTTTGAGCATAATCAACCTTCTTTTATTGGTGTTTAGCGAAGGTTGCAACCTACTTCATTAAACTATATAAGTTTTTGCTTATTATTATTATTATTATTATTATTTCCTTCTCAAGTTTATTAGTGTACCACTCTGTATCAATAGTTTGAAGAAAAATGTAAGCTATCCTCCCATTTAGGTGAATGTAATTTTCTTTTAATATCTTTTGAATCTTGAATAAGTGACCTTTCTCTTAAATCAGTCATTTTGTTTTGACTCAACACTAATATGTGATTGAATTAAGGGATGTCTCATGTTCAAATTGCAGTTTCTCAAAAAAAAAAACATGACAAAATCATCATATATATATGTTTATTCAATTTTGGGTCATTTTCATGAGTTAGGTAGATGACACAACCCACTAACTCTTCAAAAATAGTAATAGGCCACAAATTAAATTATAATGATATAGAAAGGTCTCTATTGTGGCCAATGGAAACATAGACAGCTTTCAACTCTATCCTCGTCATTTAGCTCATTCTTTGGGTCATAATTAGCCCCCATTAGGGATAAATACAAACTAGAAAAGTTCGTTGTAGTGATAAACGTGAAGAAAGCGAGTCACTTTCTTTAAATATTTTGTTTTTGTCTTCTTTATATTAATCTAATCTTTGCGAGTGTTGGAGGAGGCATAATGTAACATAGAAAGTGGAACCCTATGGATGAGTCTCTTTCAATGATGTTAGATTTCAAAATTTCTCCTAACAGGATTGGAAATGTTTTAAGAAGTTAAAAGAATAAATAATAAAAAGTATTCTAAGGGATGTGGTACTCGTGTTAGAAAATAAACAAAGAAAGAGATGGGATGCATCAACCTTCTGTAGATTTCTGTATTTAAAATAAATAGGTACAAGAATGTGACACCTATAAGCAACAGTAAAACAAAAACAGCATGTTTGGATTTTAATCTTGGACTTATAATAATGTCATTCAATCCCTTAACCACTGAACTATGTTTCTGAGATATTTACCAGATAATTTTTTAGAGAAATATTGTTTTATACTTCTTATTAGTGACATCACCTTCTGTCAAAAATTGTCTCGTCTATAAGTTCCTATCATAATGTAACCAATCGTACAGGGGATTTTGGCTTACTATTAGGAATTTTAGGACCTTATTAGATAACGGTTTGTTTAGGATTTCAGGATTTGTTCAAAATAGTTAATTACTTGGTTAAGAATAATGGAGTAGATTCTTTATTTGGTACTCTATGTGCTTCTTTTTTATCCCTAATTTATCAACATTCCTTCTTCTATTTTCTAGGAGTTGGATTGGTTTGGAGATTTGGTCTGTCGAATTGTATAATGTTGATAGATGTGAAAAATATGTGTGAACCAATATGATAAATACACGTCTATTTACCAACAGATAACTGTATCTGAATATTTAATGTAAAGGCATATGCATAGACATGTTACATTTTTTTTAAATAAAAATAAAAAAGAAATTTTTATTTGTTTTTGAATTTTTCATAAGAAAACAAAGAGCAAGAAAGAATTTGTATTTTATTTTCAATATATCAAAAAATAACCAAAAAAGAAAAATCAAATAAAAACCTAAAAACAAAAATAAAAAAAATATATACATACAAAAAAAATTGTTGAGCATATATATGTGTGTACTAACTAAACTGATAAGAAGTGAAAGCAAATAAAAGTTAGTACAAGACAGTGTATCTCATGCATAATCTGAATGTATAGATAACAAGTTAAGGTTATAGAATATAACTGAAACTTATCCTTATGAGATAATAATATAAGATATATATCAAATATGTATCTTCTCATATATATGCAGACCGAGGATTGGATATTGATAATCTGATCATGCAAGCAATCACTGTTTGTTACCTCAATTCTCGATCGACCTGCAAACCTATAGAAAGGCAAACAAGTGTCACCTAGGTATCCACATAGGTCTGCGTTGGTTAGCAGTAATGCTTTTTAGTATCCAAATCTGTTTGACTATTTTAACCATATATCTCATACGACAACTCATTGAAATATGTTCAGTTTTCCCACACAATGAGCATATAGAATGATAAGTTCCAATGGGAATAGGACCAAAAACAACCAATATTATTACCTTTATCAACAGAAGGCTAAAACATTTTATATTTTCCAGACATGAATAACAAAATCTATTTTTAGGTTTTACAAATTACTAATTGGAAACAACCATGTTATGACCTTTTGAGTCCAAAGAAAAATTGTTCACGCCTTTTCCAGATCACTAATTTTAGACTTTAGTTGTTCATTTTGAGAAACAATTATTGTTCATTGAGTTTCAAACTTAATTTGTTCGGATGAAAAATCAAAATATAACTTATTTATCTTAGCGACAAGTTTTTCTTTTTCACTTTGATGGTTTTTAAGTTGCTTAGATAAATAAGAGATTTGTTTTTATATTTCAGAACATTGTAAACTCTCAAAAGAGGTTGGATCAACTGAATTCAATTTGGAAGAAGAAAATTCAACTTTCCTTAATATAAGTTTATTTTTTTCTTCAAGTTTGTATTCTTCTTTTTAGTTTATCATATATATTAGCAATATTTTCCAAATGAATACTCAACATCAAAACCACTTGAGTTACCCTGATCTGAATCTCAAAACAATGCACCACTTCCCATAAGACACATGTGTGCTCTTTTGTCATCATCGCTCAAACTACTCTTTGAGTTCTCCCAAGTAGTTATTTTGAAATTTTTTCCTTTCCCTTTATAGTTCTTTTTGTTTTGTAGGCAATTCTTTTTCAGGTGGCCAATTATTTTGAAATTACTCGAATTATATTTATTTATCTTGATTGTATAGTGATCCTGTTTATCTTAGAAGATTTTTTTACCATCTTTTGACTTAAGAAAATATTTGTAGGCTTTAACAATTTTATCATCATTGTCTTCAGAACTCGAGCTTGACTCCTTGTTCTTTGATTGGAATTTCTCTTGTTTTTGCTCCAAAGGCTAACAACTTCTTCTTTGAATCTTATTCTGAGGCATCTTCTCTCTCTTTCAGTCAAACTTTGTATGTTATAAGATTTCCTACAAGATCATCAATAGATAAATTAGAGAAATTTTAAAGTTCTTCAACAACCGTTAACTTTAGTTTTCAATCCCAAGATAGAGAACAAAATATTTATCAGCATAGCTCCTTGTTTCCATACTCCTTCCTAAAGCTTTTGATTTGTTCGATATCCGTAAATCGTGTGAACATCTCCTATATGCTCTTTGAGGCCTTCATCTTGAAGTTCTCATATTTGCTTACTACCATTGCGAACTTTGTTTCCTTAACCTATGAAGCTACTTCATGTGCGATTTCAAGTGCTTTTCAAATTTCTAGCATAATAGTATAATTAGAAACATGGTTAAATTCTTTAGAAGTAAGAGAGCAATAAAGCATTCATAGCTTTAATACCACTTATCCTTAGTTAAATTAACTTTAATACCATCTACCTCTGAACTAGATTCCTTATACTTACATTCTACACTTTTCCAAATATCGAAAAAGTGTAAAATAGAAATATTTTCATATGTACTTTCCAATATGTGTAACTGGTGCCATTAAAAAGTGGTTGTTGGTTGATAATGTGTCCTTCAGGAAAAGCTGCAACGGTGGTAAGGCTTAACATATCTACCTTAACTTATGATACCTAAAGATGGATAATGAGCCTCTGATACCACTTGTTGAAACTATGATACAATAAAGGGGGTGAATAGGATTGCTATAATTTTTTGATAAGACTCAAAATATGCAGCGAAAATAAAATATGTGATAAACTAAAGCCAACCAACACAGGAACACACGATATTTTTATAGTTGTCCTAATCAAAATCCTACATCCACTCTTCCTTCTTGCAAAGAGCTTTCTTCACTGTGACCAGAGTTCTCCCATATCTCAACCCGATTTTGTACGCTACACAGACAGGACCCTAAAATCTACCCGAAAACAATCGAAATACCAAACTCCTCATAATGACTAGAAGAAACCTAGCCCTAGCTTATCACCCTTAATTCACCTGTGTGTATGTCCTAGGAATCAGTAGCGAGATTAGGAGATAATCCCAAATCAGCGTCGGGGCCGAGGGTCGATGTGCATGATGTAGGGATCCCCTCATCTCTTTTAGCGATTGATTCCCTATTAGGATAAGAGAGCTACAAAAATATAAGTACATTAGAGGACTGGAGTTGGGTTCTCTAGTGATTCCTCTGAACGATCAAGTCAGTACAGAGCTTGAGTGGGGAATCAATCGACTGAGTAGGTTCTCAGTGTGACAGTGCATTATTCAGTAGTAGGTTGTCCTAACTAGCAAGAAAAAATGGCATACTTGTGGCCCCAGAGCCCCCCTCACCACTAGGCGATGAGCCTATATATATTCAGCTGAGAGGGACAGATGTGTAACTTTGATCGAATCCAGGCAGGTAGCTAAATTGGCAGATAGCCTACAGGTGTCGGCTGCAGATGGGATGAGTCATCACTGAGTTTGACATGATGGTGACTAAGAGGGCATGGTGCTAATGATAGATGATGAGTCATGGAGACTCATGGTATAAGATGTGATGATGATGGCTAGCTATTAACAAGGAATTCGATGATAAACTACCTCTCGAATCGACTCTGTGAGTAGGACGACAAGTACCACCTTTTTATCGATCTTATAAGTTGTCGACCCGGCCTCGAGTTATGCGAACGGGGTCAAGTCAAATGATTATGTCAAGTGAGAGCTTGTCTTGACTCAGCCTTATCCATGAAGGAATGAGTATCCATGCCATTTGAGTCGTTCCGGGCTAGGGCGAGCTGATCTGATGATTAGTGCTGATATAGAACACGTGTTGACTCTAATGGGCAGATTAGAACTAACATTATATGATGACATAACACTAGCCCCTTTCACTCGAACTCGAGGTAACCGAGTTTGAGTGAAATAGGATTGTTGCTGGTTAGGTCCCAAGGTTTATTCATGAGGGGTTATTGAAGAACCTCTTCTAATGTGATGTTGCTAATGTCAAAGAGAATCTCGCACAACCGCTACCTTGATTCTTGTGCGGATAGTATAGGATAATCAAGATGAGGGGGTTCAGTTCTAGAGCGATCGCCTTGTATTCTGGGAATGATCCTAGTTGTTGGTTAAGAACTGAGTCGACCATTGCAATCTTGCCACCTATTGGCTATTGTGCTTATAAGTATAGCTGTTCTGATGGGGGGGATTGCTGCTGCTAAAAATCATATGCTTTCTTCTACCATGAAAAAACTCCAATCTACTCTATATTCTCTTCTCCGGTGAACTTTCTAATCAGCAAGAGGGACATAATTACCTCTAGGTCCTGGAGGGTAACAAGATTATCTCCAATGTTCCTAAGTCCAACAAGGACTGGAAGGAGAGGTTCATGTGGGTATTTGGAGGTAATGCCATCTTGGGTTGCTCGATGTGGCCTGAGATCAACAAGGATGTATTAAGTCTATGTCTGTTGTCAAACAAAGAGAAGCATGTGGTCGACAAGATTAGGACCTACACTAGCTTACATCGGAGCGAGAACCTCTTCGACAACTCTGTCCTACAAATTGTCAACATCTCCTCAATTCCCTCAATTGCGGATGATGAGTCATGGTCAACTAGGTTGGGCTCGGAGGAGATCGAGATGGCATCGACGGCTCTGCCCGCTCGAACTCGGGGAAGGCCCTCGATGAGGTTGAAGAAGCACCTCCATCCTGACTGGGCCCCTGAGGAGGTTGAGAGGGCACATGCCAATGCGGTTGAAATAACAGCTCAATTGGCCAGGTCGAATGCTGCTATAGTTCAGTGTGAAAGGTTTGAAAAGAAGAAAATGCTAAAGAAGAAGGGCAACCAAGGTAGTCTTGGGACCACCGGGGCTCCTAAAGACAGAGTTGAAGCTGCTAGGGAGGTGGGTGTATCCACTGCTGCTCAAAGAAATGTAGCAAGCTTATCAGTGACAGAGATCCTGCCTCCTTAACCAGTAAGGGAGAACACTACCATCGTCTTGGCCCAAGAAGTTGATGTCATCATTGTCGATGACAAGCCCCCGTTAGAGAAGAGGGGGTCAAAACCAACATGGCCAAGCCTGAAGAAGCTGATGCTCTAATAGAGAGTGAGGTGGCACCTAATACTCCTGTCGATTCGACCAATCGGTAGGGAGAAGAGCCAGTTGTTGAAGGGGTGCCTCCCACTCAAGGGTTTGGATGGTCGTACCCCCATCGCATTAATGAACTTGATGTAAAGAGTGAACTAAATATGCTAATAATAGGGTCTTCCAGAATTGGTCCCTGCTACGATATAGAGCTGTCCTAGGAGTTTAGATTTTAACCCTAGTGATATCTCGATAGGAAAGGGTTGGTTCTGGAGTCTCGACTCGCCCAGACCAGAGCTGTTAAGCTATTCTATCTGCCTCACAATTACGAGACCCTCAGCGAGATGCCAAATGCCAGCTTCTTTAGTGCCTGAAGGGCTATATGATCTGAGGAGCTTTGATAGAATATGAGCTGTTGGTCGGTTTGAGCAAGTCCAAACCTCTTGCCTCATGCGCCAAGAGGAGTTGGAGGCCCAGAGAGAAACTCATGAGAGGACTCTCCTGACGATGGATACAAGGGAGGGTGAGCTGGCGATCTAGAAGAGGGCTGATGGCAAGTGGTGTTAGGAAGTGGTGTTAGGAAGTGGAGATGTGGGAGATGATGATCGATGGCCTAAAGATTTCAAATAGTAAGAAGTCAGCCGAGATCAGCAAACTCCAGGAACACCTCAGCCATTTTGAGCATGATCCCCGTGAATGGGATGAAAAAATAAGATATATGTCTAAGGTGGTCAAGATCAAGAGGTGAGAGAGGAATGATTCCTTTGAGCAAGCTCTAGTCTACAGGTCCAGCTAAAGGAGGAGCAAATTGCTCATGAAAAACTCAGGCAAGAGAGCACTCGAGCTGTGCTAGAGGATGAGCGATAGCGTGAGTTGTACTTTGCTAATGTGGGCTCATTCGTCTAGAATCCAAGGCCCACCGAATTGAGATTGTTGAGGACTACTACAACAGCACTCTTGGGAAAGTGGAGGCGATCCTGGCTTGTAAAGCCAGCTACAACTATCTAGAGGTGCAGCTTCTAGCCGAACTCAGAAATAACCCCGACCACTTCCATTATCCTCCTAGGGTGGGTAATTGTCTTAGCGCACTACAGGTGATAGAGAAGCAAGGAGGGAGGCTCATGGTCAACAATGGGAGCAGTGACGAGGATGATGAAGAGTTTACCGAGGAGGCAAGCGAGGGCACGACTCATGATAGCTGGGCGAGTTAGCCTAAAGAGAGAGAAGGCATAGAGGTTAAGTCTAGGATCTAGTTAGCTCCTCTGCCAACTTCTACTGTTGCCGCACCTCCAAATTTGACTCCTACTCCTAGCTCTAGTATCAATCCACCCCCATCTCTTCCATGTCTGACTACTTAGGGGCTCAAATGTATCTTTGCTTTTGTTGTTTAACACTATTTTGTACTATAAATAGTTTCACATATATGAATTAAAAGACTTACTTTTGTCAATTTTAACTTGTACCTTTGAGATTGCATTTCTTATGTATTTTAAGAGTTTACAATCTACTTGGTTCAAGTATAAGTTTGTTTTTCAGATATGCTCAGGTTGAGGCGATTTGGCTCTATGTATGGTGAGCGGAACGACTCGAGCTCACGCCTTGAGTTTACTTGCGATAGCACCAAGGTCTTGGGTACGTTCCTTGGGCTTATTTATGAAAATGATGCCAAGCTCTTAATGTTGATGGCGTGCCTTGGTTTTACTTCAAAAAGGATACCAAAGTCTTTCGAGTCGAAGTCGACTAAGTTAATGATGTGCCTTGGGTTTATTCCGAAAGGGTATAAAGTGAAAATACCCTAGAGGAGGGGTAAATATGGTAATTGCTAATCTAATCTGATATTAATGCCAATTTAAAACTTATTAACTAATATATCCTAATAATATGATATATAATGAAATTTTACGCAAGGATAAACAATGTATAATAGGCGATATAGATAATGAGACAATAAGAGTGCGCCAAAGATAAACACAAACACAAGAATATATTCACGGAGCTCGGTCCCACGAGGAAGGTGATTTTAAGAGATTATTAGAATTGGTTCTTATGTTTTGTGCGTGACAAAAATAGGATTAAGAGAGAGATATGATGAATGATTGTTTTGAATATATACAAGTGACAATAAATTGAATTTTAGAGGAGAGAAGAAAGAATCAAAGAATAAAATAAAAAAGCAAGAATAAAAAGAGAAAAATCAAGAAAACAAAAGATGGAGGATTCAATTAAAGATATGAGTGATCTAGAATTGAATCCACTACCTAATCTTAATTATAAAATACAAACTATTCTCTTTTTATCATATTTCAACTTAGATTTATTAAGCATAGACTATCAAACCATTTAAGAAAAGTATAACCTATCAAATTATCAGCTGAGTCAAAATAAAAATCATGATAAGAACAACAACAAGATAGTAATCCAAGAATTCATATGTATAACCTATCAAACTACTCAAGATAAGCATAGATTATCAAATTCTTCTTCTATCAATTAGTTCTCTAGTTGATTATCCTATACATGATCATTTTAAGTGTAATAGAATAATTTTCATAACATAAAGGAAATTAGACTAGTTTCATACAATTCTAAGATTACTATAAGAATTAATTTCACATCTTAAGAAATAAAAACAAGAAGAAAAAGAACTAATTACAAAAATAAAAAAGAAATAAAAACAAGAAGAAAAAGAACTAATTACAAAAATAAAAAGAAAGGAAAAATCTAAACTATGAGTAAAAAATACATCTAACTACAAAGAATTAAAATCTAAACTACAAAATAAATTACAAAAATTAAATGCATGAAAATAAATCTACTCTACAAATTAAAGTGCAAAATGAAATAAAAAGACAAGAAAATAAATCTACCATACAAGCATGAATGTAAATCTAACTAATAAGCAATAATAAAGAAATTACTAAAAAGAAATAAAAGAGAAAAATAAAAGAAATGCAAACCTTCAAATTGCTCTTCATCTCCATTCTCATCATTCAACAAAGAGGAGAAAAGAAAATTTTAAAGTAGAGAAAAATTCTTTTATTGATTGCAACAAAAAGTTATAATTTTTTGATGGACTACAAAATTTTTCACACCCTTAACCTCTTACTCTCTACCCCTATTTATAGTAAACATCAGTGAATGAGAGACCTTGGATTGAAATCTTATCCAAAATAAGCAAATTTCAGCCATAGATCTGTAACAGAACAACGGAGGTATCGATACCAGCATCGATATGGGTATCGATGCTGGCAACGATACGAGCATCGATACTGGCATCGATGTCAAGTTGTCCCTGTTTGTTGTCCGCAGATTTCTCTTGGGTTTGCTCTTGGGCTTGGGCCTTGGACAATTTCTTGACAATTTTAGGCTTTAACACTTCATTAATTATTGAATGATTTCATTTGGCTTCATGGGCTTCATGGCTTGATTCTTTTTCTTTTGACTTCATTTCTTCATTTACTCAAGGGCCTTTGTTGAGAGATGAGATTTTTGGGATTTATTCTTCATTAACATGCATTTAAAGATAAAAACAATTATTAGTAGCATATTTATTCATATAAAATAGATAATGAGGATATAAAATTGTAATAAAATATGATTATCACACCCTCGAGGAGATTCTCCACTATCACAACAAAAATCACTACACAATCAATTTTCTAGCTCACCGAAAACTTTTACAATATCACACAATTGTTAACACCGTAAGACACTCCTCTAAGTGTTGGCCTACCCATATCACCTTCCTCAAGTACTTGGAGTTACTACTGTAGGCACTCAAAAATACCAAAAGGGGAAACGAGGGTCGTACCTCATTGCAAATAGGCGAGGGTCGTTATCAGGGAGCACCTCGTCTTGTCAATGAATATGAATGTCATTCAGAAGCTCAACTGAAAGCATTGAAGCTCATCGTCAAGATCAAAATTCGAAACTCGTCGTTGGAAACGAGGATCGAAGGTCGCCAAATAACAAAGTTCGTCAGTGAAGATGAAGCTCTTCAAAGGAAGTTCACAATACTTGCTAGGCAGTTAGGCTTAGCTATTGAAGACGAAATTCGCCAGTGAAGACGAAGCTCGTCAAATGAAGTCAGTAAAGACAAAGTTCGTCAAGAGAAAATTTCTATACAATGAAGTTTGTCTTATTAGACGAGCCTCGCTGCGTGTTAAGAATCATCTAATCTGATGAACCTCACCATGCTGCGAGGCTCGTTATCCACACGAAGTTCGGCTGTAACGGTTACGAGGACCAAGTCAGCCTGCGTGGGCTAAATTACAGGAGGCAGTTATGCCCCTCTACTCACAATTTTAGCATGTTAGTTACATGCTAATGGCTTATAAATAGCCCCAAGCATCTATGAAAAGGCCATCACGAGCACAGGCACAAGAAACCAAGATTAGAACTCATGTTCTTTGAAGACCCGAACCTCGGTTCTAGCTATTGAAGCCATCAACAGGGGCTAATTCCTCATTCGAGTGGAAATGATCTTGATCTGATTGTCAACATGAAGCAAACTCGACTTGAGTATTGAGTGAGGCATCCTTTCGCCACCTAGAACCTATGTTAAACAAAAGAAATGTTAAATTAATCTTCTCTTCCTCTGTACTCGAGAGAGAGCAATTATAAGGGATTCTTACCAAGTGATAGAACTCATTCTTAAAATAAGAATCAATCGTATATTTTTCGACCATACAGAAGATGGCGATCACAGTGGGAGTAACCATTCTTTTGGATGAACTGGTCATGTCGCAATCAGATAAGATCGTGGTGGGAACCAAGGTTGAAACTCTTATCATCGAGTTCGACCAATCTAATTATGAGGAGTTCCTCTCCTCATGTACTTCGAGTCCTACAAAGGCACGTAAGTGCCGTAGAGTCTCATATAAGACTTCAGCCAATGTGGCTTCTGACCATTCCGCTCGAGTCAATCTCGAAGAGTAACCTCAGCCTCTGACTGACGAGGCTCTGAAAACTAGCTATCAGGCTAAGAAATAGGTTGTCAAGTAAGCTCGCCAAACTTTGGCTACTGTTGTTGAGCAACCTTGCCAAGCTTTGGCTGTCGCAGAACCTGCTGCTGATCCACTCTCAAGATGAGCAAGACAACGTCGACGCCAGAATCAAGCTCGCCGTAAGGCTCGAGCTTTGGTCTCATTGGATGGTTTCCACTATCGGCTATGATACAACATGTCTAAAGCCCATAAGTCTACTAAGGCTCGATCAGCTGAAGTACGCCAAAATGACAAACCTCACTCCTACATCTAAGGGTGCTCGAACGATGAACCTCATCTTCAACATGAGGATCATCTGATCCAACAAGCTCATCCAGCTTAAGCTCATCAGAAGGACGACCCTCAAGTCGAGAGCTGACCAAGATGACGAATGTGTCAGGTTCGTCCAATCAACCAACCTCGCCTCGAACCTACAAATGACGAGGCTACTCCATGTAGGCATCAAAAATTACCTATAGATTCTCGCACGTAGTTCGAATTGGAGAGAATATGATAAATGCTATTATCCGAGTCAGAAAGGATTATCCAAGTCAAAGAGGATCATCTGATGCTGTAAAAATAAGTGACGGAACGCACGTGAAACTCTAAAATGTGTGAAACGACGAAGCAAATACAGTCAGGAGGACTCTAGAGTGATCCTCACGAAGAAGTAAAAATTTGACCATGATAAGATTTGAATCCGAAAAATTTCAAAAGAGAAAAGTTGTAACTCTCTTCATCAACTTTCCAACTTATCTTTAATCACTTCATTCTGAGGTCAGATGAGAGAATTAAAGATAAAATATCGAAGATAGTATAAACTATCTCAGAGAATCCAAGTCTCCTCAAAGTGACTCAGAAATTCCGAGTCTCTTCGAAGTGACTCGCACCCAGGTCAACTCCTGACATGTTTTATAATAAGATTGTCTTCTAGAACTCCTTGGAGTCATCCATAAATATGTGGGGTTAACCTTAAACGTGTGGAAGCTGTTACACAACCAAAAACTGACCTAAACGGATAATAATGGTTATTCTTCGATCCTATCCACAAACACGACATTTAAAATCTATAAATATACACCTAGCACCCTCATAAAGGTAGATCTAAAGGGAGCCATGAATTTTAGAGGAGCTAGGGTGAGGTTCTAATGAATTTGAGAGAGGCTAGCGAGATCTTGGCAAATTCGTGTGCATAAAGAGTGGATTTCGAGAGATCTGAAGCCCGTTCCACCTTTCCTCCAGATCAAACTTGGTTTTGATCTCAAGAAGAGTAGTAATCTTTCTTGGTAAAGATTATTTACTTCTGCAAATACTTCCTTTATGAAGTAAGAGAATTGAATTTTTGTTCTATTAACCGGATCTGATCCGTGACGGTCCATGGACTAACACATCCCCGACACAGGTAAAGATCCCACGTAAGAGTTGTAATGTTTATTTTATTTGTGTAAGCGAGTAGTCTTATAAAAGACTAACTCTTTTGAATTTATTATAATCGATAAACGTGTAATGGATTCAGCAATGAAAATAACTTTCAACGTAAACATGCTGGTGACCACAGTGGAAGTTAATAGTCTCGCTACTGAGACTGTCGTGTCACAACCGAAGATTAATATCCCAAGTTGATTCAGTGATCGAGTATGAGTTCGACGAAGCTAAGTTTGAGGAATATTTCTCCTCGTTTTCATCAAAATCCTCCTCTCCCTGCAAATATGGAAATATATTGTCTTTAAAGGAGGCGTACTCACTGATGAAGGCTACAAGTGCCTCCTCTCCAATCAAGGAGCCATCCAATCAAAGTATGCCAACTCTGACGAAGAGAGCTCATCAGAGGTGACGCCAACGCCAAGCTCATCAAATCGCCAAGGCATTGGAACAAGTCAACGGGGTTTGATATTTTGCAAACTTGGAGTCCAAGAGGCATCAAGCAATTGAATCACTTCAACAGCGTGTGGTTAAAAAATCCTCCAAGCCATCGATGGAAGAATGGATCCTTTTCAAAAGGAATCATTTAACCTAGAAGGAGCGTATCCAAAGGCATCATGCACGTACCGCACATGCTCGCACCCTTTTGCAAAAGGCACAAAGCATGAAGAAGGAAGAGGTGGCCAAAAAACTACCAAGACCATACCAAGTCTAGAGGCCAAAGTCCAAAACGGCATAAAAACAACTCCGACAGCGGCCGAAAAGATCAGAAGTCCCGAGCCACTTCAGGGTAACTCGTGCTAAGTCCGAGTCACCTCAAGGTGTACCGCTCCTAATTAGTCTCCCGTAGCTATTTCTCCACTTCCGTTAAGCCTCGTTTCTATTCTAGTTGATCTCATACCTCTAGAGAAGTCTCACGGCAGCGTTGACCTATCGAAATTCAAGATTACAATGACGGACCGTCTTGGTTCTTCGCACAAAGATCGAGGCAAAGCTTCGGTGAACAAAACTTGATAAGTTCCCTAGGCTGAAGGTCGTACAAACACTCCCATCAAGCCAAAGGGCTCTCAAATGTGTCCCTCCGCCTCCAAACAATCTGGGGCACCTTATTGTACATGTTTGTTCATCGTGCACAAGAGGACTCCTGGCATCGATCGCCTGGGGGTTCGTATTGAAACCTAAGAGCCCGTTAAGGTTCCACGCTCACAAGGAAGTTGTCCTAAATGTGCGACTCCTAATGCGACCTTGGATCGTTCAAAGGCGACAACAAATCGTCCCGAGAATATCAACAAGGTTCTTCATCCCCAAAAGAAGACGTGTCCGTCAAAAGACAATGTTATATTTGTGGCATCAGGAGGGATGGATTACTCTAATGAGCTACACCATCAGACCGGGGGTGTGAAAAAAATCCCAAAATGAGGGTGTCTGAGAAACCATCTCTCACTGTCCATACGGGAGATCTATCAGGGTAATATTATCAAAATGTAGCTGCCCCAGGACTATTTCACAAAGGATCTCGGTATTCATGAAACTTGTCACCGAAGCGTTGAATTCTAAGCCAAGATGTTTCCATGAGAGAAAATCCACTGTCTAGGATGATGAATTCCCTAAAGTCGCCATCAATATGGTTGACAAAGGAAAGTCTACGATTACTTCGAATGGTTCTAATCCCGACTTTTCTTCCAGAAGAAAAGTCAATTCAGGGATAGCCTAACAAATGTCTTGGCTCCAGCTAGAAGCCATTGGATATAAGGATTACCCGAGGATACACATAGGGATTACCTAAGGATACACAAAGGACTGTCTTTGGAAGATGAATTGTTGGATACTTGCTCCGCAATTGCCTCTAACGATACAATATCCAGAATGGGGGAAGCAAGAAAGTCGTTCACAATCACTCTCGACTTAGTGGCTCAAACGCTTCAAGAGGATTTAGCTCGACAGCGAGAGGAACTTAGAGCTAAAATGAAAACGGATGGAGTTGACCATGCAGCAGATGAGAGAGTTACAGACTCAACGACTTTAACCACCACCTAAGTCCAGTTAGCGGGCTGAATCTAGCTATCGCACTCAGAACATCGTAGTTATCAGTGATCTAGAAGTGGACGAAGTCATCATGGCTAACGTACCCCTCAAAAATACTAGGGGTGGCCCAATCGCATCCCTCAGTAACACTAGGGGTGGTTCAATTGCACCTCTCGATATCGATGGGGGTGGTTCAGTTGATCTTTCTTGACATCCTCCAAAGGAAGATACGGGCAAGGATAACAAGATGATGCAGGAGCTAAAAGATAAGGTGAACGCCTTGCTATCAGCTTAAGAAGTAAAGAGGACCAGAATTCCATGTCAATATCCAAGAGAGTGGGATTCAATCCCGTACCCGGTGAAGTTTAATCTAATTAACTTCACATCGTTTGACAGGAAAGGTTTGCGCACTCAGCACCTAATTATTTTAAGTCCCACCTAAGAGTGATCTCTGGGAATGAACCCCTGATGATTCGGTTATTCGTGGGCACCTTTCGCGGGGCGGCCTTCGATTGGTATCGATGTCTCAAGTCAAGGAGCATTAACTACTGGGATGACATGAAAAGCTCGTTCCTCAATAATTTCTTCGACGATGACACCGAAGTGTTGATCGGAGCTCTTCTGGATGAGAAACAGAAGGACGATGAGTTAGTTGATACTTTTGTCAAACGCTTCCGCAATAAGGAAATGAATTGCAGGGATCCTGTCACAGAGGAGTTTATCATACAGACATGCTATAATAATCTTTCCATTGATATCCTGGAAGCCATGGGGGTCGTACCATCCAAAACTTGGAAAGAGTTAAAACTGTGTAATGAATAGGCCGAATGTTTTCTTAAAAGGAAAAAAGCCGAAAGAGGCCAACCGGCGGCTAAAGCACCTGCAACTGCTATCGACATTCATCAACAGTAACCTTGGAGGCAACAAGGGAATCTTAATCCGAAGTTCCAGGAGGATTATTCTTTCGAAGATGATGAAGTTATAGCCATCTTCAAGTACCTCCTCGCCAACAATAAAATCAAGCTATCACTAATTACATATCAGGAGGAAGCAAACAAGATTTTGAATTCAAAGTACTGTGCATATCGCAGGAGGGTTCATCACCCGACCAAGGCTTATATTACTCTAAAAATAGCATTCAAGCATTGGTTGATGCCGGTATCATGACGATAAAATAAGCCAAATGAGAATGAAATCCTCCAACAAGTATATGAGGTTAAACTGCTCTCATACTCTAACGGGTATACGAGTATAAACTGTTTCCCCAACCTCTAATAGGTACATGAGGATAAACTGCTTTCTTTATTTCCAACATGAAGTTCCTCAAGAATATTACACATAATATTCTTAAGGATAACCTAAGATTGAAGGATTGTTCTAGTCTACGTCCAACACGCATTGCCGGGTAGCCTATTCCTGTAACAATGGCGAAGTCTATGTATTCAATATCATAGAACTAAGTCTAAGAGAGTTAACTCTTTTAGCATAACATTACATACAGAATGGACTTAGACAATCCGCATGCTAGCCCGACTCAAATGGTAGTCGGTATAGGCTTATCAAATCCATTGATGGCTGAGTGTTTGCCAAAAATTCTATAAGTATGATAGTCACTGACGCACCAGCTTTATCGGTTGGTCTCGTGACTTAAGCATCTAGGACAACATCAATTCTAGCCGAAGCCTCCATGAGGAACCTTTAAAACATTCACAATGGTAGCTGTATCATCTCTAATAGCTAGCCCTACAACCAAAACTCCCCTATGGTTAAGCAAATAACTAGCGGGACGTAAGGGTAAGATCCGTACCTACAGATGAACCTGCACCAACGGTTGGTCCTATAACCTCTACACTTGGGCCTGCCACGCTTTACAATGTCGGTCGAGCTTAAACTGTGTAGACTTCAGTAAATGTATGAGTATAAACTCTTTTAACGTCGAACAACGCGCTATAATATAGGTCAATGCCGATCAACGCAGCGATAGATTCGCCGAAATAAGGCTCAGAAAAATTCTGGGTCAAAAGATAATCCCCGAGAGTTCAATCATGATTCAGATACGAATTCCCATTGAAGATTATCAGTTCAATGTTGATCCAATGACACGAGCTAATTCAGAAACCAACACTCCAGTTCCAACTTAAGATTTCGACAATGGTTAGACGATAAACGCAGCATTGGAAGAATTTCAACTATTCAAAAAAATATTGAATAGACTAAAAGATAAAAAAGTTTAAGAATTGAAAGCTGGGTCTATCATATCTAAAGTATTCTAGGCTCCTCTATAAAAAAAATAAGCCTAAAATACTTTGAAGGGGGTATCTGTAGGCGTCAAAAATTACCTATAGGTTCCCGTATGTAATTTGAAAAGGAGAGAAGGTGATGAATGCTATTATCTGAGTCCCAAAGAATTATCCAAGTCAAAAAGGATCATCTGATACTATAAAAAGAAATAAAGGAACGCACGTGAAATGTCAAAATGTGTGAAACGACGAAGCAAATACAATCAGGAGGACTCTAGAGTGACCCACACGAAGAAGTAAAATTTTGACCATGATGAGATTTGAATCCAAAAAATCTCAAAAGGAAAAGGTTGTATCTCTCTTCGTCATATTTCCAATGTATCTTCAATCACTTCATTCTGAAGTTGAACGAGAGAATTAAAGCCAAAATATTATAAAGATAGTACAAACTGTCTCGAAGAATCCGAGTCACTTCTAAGTGACTCGGAAATTCTGAGTCACTTCGAAGTGACTTGTGCTCAGGTTAGCTCCCAATGTATTTTCTGATAAGATTGGCTTCTAAAACTCCTTGGGGTTATTCATAAACATGTGGAGTTATCCTTAAATGTGTGAAAACTGTTACACAACTAAAAACCCAGCTAAACGGATAATAACGGTTGTTCTTCGATCCTATCCACAAACATGACATTTAAAATCTATAAATACACCCCTAGCACCCTCATAAAGGCGGATCCAAAGGGAGCCACAAATTTTAGAGGAGCTAGGGCAAGGTTCTGACGAATTTGAGAGAGGCTAGCGAGATCTTGGGGAATTCCTATGCATAAAGAGTGGATTTCAAGAGATCTGAAGCCCGTTCCACCTTTCCTCTAGATCAAACTTGGTTTTGATCTCGAGAAGAGTAGTAATCCCGCTTGGTTAAGATTATTTACTTCTGTGAATACTTCCTTTGTGAAGTAAGAGCATTGAATTTTCGTTCTGTCAACCAGATCTGATCCGTGGTGGTCCACGAACTAACGCGTCCTCGGCAGAGGCAAAGATCCCACACAAGCAGCGACTGATAAACGTCCTATACGTGTGTTTGAAGAGAGTTGTATTTTTTTGTTTTATTTGTGTAAGCGGGTAGTCTTATAAAAAGACTAACTATTTTGAATTCATTATAATTGATAAACGTGTAATAGATTCAGCAATGAAAACAACTTTCAATGCAAACACTCCAGCTATCCAAGTTCGCTAATCTCTGACATTTAGAGATTCTTGCTCATGCACAGCCCAGTTGCTAGAGCTAACTAGGGGTGGTCGTAGTACTAATCTTCACAATTATCTCGTCCGCAAATGCAATATGAGCCAAATACAGTCTCATTGCAATTGTGAGAAACCCATTTCCACGGTGCTTTCCCGATATTATAATAGAGGATTGGCACCTAAGCCTTTGGTCTTTGAGCAATTGTCTGAACCGTCGATAGTTCTATCGCCTAAGAGAAAACGCTTTCATCCTAGGAAGAATGCTCCCAGGAATAAACATATTAAGGTGATGATTAACATGGTCAGCAAAGGCAAGGTAAAGCCCTAGCAGTCTCCTTCAAGTCTTCTGATCTTGAATTCTCCCCAGGATTAGGCAAAATACTTGTCAAAGGACAGGGCATGTATCAACATACCCGTTCTCGCATCGGAGTAGTGATTCCATTGGATTATCAAAGGTTAGCGGGCATCTCAGATGATGTCAATGAGGAGCCTAAAAACTCTGCAATTGTAACTTCTCAGCCATCTAGTACTGATCAAAGTGAGCAGGCGTACTCACATGGCTGGGAGTGAAGAAGATATAGCAAGAAAGCTGAAAAAACAGCAAGCCACTATTCTCCAGCAACAAGAATCTATCAGGCGCATGGAAGTAATGATAAAAAGACTTATCAAAGATAAAGAAAAGAAGAAAAAGAAGAAAGCTACTGTTGAAGCTTCAGGATCAAGGCACCGACGACCTTCATCCAGTGCTGAAAAACTAGCCGTCGAGATCAAGATGGCCCTGATGAAGAGGAGGAAGATAGAGAAATTTTCAATATTCATTCTAAATCATCCAAAACCGAGTCCAATCCTCACAAGAAAGGGTAAGATTAGAAGTTTGATGATTTCCAGAAGCAACTTGATGCGTTGAAGCTTCAGGGAAATTTCAAGGAGTTGGGGGTGATTAGGCCCTATCCCGCTAAATGGGATGTCGTCTCCTATCCCCTAAAATTTAAGCCACTCAACCTCGTATAGTTCGATGGCAAGGGTTCTCCTACCCAATGCATTTACTATTTCTAGGTACAAACTGAACATATAACGGGTAATAATCCTATCATGACTCGACTATTCATTAGTACCCTCAAATGGGTCGCTTTTGAATAGTTCCGAAGATTAGAGCCTGGGTCCATCAAATGTTGGAAGTACTTGGAAAGGTTTTTCATGGTATGATTTTTTAATAATGACACAGAAGTGTCTATGGCCACTCTGCTAGCCAAAAAGCAAAAGAAGACAGAGTCCGCAGTGACTTTGTCAAGAAATTCAGGAACCGGTTATTACATTCCCGTGATCAAGTTTCAGAGGCTACACTTATTAAGATGTGCCGGAATAATCTCTCTATCAACATACTTTTAAAAATGGGTGCAGTTAAAGCTCGCTCGTGGAAGGACTTGGTGTGGCAAGGAGAACAGGTCGAGCTCAAGAGGATAGATGCTAAAGAGCCTCGTGAATCTCATCCGAGAAGAGGTGGTAATCAAGACAATTTCACCCCTCAGAAACAATCAAAGGGTAAAGACACTTGACAGTAGAGACATCCTCCGCCTCTAAGTCTTCTTTGAAACAAAAGGGAAATTCTTCTGATAATTGCTTTCGGGAAACTCTTTGTTAATATTTTTATCTTTTTGCTTTATTTTCTTGTTAAATAGCCAAGAGGATAGAACCCTCTTACCTTAGATTTATTTTCATGCTTATAGAGTAGATTTACTTTCATTTTCTCACATTTAATTCTTGTAATTTATTTTGTAGTTTAGATTTTTATTTTCTTGCACTATTCGTCTTGAGGCTAGAACCCTCTTGGGATTAGTTTTTATTTTATTTAATTTTTATTTTCTTTGATTCACCTTGAGGCTAGAACCCTCTAGGGAATTGCTTTTTCTTTTGATAAGGAATTAATACTCGTAGGATTCTAGAAATTACATGAAACTAGCTTTATTTCTTTTATAATTTGTTAATCATTCTCTTATGCTTAAAATATTCATGTTTAGGATATTCAACTAAAGAACTAATTGGTAGAAGGAATTCTAGAATTACTATTTAGTTGTTATTCTTTTCATTAGTAATAATTTTATTTGGATGATAATTTGATAGGTTATACTTTCTTTGAGTGGTTTAATAATCTATACTTAATAAATCTAAAGTAGAATATGATACAAAGAGAATGAATCATATTTTATAAGTGAGATTAGCTAGTGGATTCAATTCTAGGTTCTTTACATCTTTTATTGAATCCTCCATCTTTTACTTTCTTATTTTTTTCCTTTAATTCTTTATTTTTCTTTTATTGGTCTTGATTTTATTTCCTTCATCTTTCTTTCTTTCCTTTTTAATTACATTGATTCCTTTTATCACATCCACTCTCTATCTATTCTCAATCTTATTTTGTACTTATTCACACACAATCACTCTCTCTATCTCTCCATAATCACATTCATCACTTCTAATTGTCACACACATAACATAAGAACCGACTCTAATTATTTCTTATAAACACCTTTCTTGTGGGATCGATAATTTTTTATACTATAACTTGATTGGTTGTGCACTTTTAACTTTTGGACATCATTTATGCCCCGTCAAGTAAGTATGTTCAATATGTACGAGCTGAATTGTGGTTGGAATGATGAAACAGTAGTAAACTATTAATAATCATATTTTATTATAATTTTATACCCTCATTATCTATTTTATATGAATAAATATGCTACTAATAATTGTTCTTATCTTTAATTACAGGTTAATGAAGAATAAATCTCAAACTCCAAACTCTCAACAAAAAGCCCTTGATTTAATGAAGAAATGAAGCCCATGAAGCCAAAGAAATTCTTTCAAATATTTAATAAAGAAATAAATCAAAGCCCAGTGGAAAAATCAAGAGAAAATGCCAAAGCCCAAATGTCAAAGCTCAAAAGTCCAAACTAAAGCCAAAAACCCAAACCCAAAAGCCAAATACAAGAAGATCTGCGGATAGCACACAAGAGAAGGGCAAGCATCGATGCCTGCATCGATGGCGGCATCGATGCCTGCATCGATGAAATTGTATTGGATTTTGATTTTCTTTTGAAAATCAAATAAATCAAAGGTGGAGATTGTTGCTTGGGGCTCAAGACAAATCCAATGGCTCATATTCATTGAAGATTACTATAAATAGGGGTAGAGAGTGAGGGGTTAGAGGTGTGAAAATTTTTGTAACTCCTTTTGGAGAGGAGGGCTACTCTTAATTGAGAAGGCCTTCCAAAATTGTAACTTTAGTTGCAATTAATAATAATAATTTTTTCACCACTTTAAATATTTCTTCTCTTTGTTGGATGATGAAGATGGAGATGAAGAATTGTTTAGAGGTTTGTATTTCTTTTCTTTTTCTCTTTTATTTCTTTTTTATTGCTTATTAGTTTAGATTTATTTCTATGCTTATAGTTAGATTTTATTTTCTTGTTAAATAGCCAAGAGGCTAGAACCCTCTTGCCTTAGATTTATTTCATGCTTATAGAGTAGATTTATTTTCTTGCATTTAATTCTTACAATTTATTCGGTAGTTTAGATTTTGTAATTTATTTTGTAGTTAGATTTTAATTTTTTGTACTATTCACCTTAAGGCTAGAACCCTCTTGGGTTTAGTTTTTCTTTTTGTTTATTTTTATTTTGTTTGATTCGCCTTTAGGCTAGAACCCTCTAGGGAATCACCCTTTTCTAAGAAGTGGGTTTAATTTTAGATTACCTATATCTATAATTGAATGCACCATCTTTAATTTCTTGCATTTTTTTTATTCTTGAATTTTATTTTTGATTTGTTTCTCAATTTTATTCATTCTTCTTTCTTGCCTTATTGATCACATTTATTCTCAAACACATTATCACTCTCATTATCTCTCCACAATCACATTCACTCATCACTCCTATTTGTCACGCACACAACATAAGAACAGATTTTATATTTTCTCCTACAAAAACACCTTCCTCGTGGGATTGTAGGCATATAAAATTGCTTATAGGTCCCTTTACACGGTTCAACACGAACTAATGAACCATCAGGCGACGTATCTAAGCACGAACGTTAGTCCATAACACCGAAGCCAAGTGACACGCAACGAAGCGGATTAACAAGGCTACGAAGCTGACGAACCGCACGTAAACGACGGAATGAATCCACTCGCGTGCGGAATCAAATCAACGGTCCAGAAAGTCAACGAGTCATCCAACCATATAACGGATTCGAACTCAGACACCAAAGCCGATTTACTGCCTAATCGGAATCCAGACTTCCAAATCAGGATTCAGAACAAATCGGGGTTCAGAGCAACGCCACAGGCGAACTCGGATGAATCGCGATCGAGTCACGATCAGTTTTGGAATCAAGCTCACCCCGCATCACAAAAAAGGCAGGAGTTCGAGGGGATCAAGATCTCAGATCTACTTTGTTACACTCCGGATCTAAGCTTGGTCTTAGATCCCGAGACTTGGACGATTGTTTCCTTGGTGAATCAATCTTCCCCGGCTATTATTTCCTTGATGAAATAATACCCGTTATACTGCGTAGATCTGTCCGGATCTAGATCGCGCGGTGGTCCACGGCAAACAACCCCGGCGCAGGCAAACAGCCCACCAAAGCGAGTGACCGAATAACAGGAGCTCGCGATTTGTTCACAAGGAGAAAAGTTGTAATTTTTGATTTTCTTTATTTTTGATTTTCATTGTAACCGGATCTAAAGAAGACCGGATCTTTTGTAACGTAAAAAAAACTGTTATTCAAGATAGCAATGGAATCAATGAAGAAAGCAACGATTTTCCCCGCGAACAATCTGGCGACCACAGTGGGAGCCACCGACCTCGTTGCCGAGATCGGAGCGTCGCACCCGCGGATCGAGATCCCGGTCGTGGAGGAGGTCGAGTATGAGTTCGACCAGCAGAAGTACGAGGAGTACGTGTCCTCGTCTGGATCAACCTCCCCCCGTAAGTCCAAGAAATTCCAGAAGTTCTCCTCCAGGAGAAAAGTCCGTTGGTGCGAAGAAGTTAAAGCCACCAACGACAACCTCACCCCGATCGACGTCGAAGTTGCGTCGGGTGAAGTCCTATTGGCCTCTAAACAGGTTAAATCCGCCATCGAAGGCGTGGTGACTCTCTCTAAGAGAGCTCGCCAGAGGCAGCGTCAACCCCTCGCGAAGCAATTCGCCAAGGCCATGGAGTCCGTTGACGGGGTCCGCTACAATGCGGATCTGAAGAACAAACGAGGCAAACAGCCTCAACATCAAATGAAGAATGGTTCCTCCAAGACATCAACGATGGAGTGGGTCCGGGTCAAACGGAACTGTACGACGCTGGAGGAGCGTATCCGCAAGCGCCGCGCATTATCGGCGCAAGTACGGGCCAAAGCTGAAGAAGCCCGTAGAAGACTGCAAAAGGAGGTGACGAAGAAACCGCCACCAACCCGCCAAGTCTGGAAGCCGAAATCTGAAGTGGCGACTCAGGCCAAAAAGCAACCATCGCAGCCTTCTAAGCAAGGTCAAACTCCGGCGAGTCAACCAAAGTCGCCGTTAATTCCTATGGTCACTCCGGGAGATCATGCAGAATCATCCCGAAGGAGGAAATCAGTTTTGGAGCGCCTCAGTCCACTTCCCAAAGAACGAGGTAAAGCTCCAGTTCAAGAGCGCTTGGGTCCAATGAAGAAGTCCCAAATAATTCAACATGCTGGGGGTCGCCGCAACCCTCAACATTTGGAGAAAATCGTGGTACCCAGGCGTACAACTTTACGCATCGAAGTGCAGGAGCACGCTGAAGACTCGCGCCCGCAAAGGCACATTTCTAGGCGTGTAACATTTGAAAGCCCAAAGAGGGCAATCCAACCTCAGATGGAAACATTATCATCTGATAGTGATAGTGTTATACCTGAGAAGTCGTGCCCGCACACGATAGGTTACTCCGACTGTCAAAATGACGAGTTGTACTATCGTGCTGGGGGTACGAATAGAACCAGGAAGAGGAGTCCCCGAGAACAGGAAATTCAATGCCCCTGTTCCAAACTCATTCGGGCGGTATTGTCCGAATGCAACTGCATCAAGGCGGTCCCCGAAAGAGTTTCAGTTTTTGAAAGACTCAGCACGGAAGCGCCAAAGCCAAGGACTAGACGTTTCCAAAGAAAAAGAACAATGGTCGAAGACGGTGAACATTCAAGGATCACTACCAATATGACCAGCAAGGGGACATTGGCACGGGATGACTTCGAGTCGATTCTGAGAGCCTCCCGGCCTAGAACCCGTCTGCAGTCCGGAACCATCGAGCGAGCAACCTATGGTAGGGTTCGGACAAGACGCCCTTCAGAAGATGAAGAATCTTATGCCGGCTCCGCGGTCGCATCAGATAATACAGTATCCAGCGAGGGACAACCCCGCGAGGCACTTATGATAAGTGCGGAGCAAGTGGCCAAAATGCTTGAAGACGCCTTAGCTAAGCAACAGGAAACCTTCAGGTTCGAGATGCAGATGGCCATGCAAAACATGAGAGAAATGCATGACCAGCAAATCCAAGCATTGACGAACCAGCAAGGCGAGCCGAGCCGTCGCAACCAAGTCCATCAAGAGGACGAAGACACAAATGAAGCTCGTAATACCAATAACCCTCCCATCAATGCAGGGGGTGGTAACGAGAATGCTAGTAAAGATACAGGTGAAAGCCTAAAAATTAAAAACCTCGAGAGCAAAATCAATACATTGATTTCCGCTCAAGAGACGAAAAAGACGGGTATTCCTTGTCCATACCCAAGAGAGTGGGAATCAATCCCATATCCGGCGAAGTTCAGTCTAATTAACTTCATACCGTTTAATGGGATGGGTTCACCCACTCAGCATTTGATTTACTTCAAATCGCACTTGGGGGTCATCTCTGGTAATGAGCCTCTGATGGTGCGGTCATTCGTTGGCACTCTTCGCGGAGCCGCCTTCGATTGGTATCGCCGCCTCAAGCCAGGAAGCATAAACAGCTGGGACGACATGGAGACGAAGTTCCTTACAAATTTCTTCGACGACGACACCGAGATCTCTATCGGATCGTTGCTCGATGAGAAGCAGAAAGACGGAAAGTTAGTCAACACCTTCGTCAAAAGGTTCCGGAACAAGGCGATGAACTGCCGGGACCCGATCACCAATGAATTCATCCTCCAGACATGCCACAACAACCTTTCGCTGGACGTGTTGGAAGCAATGGGCACAGCACCATCCAAGACATGGAAGGATCTGAAAGTCCGAGGAGAGCAAGCTGAGCAGTTCCTCAGGAGAAAGAAGGCGGAGAGAGGCCAACCGGCAACAAATCCTCCGAAACAGAACTTCAACCAAAAAGGAAAAGGTAAAGCTCATGCTAATGCCGTTGATGCTAACCAAACTTTTCAATTGCAACCTCAGCAACAACAGCAGCAACGAGCGCCACAACAATCCCAGCCACATTGGCAACAGCGGCCTCAGAAACAAAAGTCTTCGGAGCCGAGGTTTCCCAAAATCTACTCCTTCAAGGATGATGAAGTTCCCGGCATCTTCAAATACTAGTTGGAGAACAACAAAATCCAGCTGCCGGCGATCGTGGATCAAGAGGGGGCCAGCAAGGTGACGGATCCAAAGTACTGCGCGTACCATAGAGCGGTCCACCACCCTACGAGATCATGCTACCACCTCAAGGACAAGATCTAGGCGTTAATCGACGTAGGGGTCATAACCCCGAAACCAGCCAAGAATGTGGGGGCAAACGCAGTATCAATCAGTTTTGGATCGGTGCCTACAACTTGGTTCGAGCCAAAACGCGTCACCAAAGTCGGGATGAAGACGGTGAATGACGACCCGCACGGACAGCGCCAAAAGGGACTTGTGCCGCACACAGCCCCAAATGGCGAAATCCTTTGGGTTCACCCCGATCTGATTGGAGATGAACAATGGGCCGGGTCATCATCCGGGAGGAAGTCCAAAGGGAAAGGAAAGTCTTGAGTCTCGTTTCAGTCGCCCGATTGGAAGAGACAAACCGGAAAGCTCGAAGACTCCACAAGTCTTCGATATAATGGTTCAACTAGCCAACATTCCAGCACGGATAACGCTGTATGAGTTGCTGCGGTTGTCCAAGGAAACCAGGGAGGCCTTGCAAGAAGCTTTGGCCAATTCAGAGGTGTTCCTGACTCAAGTCAAGCCGGTGCCTGAAGAACCGGAACTGCTGAGTCAACATTGCAATATAGCGACTAAGAACCTTCTCTGCATTACTTTCACCAAAGAGGATATGCAGACGAAGAATTCGAACCACGATCGACCGCTATACTTCGTCGGGTACATTGGCTCCAGCAAAGTCAACCGAATCCAAGTGGATCCGGGTTCTGCTGTGAGTATTATGCCGCTTCGCTTGATGCATTTGCTCGGTATTCCAGTCAGCAAGTTGGCGTCCATAGGCACGGTCATTTACGGATTCAACACCAGCGGGTCAAGGCCTTTGGGGAAGATCCGAATAAAATGCCAAATGGGCGATCTGAAGACGGAGGTCACGTGTTACGTGATAGATGCTGAGACATCCTATAATTTACTATTGGGTCGGCCTTGGATCCATAGTAATGTTATAGTTCCCTCCACCTTACATCAGTGTCTGAAATATGTCGACACTGATGGAAGGGTCAGGACGGTGGTCGCAGATAAGCAACCATTCAAAGGGTATGAGAATTACTTCACTGATTCTCTCCTTTATGGTAACGAATCTGACACGGAACCATCGATCCAAGGCACGGACAGCGGAGAAGAAGCTGATTCCGAAGCCGGATTCGATTACAATGGTGGTTTTGTTTTAAATGACATTGTACCCTTTGTAATCAATCTTGATGATGAACAATCGTCAGATGGCGGTTGTAACTGGCAACTTGCTGATATTGAAATAAATCATGATTTAGAGTACTCCTTGTCTCTTAATGATGCGATAAAGGGATTGTATGATAACCCAGATTTATGTATGCCGCTCCGATCATCTTATGTAACGAAGAGAAGTCTCCAGCATTCTTTCGGAACAACCCGAATTATTCCTGCCAAGGTAGGGGGACAAAAGGAAGTGATTTATGGTAAAGATGATGACAAACCTGGTCGGCATTTATCTAAATATAGTCCGGAAGCGCGCAAGCTCATGGAAAAGCAGGGGTACGATTTCACACTCGGAGAAGGTTTATACTTCGATCGAGGACCTCGTACTCCAGCCAAAGCGGTATATGTTCCAAAAGGGAGACCAGAGGATTATTATAAATACGGGCGAGGCTTAGGCTATGTTTCATCAGATGACGAATGTGGTTGGCAGATTATCGATCAAATTGCTAACAAAGCTAAGGATGGGTACATGCCAGATTCTTCAGCTGAGGATTCCAACACCAGTTTGGGAGAAATGTTCAAAACCTTAATGTCAAACATGACTACAGCTGATCCATCTACGTTGGAGGATGACGATCAAATGCCAACGTGGGAAGACCCATGGGTTCATCACCTAAACATGCAGTACGGTGATAGGTTCGAACAGAGAGAACCACCAACCGAAGATGAAGTAGTCCAAATTAATATGGGCAATGAGGCCAATCCAAAGCCCATATTCATCAGCGGTAGTCTTCCTCCAGATGAGAAGGAGGAATTAATTGCCCTAATCAGAGAATACATTGATGTCTTCGCCTGAAACTACGAAGATATGCCAGGACTCGACCCTAATGTGGCAATGCACCGCCTTGACATCAAGCCGGATGCCAAACCTGTCAAACAACAGCAAAGGCGGTTTCGTCCACAGATTATGGAAGCCATTGAGGCAGAGGTTAAGAATTTGATCGATTCGGGATTTATCCGAGAAGAACAACATCCAGACTGGTTAGCCAACATCGTTCCCGTCATGAAGAAGAACGGCAAAATCAGGATTTGCATCGACTTCAGGAACCTGAATGAAGCATGTCCAAAAGACGATTTTCCTCTCCCAATCACGGATGTCATTATCGACAATACATGTGGATTCGAGAGGATGTCCTTCATGGATGGCTTTTCGGGATATAACCAAATCAAGATGCACCCGGATGACGAGAAGCATACAGCGTTTAGAACACCCCTCGGCGTCTTCTGCTATACGGTGATGCCCTTCGGTCTAAAGAATGCCGGCGCCACATACCAGCGAGCGATGACTAAGATTTTCCAAGAACATCTTAGGAAAACAGTCGAATGCTACGTTGATGATTTGGTTGTGAAAAGCCGCAACAAAGAAGATCACATCAAGGACCTGAAGACGATGTTCGATCTCATGAGGAGTCATCAACTGAAGATGAACCCCACTAAATCATTCCTTGGAATGTCCAGTGGAAAATTCCTTGGATTCGTCGTCACCACTAAAGGTATACATATCGATCCCGATAAGGTGAAGGCGATACATGAATTGCAACCCCCGAGAAATCTGAGAGAACTCAGAGGATTGCAAGGTCGTTTAGCTTACATTCGGCGGTTTATCTCAAATCTCTCTGGGAAGTGCCAACCTTTCTCTAAGCTAAACAAGAAGGGTGTGTCATTTATTTGGGACGACGCCTGCCAAAAGGCACTCGAGGATATCAAGACATATCTGACAAATCCTCCTGTTCTAGTTGCACCAAAATCAGGTAAACCGTTCTTGATTTACATCAAGGCGATGAACCATTCGATAAGTGCTTTGTTAGCACAAGACGATGATAATGGTCACGAACAGGCAGTTTATTATTTAAGTCGGACGTTGGTGGGCGCTGAGTCTCGATATCCGATGATTGAGAAAGAATGTCTCGCGTTGGTGTTTGCAGTGCAAAAGATGCGGCATTACTTAGTGGGACAAACGATTTACGTTATCTCCAACGTCAATCCCGTACGAGTATTTATGACACAACCGGGTTCGATGAATTGGCGGTTGGCAAAATGGGCCATCCTCTTGTCCCAGTATGATTTGCATTTCAAACAGCAAAAATCGGTCAAGGGACAAGCGATTTGTGATCTTTTGGCGGTAAACCCTGTTGGCCTTCTTGTTTTGATGATGATTTACAAACAATTTACTACTAATGTTGTTTGTCTAGTGTTTGTGCATTCCTATGTTTTGTAGACAAACAACGTTGTTGGAGGATGGATGGAATAGCGCTTCAACGACGATATCAAATGGAGGTTGGCGGAATGTCGGGTTGAAGCCTATGCAATTCAAGTTAAAGATCAAGTTCAAGCTTCATCCACAAATATATCAAGTCAAGTCTATTGAAGATTAGGATCAAGCTTTGGTATATTTAGTTTAGGTTTTATATTATGTGTGTTAGATACTCTAAGCTCAATATCATATACACACACGTAGTTGGTTTCTATGTATATATATAGTTATATATATACATGCATAGTTTTGGGTTTTCATGTTTTGGACATACTTGCAAAATACATGAGTTTTCACAAATGGAAATTCAATTTGAGAAATTCTTTTTCTAACATGTTTGTTTTCATATTTATAAACATTTCGCAAAGTTTCATCAAGTTTGAAATTGATTTGTTACGTTTAATTGAATTTACAAAATCATGTTTTTCGTTCGTGCATGTTTTTACAAAACAGATAAGTTTTCATAAATAAGAAGTGATATTTAAGAAATTCTTTCTTTTAAATGTTTATCTACATGTTTAGAAACTTCTCTAAAAATTTTACTATTTTTGGAGTTGATTTACTGTGCCCAATTGATTTTACAAAATCATGTATGTCAGCAGATTTTCAGAAACTGTATATCTGTGTTCAAATATTTATTTCTCTCAAATGAGAAATTATTTTTCAGAAATGCTTTCTCTAACATGTTAATATACATGTCTAGAACCTTTACACAAAATTTCATGATTTTTGGAATTGATTTACTATTTTTAATTGATTTTAGAAAGTCAGATACACAAATTTCCAGAATGCTGGAATTTGGGGTATTTTGGTCTTTTCAGCCTCTAACGGCTAGTAACGGCTAGTTTTTGATATTTTCGGTTTTTGGGGGTTTGTGGCTGGTTTAAGAGGCTATAAAAAGCCCTCAACTTTCATTGTTTCTCATGGATGTTTAAGATAGTTTTAAAAAGAGTTTTACAAGTTTGTTTAAGGGTTTTTAAGTTTGTTTCAAGAGTTTGTTTATGAAGAAACTTTCACAAGAGCTTGAGGAGATCATTCTTTGGTGTTTGGGCATTCAACTCTTCTCCCTCTCTCTCTTGTCATCTTTAGAGAAGTGTTTCTAAACTCAATCTAGCTTTACATTTATATATAATTGTTTGATTATCATTTTATTAAGCTAGAATTTATTTGAGTTTAGTTTGATTTGATTTACTCTTTGTTTACACACACAACCATTGAGCTTATTGTATTTGCATACATTATATAATTGGGTTGTGGGATTGTGTGACATTGAGTGTGAGCCTACATTGTGTTCTCACCTTGTATTAGAGAACAAACACCTTGTTATTGTGCCTAATTGTATAGATCACTTTGTAATACACTTGTACACCGAGAGGAGTGTGTGGTGAGAGTCGGGGATCGTCCCAAGAGGAGTGGCGTCGGTTGACGAACCTAGGGAAAGGTTGTAACCGAGCACTTGAGGGAGACACGGCTAGGTCCAACACTTGTGAGGGTGTTGAGTGGGTTTGCAAGAGTGTCGATTGTAAAGTTTTCGGTTAGCTAGAAAACCGAGTGTGAGGTGTAAACGTTATTCGGGTGAACGTAGAAAACCCGGTTGTGATAGTGGATTTCTCCCCGGGAGTGGGGAGCGGAGACGTAGGACGGAAGGTCCGAACTCCGTGATCATTTGAGTGTGTTTGAGTTTGTCATTGGCGCATTTGCTTATGCATTTATCTTATATCGCCATTGCCTATTACTCTTGTATATTTTGCCCTATCACTTTTATAGTTTGATTATATCACCCTTGTGTTAGTTTATATATCATTGCATATATTTATATCTCATAGTATATCTCATTGCTAGGATATATCTCATTGTTCATATT
>NC_033801.1:27523903-27527326 GCF_001876935.1 Asparagus officinalis
GCAACCGGCCTCTATGAATTGGCGGTTAGCGAAGTGGGCTCTTCTCTTGTCCCAATATGATTTGCACTTCAAACAGTAGAAGTCGATCAAAGGACAAGCGATTTTGATCTTTTGGAGGCATACCCGACGATGGATACAATAGAAGTATATGATGACTTGCCGGATGAAACCCACGAGGTTAACACTACATCGCACCAACAAGTATGGCAATTATACTTCGATGGTGCTTCGAGGGCAGTTAATAGGGCAATAACCCCCGGATGTTCTAAAGTCTCCTCCGAAGTTGGAGTTGTCTTAGTTTCCCCGGGAAAGCATGTGATGCCTCGGGCTTATTCACTGACTAGTCCCTGTTCCAATAACGTAGCCGAGTACAACGTGCTTCTCATTGGACTCAGTTTCGCCAAGGAGCTGGTGGTCGAATATCTCGAAGCTTTTGGGGATTCTCAATTGATAGTCAACCAAGTCCGTGGAGAGTATGAAGTCAGGAACCAAGACCTGATCCCGTACCACCAAGAGTCCATCAAAATGGTAGATTCTTTTGAAGAATTCTTTATTGAATACATCCCTTGTCTCCAGAACGCTTATGCGGATGCACTGGCAGCACTAGCAGTATCACTTGCGCAGCCTCCCGAAACTGAGTTGTTGGTCACAGTAAGGACGCATCAACTCTGCATACCTATATACGATATGGATATTGAAGAGGAAGATGACGGAAACATAAATGCCAAGGAGGTGAATTCAACTCAAATTGGGTCTGAGTCCCGAGATTGGCGTTTTCCCATCATTGACTACGTCCAGTATGGTATTTTGCCAGAGGATGTAAAAGAAAGGGAGTCAATCCGCCGAAGAGCACCAAGATTCTTCTATAATACCGGGACCCATACGTTATACCGTCGAGGGTACGATGGGTTATTACTCCGATGTCTTTCGAACAAAGAAGCAGAAGAAGTTCTTAAGGAAGCACACGAAGGAGAATGTGGTGCGCATCAGCCCGGTCCCAAACTGTATGATCGCATCAGGAGAATGGGATATTTCTGGCCAACGATGGTTCGAGATGCAATCGAACACGCACGAGAATGCCACGCTTATCAGATACATGCGAATTATATGCATCAACCGCCAGAGCAGTTGCACACATCAACCACGTCATGGCCGTTCGAAGTATGGGGCATGGACATTATTGGTCCTATTTTTCCCCCCTCAAGAGTGGGATTACAAGAGTGTGTTAGTTGTAGAGTTTTCGGTAAACTAGAAAACCGTATTATGTGGTGTAAACGTTATTCGGGTGAACGTAGAAAACCCGGTTTTGATAGTGGATTTCTCCCCGGGAGTGGGGAGCGGAGACGTAGGACGGAAGGTCCGAACTCTGTGATCATTTGTTTGTGTTTGAGTGTGCTTTGGCGTTCATTTATATTTGTGCTCATTGCTCATATCGCCTTTGTCTCATTATCTAGCTTGTCCACTGCATTGTTTACTTTTTTTTATGTTACCCTTGTGTTTATATATCCCTGCATATATTTCATCATATACCTCTTTGCTAGGATATATCTCTTTGATCATATTGCATATTCTTGCTCATATCATATTGTATATCTATCTTGCAAGAATAACTTGTTAATTTATTTTAATTGGCATTGTTCGCGGGGAAATTCGTTGTTTTCTTCTTCATTGAAATAATTGTCATCTTGGGTTACAAAAGATCCGGTCTTTTTTAGATCCGGTTACAATTAAATCAAGGAAAAAATAAGAAAAATTATAACTTTCCTTTTGTGAACAAATCGCGAGCTCCTGTTTTGCGGTCGCTCGCTTTGTGGGTTCTTTGCCAACGCTGGGGTTAATCCGTGGACAACTTTCCTTCTGTGAACAAATCACGAGCTCCTGTTTTGCGGTCGCTCGTTTTGGTGGGTTCTTTGCCTGCGCCGGGGTTAATCCGTGGACCACCGCGCGATCTAGATCCGGTCGGATCTACACGATTATACGGGTATTATTCCACGAAGGGAATAATAGCCGGGAGGGATTAGTCCACCAAGGGAATAATCGCTCGGATCTCGAGATCTAAGACCAAGCTTAGATCTGGAGTGTGATCTCTTGTAGATCTCAGATCTGTTATTTCTTCCTCTCGAAATCCTGCCTTTTCTGACGTGGATGCTCGCCGAGGATCAGATCCGAATGTGCAAGTCTTCAAGTCTTCAAAGCTCCGAGTTCGCTCTTCAATCCGGCACTTTTGAAATGAAACAAGGGGGGCCTATTTATAGGCTCCCTTTACTGTGCCCGGGCACAGATCTGGCCGGCCACCTCAGGGTGGCTCGGCTTTGGCCGAGCCACCTTGAGGCGGCTCGGTTTGGCCGAGCCCCTCTGGGTTTGCTGTTTTCCGTTGTTTTGTGTTGTGTCCGTTTTCCGGTTTTGTCCGTGATTTGGTTGATTGAGACTCAGATTTGTTGATCTGATTTTGCAGTAAGTCTGATTCCTGATTTGGCAGTAAATCCACTTCTGAGTTCGAGTCCGAAACTGATCTTGATTCGATCGTGATTCGTCCGAGTCCGCTCTCGGTTGGATGACTCGTTGATTCCTCAACTCATTAGCTTGATTCTGCACGCGGGTGGATTCATTCCGTTGTTCGCGTGCGATTTGTCGATCTCGTCGCCTCGTTGGTTCGTCGGTTTATGCCGAACTGTGCTAAGGGACCTATAAGCAATTTTATATGCCTACAGATACCCCCTCCAAAGTATTTCAGTCTCGTTCTTTTATAAAAGAGTCTGGAATACTTTGGATATGATCGTCCCCACCTTTAGTCGGTGTAACGGGACCTTTGGGCTATTCGGTGCTTTGTCGAATGTCTGTAAGAGTTCCGGTGCTGCATTTATTGTCTGACCGTTGTCGGAATTTTAAACTTGGAGTTGATTCCTGATCTTTTAGCTAAACATCGATTGTTGGCGTCGAGTCTTTATTTGCAACGCGTTGTCCGGCGTAGTGTTGTTGAGTTATCCTTAAGAATATTTATAAAAACATATCCTCCAGGAACTTCCCAACCAAAAATAGGGAATAGTTTATACTCATATACCTTATTGGAGTATTTAAGAAGCAGTTTATACTCGTATACGCTCAAAATGAGCCAAAAAAGGCAGTAAATCGGCTCAAAAAATCCTCCGACTCTTCCGAACAAATGGGAGAGGAGTGAGTGAATGATGGACTGAACCGTCGCTCGATTTGAAGTCGTTTCGATGCTCGGTTCGGCTTCAATTTGGATTCTGGTTCAAAACCGGTCCGGTCCGGTTCGGTTCGGTTTGGTTCAACCCGGTTCACCCTATTAAAAGGGGTCTTTTTATTTTTCTTTTCCTCCACCTAGGGCCGGCTCCCCTCTTGCCTCCTTTTTTGCTTTTCTCTTCCCTCGAGTGTCCGATCTCCTTAAAAACTTGATATTCG
>NC_033801.1:27528326-27553147 GCF_001876935.1 Asparagus officinalis
GCCGACGTATCCCGTGAAGTACAGCGGCCGGTCGTGGGACGTGTTCTTGATGAGCATGTCCTCGGGGGTAAAAGTGATGCAGGGGATCTGCCTCTCGGAGACTTGGCAGCAAGTTGTACAGCCCTGTTCGATCTCTGTTTCTTTCGAGAAATGGGTCGAGAACGCCTCTGCGTCAGCCAACGCCTCTTGTAAGGCTTCCCGGGTAGGCCTAGACAACCGGAGGAGGTCGTACACGGTGATTCGCGCGGGTATGCTTTTCAATTGCGCGAGCACGTTGAACCGGTAAGGCTGGCGGCTTGAACTTGGCTCATCTGGATTGGGAGGGACTGCTGCGGCCGGCCTCGCGGGAGGTCCTGCTGGGTTTTCCGTCCTCGCGGGATATTGTTTTGCAAACTCCTTTCCGGCTCTCGTGGCGAAGACGTTGGTGTCTTCTTCAGAGTCGGTTAAGGCAGTCATCGCCGCGTCATCTGTATCCAGGATGGCGGTGACCACGTTGCAATGCTTTCTCTTAGCCTCCTTGGAAGGCTGTGCGGTCCACTGCTCGTCGTCGAGGAGGTCCGGATGGACCCACATCACTTGCCCTGATGGCAGAGTTTGTGGAACCAAACCCTTCTCCCGCTGGTTGTGAGGATCGTCGTTAGTGATCTTCAAAATCGCCTTGGGGATAGGAATTATCCCCGCCGGAGCTTGAACCTCTGGGAGACCCGTCCCAAAGCTCAAAGTGACCATGTTCGCCGTCACCTGCTTTTGGACCTTCTCTTTCTTCAAGACCCCCGCGTCGTAGAGGGCCTGGAGTTTGTCCTTGAGGACGTAGCATTTGGTTGTGTGATGCCCAAGGAATCTGTGATATGCACAGTAACTTGGGTCACCGGTTTTGTCTGCCTCTTCAGGCTTGGTGGCTTCCGGTAACTTAATCCGCCCACTCTTGAGTAGAGTGTCGAAGGTAGCTACCACCTGGTCTTCTTTGAAATCATATTGCCGCTGGGGGCGCGGTTCAAATTGCCTGGGTTTCGGCTTTTGAACGAACTTTGGCGCCGCGGCAGAGTCTACGGCCATAGCCTCTTTTCCCTTCGATCGGGGAGGGTTCTTTGGCGCAGCCGGCTCTGCTGCTCCCTTTTTGGACTGCGGCTCTTCGGCCTCCAGCCTCTTGATCATATTTTCGACTTGCTCACCTTGGCGAACAAGCTCCTTCCAAGTCCGGGTCTCTACCGCCCCTATCTTGGACAAGATATGGATCGACAGGTTGTTGCGGCACATCTCGATCAGTGTCGCCTCGGAAACTTGGTCCCGACAGTGGACTGATCGGTTCCGAAATCTCTTCACGAAGTCATTGACCGATTCCGACTTCCGTTGCTTCTCAGCAAGGAGAGTGGCCATTGACACCTCGGTGTCGTCGTCGAAGAAGCGGGCGAGGAAAAGCTTTTCAACGTCGGCCCACGCCTTGATAGAGCCGGGCTCCAATTTGCGGAACCATTCAAAGGCCACCCCCTTGAGGGTACCTATGAACAGTCGAGTGAGAATGGCGTCATTCCCGGTAAGGAATCCGGTTTGCGCCATAAAATAATAGATGTGCTGCGAGGGTGACCCCTTGCCATCAAACTGTAACAAGCTGATGGGTTTGAACTTCGCTGGGTATGGGACCGTGTCCCATTCCGTGGGGTAGGGACGTACCACCCCCAGCTTGTTCATATTTTGCTGAAGCTTCAGCGCGTTCAGCTGGTCTTGGAATTCATCGAACCTCTTGTCACGGGTGCTATCCGCAGTGTGCGACGTTCCTATCGATGTCTTGGAGGAATAATCGGAATGTTGATTATCCTCCGCCTCAGACACGGGACGGAGGGGAGGTACCCACTCCCTGTCTCTAGTTTGCCGGGGTAAGGGGCGTTGGGCCCTTTTCTTCTTTTTCTTCTTGTTCAGCAGTTGTTCCATCATCTCTCTTAGAGAGTCGATGGTCGCCTGCTGTTCCTCCAACTTTTGAGCCATTGTCTGCTCGTGGTTGGTATCGGTCATGTGTGCCCTCGCCTGCGCGTCTTGGCTTGAGCGCGAGGTCTGAGATGTGGCAGCGGCCGAATGGTCCTCATCTTCGCCGCAGGAGGGAGGTATTAGGTTGGAATAGTCAAACCCAATACTTACCCCCCGGCGACTACGGGTTCGCTGGAATATGCCTTCCTGCCGGCGTCGAGCGGACCGAGTGTTAGGTCTTAGGGCGGAATCCGAGTCTGGCGAGTCGGAGAGTACTGCCTTCCCTTTATCCGTCATGTTAACCGTGGCGGATGAGAGTTCCAAGTCATCGGCAGCGCGTCTTTTTTGGTGACGGCGCCTTTGACGGGAGGGCCTTGGTCGAGAGGACTGTTGGGACAGTCTCCCAAACACCGAAGGTCTCGCCGTTCCGACGCATTGACAGTCGGCGAGGACCGTGTGGATGAGTCTCTCGCAGTGGCACTGAGGATTCGCCTCATGGATAGTGCGTTTGCGAGTTAAATATTCTCTGAGGTCTTCTACGGGCGGTTGGTGACAACCCCCGGCCTCAGAAGAGTCGCTCTGGTGAGTCGACGAGAGGTTTTTGGGTGCGCCCTCTGGTGCGCGTTGGATGGAATGCTTTGGTGCTGGAGTCGAGCGATCTCGCCTTGACTGGCGAGTCTTCGCGTTTGAGCGAGCTCCAGTACGTGGGCGGGTTTCACCCCTTCGCCTGGAAGAACGGGTTCGCGAGGACTCGCCTACTTCTCTACCTTTACGTTTATCCGTCAAATGGTTATGACGAGGCTCGCCAGCCTTCGAGGATTCGCCTACTCGGGTAGGCTCACTCCTTGGGAGTGAGTTATTCGCATCAGGGATATGACCTGAGAAGCGAAGTCTTCCCGAGCGGGCGGCTCTGCCTTCCTCAGTTGGCGCTCCTGACTTGGAGGGCCTCCCAATGTCGGGCAGTTTGCCTTCTCGCCTAGCGTTCCTCGGGCCCGTATGATGGCTCAGGCCGTTATGAGGAACGGAGGTTTGGACCTCCTGTCTGACGAGTTCCTGCCGCCGCTGTTGGTTAGTTCTCCCAACGGGGAGAACGTCACCGCGAGCTGTGGCAGCGTGGTTTGTGCCGGAGTGAACCGGCGTTCCCTTCGGGGTAGGTGTCTGCGGGGATCGCTTGGCGACCCATTTGGCAGACCCTTGCCCTTTGCGCTCGACCCCCGGCTTGGCGTTGATCGATTGTGAGGGAACGGGTTCTTCCGATGAGACTCGGGTAGAACCCGTAGGTGCAGAGGCTTTGACCGTCTGAGGTCGGCCTCGACGCACGACTCTGTGACGTTTGCGGGACGCATCGCCACCAGAGGAGGAGGAGGACAAGTACTCTTCGTACTTGGCCTGGTCGAACTCAATTTCTAGGGACTCCACTGTCGTCCCTACAGCAACCTCATCAAACTGAGCCACCACCATTTCACTCGATGAAACAGCTTCTCCCACTGTGGTCGCCATCTTCTGTAGGGTGAATATTTGATTTCCCGAAAAAAGGGAGTTTCGTTTGTATTTATAAGAAAGCTTATTACAAACTAATGATCAAATAGTTACAACAGAAGCAGAGGGAAGGCCCTCTTTGTTTTGTGTGGGGACTTTTAGGTGGCTACAGGATGCTTCGCTCGATGCTCGTGTCGAGTCTGCTTCCCTTGGACCGTTCGAATGAGGTTGCTGGAGAGCTTCAGTTCGCAGTAGAAGCTCAACTTGAGAGAGTTCGGGTCTGTTTAGTTCGCCGGCGATCGGAGCTCGGAACTAAGCAGTAGTGCTGCAATGCAAAGAAAGTTGTGCAGAGAGCTTGGTCTCAACTCTTTTTCCTAAGTTTTGCGACCTCCTCTCCAGTGTGCCGGAAGAGGCTTTTAAATGGGAGAAGGACAACTTGACTCCTCCTTGAATTGTGGGATGTGACCACATCTTCTTCAGAGACGTCTAGCTGTTCCTCGAAACCATGATCGGTCATTCCAGGGATTGTGCTTTATGTCCTGTCACCTACGATGGGAAGGCCCATTCTTGTATGTGAGGCAACAAACGACTACTATCCGAGTGGATTTGACCAGCATTAATGAACCGCATTTATGAGTCCGCAGATCGATGAGGCGTCTGTCCGATCACCAGTACTGTGCGTGACCGCCCGGCGTGCTTTGAGCACGACGCTTTCTCCTTTCCGGTCAGGAGAGGCGGTGAAGTAGGTGTACAGTACTCGAGTGAGTCTAGCCAGCTTGCCGAGTGCCGGCGGACCCAGCTCCAGACTCAGACAGCCGAGGTGAGTCGCATTTATGAATGCTCAGGTTGACTCGACACCTGTCCAGCTCCTTCGCGCTGTGCGCACTGTGGGCGGCCGTTTTGACGGCCCTGGGGTACTGTGCTCTCTCTCCCTTTGGGTCGAGAGAGGTGGGAAGGCCCACCTCAGCACGTGGGGTAGTGGATACCCAGCTGTACTGACGGTTTTGGGGCTTGCTGGCGGATTCGACTCCGAACTCGGGCAGGCGAGTTGAGCGAAGAGCAAATTTCCGCCATCCTGATCGCTCCTGACTCATGCTGGCGAGTCGACCGTTAGGCGAACCTGGATTTGAGCACAGTCGACGTCTACGCGGTTTAGGTCCGTGTCAGAGAACTGGGCGTGCGAACTCTTCTCGTAGACAAATTCCCTGTAGACCCATAGAGGTATTTTTTACCGTCTACAAGACCCCCTTCAAAGTTTTCGGACCTAAACTGGCTTGCGTGTGGTCTGGAACACTTTGAATGAAGAAACTGTTGGCGAAGCAAGTGCCTTCGATTTCTCTTAGGATTTTTAGCAAACCCTCAGCTATCAACGGGTTTGATGTGCCTTTACCGATTACCGTTTGAATCGGGCTAGCCATACTATTCTCCTCAGTATGATGAGTTGTCGAACAGTTTCTCTTAGGCTTAATGCTAAGATTTCTGCTCTAACCCTTAGCCATCTGGGGCGTGGGTTTCAACCGTTTAAGCAAGGTCATTCTTTTGGCTTTGTTCGTAATTTTACCTTTGAGGGCGAATGCATCGTCAAGGCGAAATTAATTTTTGAGAGCCAATTCTCGCGCGACTCGTGGGGTTATGCCCAGTATTTGCAGGCGAAACCCTTCCTTTTGTAGGCGGAACCGGATCTGACGAGAGATGAGCCACGCGTCTGCTGACAGAGCCTCGTGCTTCCCAGCTAAGACATTGGATCGTGGCGATCGTGACTTGACAGCACGATCCTCGTGCGTTTCGCCCTGCGACGTATCGTGGCCGTGGTTCTCGGACTCAACCGTCGGATTCCAACGCTAATCTCGGTCCCTTCGATGCACTGAGGGTGATCTGGGCCGTCGAATTTGATCGTGGCCCCGTTTCCTGTCCGTTAGGGTTTTCGCCTTTCGAGGGCAGTCGTGGTCACGTGGGCAACTCCGCCCTTCTAAATCAGCCGTTTTCCTCCATTGGGATTTACCGTGCTTTCAAATCTCGAAAGGGAACATCCAAGGAAAGAATTCCCGCTTCCTCTTACAATGGCTCCGAAACCTAAGAGGTGCAAAGTGAGGGGTGCAGGTCCCGGACGTTACTCCGACCGTCTCTCTGCCGGCATGCCTGCTGGTGCTCTGGAGTCGTGCCCAGGTACGTTGATGGATTCGTTGGGCGATCCCTTGCAGGCCTTAGGCGTCGGATTTAGGGAGATGAGTGTTGCTTATTTCCCCGATTTGGGGCAAAGTTTGCCCTATTTTGCCTTTAGAGGATGAGTACTGTCCCCGCGGGCGAATTCTCCAGTGGGGAGGAGACGAACCCCTTTTTCGTAAGGCGAGTTCGGCCCTTCCCATTAGAGGGGAGTGTAGTCCGTAGGGACAGACCTCGTTCGAAGTGGGTTCCCCCTTTCGATAGGCGATTTCGCCTTCCTATGTTCGATGGGCGATTTCACCTCTACAGCGGATTTTGTCTCAATTGACTTTCTATTTCTTGTTGCAGCGACCTTCCCTGATGAGGCTTTCCCGGAGGGTGTGGCCGTTGGCCACGTCGGGGCTAAGAGCTACACGGCCCCTTCTCGTTTTCCCTCGTTGGCTCCAGTACCCTTGTTCACTGCTGATAAGCTGCATGGTCTGGTACAGAGGGTCACGGATGGTCATCACTTGACCCTGCGCGAGCTGACGACCAATGCGGCGCTGACAGATGAGGCCAGGGCAGAGCTGCCGAAACCTCAATTTCTGTTCGGCGACTCCATGACCGACCCTTCTGCCCTGTTGCTCAAAGAGAGCCGGTGGTTCCGCACGGTAGAGGGGACCCATTATTACCTCCCCAGCATGCCGAGAGGGTTTTCGATTGTTGAGCTGCGGTCCCTCGCGATTCCTCGGACGATGAACTGGGATTTGACCCCCACTCAGGACGGGGTCACTTGTGGCGTCTTTACGGGTTCTACGGCTGGGTATGGAGTGGAGAGCTCATGTAAGCGCGTGACGGGTCTGCGCCCTGGCTTAGTGTCTGCTGAACCGCCCGTGGGGGAATCGACAGCGGTGGCGGAGACTTTCCGTCACCGCTTCTTCCGAGTCGGTGGAAGCTTTCCCCCGAAGGACTTTAGAGCCCCGGGGTGGGTTTACTCTGCACCTGGCAGTGACACGTGGTGGTCCAAGATCACCGACTATGTTTTGGCCGAGAATGCTGACCTCAAGGGCACAGAGCTGTATGTGGCCATCGAAGCCACTCGACATGGCCTGCGGATCAACGCTTCTCAATTCCATAGCATTCTGGAATTGTATTGTGCGGAAAGCGGCACGTTTTTCACTCCCAATGGTGAGCTTGGTATCACCCCCTTCGAGATGCACGACGTGTCAGGGCTACCTCTGGGAGACTTCCCTTATGAGGAATACGTCCCTGATCAAGATGAGATCGATCAGCTGTCGGACAATTCCCCTCTGGCGGTTGAAACTCTGTGGGAGTTACTCTGTCACTTCCACATATGCCTCAGTACCTTAGGGGCCTCGGATCATAAGGGGAAGAGGAAGAAGACCCCAGGGATTAGCCACAAGAATTGGGCTGATTATCTGTTCCCTGGGAACGATGTCAAGGGGAAGCCCGCTCTCCCGTTAGGCGCGTGCGACCAGCCCGAAGTGGAGGCGAGGACAGCTAAAGAAGGAAGCACCATTACTCTTGACCGCGACGAGGGCGGATTTAAGGCTGGTACGGTCCTTCACTCATTCCATCATCAGGCGAAGTTTCTCATTTCGGGGAAGGCGCTGCTCGCGGGGTACCTCATGTTATGGCTGAAGAGGTGCGTAATCCCCACTCACTCCTTCGAGGCTCTTCCTATAGAGGTCGTGTATCCGGCGGTTTGCCTGGCTCACGGGAAGTCTTATTCCCTGGTATCGGCGACGATAGCGTGCATCCATCGGGGGCTCTGCTGAAAACAAGGCTCGGGAAGACCACGCGAGCCAGGTTGAGGCGGTCAAAGAGGAGATTTCCACCTTCAGCGTGTTCGACTGAGACTTCTGCCTCAGGACTGTATTAAGATGTTTTGCTTGCTTGTTTTTACATTTGGGACTATGCCATGACTCTTAAAGTCATAACTTTGTTCAAATGTATTGTCTTGAAACGCTGGGTGTATGTTTTGCTTCTTTGAACATGTTATTATGACTTTCGCAATTTGCAGAAAACATAACTTTGTTCAAATGTACTGTCTTAAAGTCCCAATGAGGTTTGTGCCCGCTCATTGCTTGCGTATTGGCGAGACTTAATTTGTTTTCAGGCGAGACTCGATCGCGGCGAGTTCCGCTTGGGTGCTAAACCCAACTGTTGGCGAGTTCAAGCAGATGAGTAAACTCCTTTGCTGGCGAGTTTCGCTTGGGAACGGAACCCAACGGCTGGCGAGTTTATACTACGTGCGAACTCCGTACGATGTTGGGCTTGTGTTGGAAACCTGACCCGATTTGCCCGGCGAGTTTGAACTTCAGGCGAAACTTGAGCAGTCAGCGAATTTGTCCAACAGTCGGAGATCCAACTACGGGCGAAACTCGTGCCACGTGTCAGTCGGCGGGGCCAAGTGCTTGCCAGCCAGGAGTCTGCAGGCGCATTAATGCTTATTTATGGTGAAGCGACCGGTCGCTTCGCCTCTCGTGCCCAATCCGATCTGTCGGTTCGGGGTTTCGAGAGCAGCCTTTAATGGCGTCGAGTTCGAAGCGTCGCAGGGCGTTTGGACCGCTTGATCGCTTGGGGTGATGAATCTCCACCGTTAAATTTTTCGGAATATATACTTGCACTTGCTCTTCTCCAGCAGAGTCCCTACCGCTTCGAGAGAAATCCGCTAGGAAGAGATCTCTGCGAAAAAGAACTCTCTCTCTCATGGCTTCCTCTTCTAATGATAGTGGTGCGGAGGGTGTCGGTTCTTCCTCCACCGTCGTCGACGTTGGTGCTCCGGCTGCCGTCCCCGCGATTCCGGACCCCTTGGCTCATCCCGCCTTCGTGCCCCTCCAGGAATTGGTGGGCTTGGTGCACGGGGTTGCCATCTCAGTCAGCGTTGGCGACGGACGTTACTACGACGCGCTCCCTCATGTGGAAGCGTGTTTGGAGGCGGTTCGCCGTGCGGGTGATGCCTCGCTCACACGGCGATGTGAGCGGGAGCTTGAGCGCATTGAGGGGTGGATGTACCGCCTCGAAGAATTGGCCAACGAAGATTCCTCTGATGAGCCGCCGCCCCCTTCTTTGTGTCATCTACTCGAGCGCAAAGAGCGAGCGAAAAGGATTCAGGCGAAAGAGGCCGAGCTCCAACGTCTGCGGAGGCGTCAACAAGCGGTGCTGGACCGGATGGATGCCTATCTGGACAGGGCCTTCTTCGAGGACGCTGGCTCCCTCCGCGGCGAGGCGAAGTTACGGGAGCGCCAGCTTACGGTGAGGAGGCTCGGCGAAGCTGCCGCGGCGGTGGACCAGGAGCTCCAGCTCCTTCGCCAAGAGGAAGAAGCCAGCGAGGCGGAGTTGGCCCGGCGGCAACCGGAGCGGAAGGAGAAGGCGAGGATCCAGCGGGCTGCGGAGCGTGCGAAGCTCAAAGCGAAGATCGGCTCGTTCAGCCTGCTGAAGTTTTTGTAATGCCGTGTTCAAGTCCATCCTTCTGTCTTCTTGAACTTTTTTTTTTGTGTCAACTTAGTTGGTACTTCGGGCATCACAACTAAACTGAAAACTCATGTAAATTATGGCCCGTAGTGGCCCTTTTGCTTATTCTGTTCACCTTTGCTTTGCGCATACAGTTTTCTCTCTTTGACTGCGCCGTTGGGCATTTGAATTGAACTTGACGATCCACTGATTGTCCTGTTTAGGACTTAGTCGTATTAAGCTCTTGTTTTGCTTTCTGTTGCTCATAGCGTGGGATCGGATTAACTCCGATCTTCGCGTTGTAGCTCCAACGGGATCGAGAGAGTAACCCTTGGATCGCAATAAAGAACAAACATTCGCCTTTACGGCCAACTGATGAACTTGACTTCGACTCGCTTTTCGGCGAGTTGTTGTATGGGGGAACCGACAGACAGGTTGTCTGTCGAACCGTGTTCGACAATTGTCGTCATGTGGGAATGTGACAATTGATTGTGGTAGGAGTCATCGCCTGGTAGACTCTACCTATCAGTTATCCTAAAGCAATGTTAGGACATCTGGAATAGGTCAAATAGTTCAGGGACGTAGGAGTGTGACTATTGACAGAAGTAATAGCACGTCGCATGGTAGGCTATTACTTAGGCTATGCTATTCGTAAGAATAACGGCGCCAACCATCAGAGGTGATCATTAACTTGATGGGATCTTGTCGCGATTGGAGCGACCGTGGGGGGAGGCTACCATTTCTCAGAATAAGAGTGGTAAGCGGATTTTGTCAGAGGTTTGATGTTAACTTGACGGGGAATGTCGTGATTGGAACGACTTTGAGGACCCACCATCCTTTAGAAGAGGATTGGTAAGTTGATTTTGTCAGAGGTTTAATGTTAACTTGACGGGGAATGTCGTGATTGGAACGACTTTGAGGACCCACCATCCTTTAGAAGAGGATTGGTAAGTTGATTTTGTCAGAGGTTTAATGTTAACTTGACGGGGAATGTCGTGATTGGAACGACTTTGAGGACCCACCATCCTTTAGAAGAGGATTGGTAAGTTGATTTTGTCAGAGGTTTAATGTTAACTTGACGGGGAATGTCGTGATTGGAACGACTTTGAGGACCCACCATCCTTTAGAAGAGGATTGGTAAGTTGATTTTGTCAGAGGTTTAATGTTAACTTGACGGGGAATGTCGTGATTGGAACGACTTTGAGGACCCACCATCCTTTAGAAGAGGATTGGTAAGTTGATTTTGTCAGAGGTTTAATGTTAACTTGACGGGGAATGTCGTGATTGGAACGACTTTGAGGACCCACCATCCTTTAGAAGAGGATTGGTAAGTTGATTTTGTCAGAGGTTTAATGTTAACTTGACGGGGGATGTCGTGATTGGAACGACTTTAGTGGATCCGCCATCTCATTGGAGAAGATAGGCGAATTGGATGGATTTGTCGTGATATGAACGACTTTAGTGGATCCGCCATCTCATTGGAGAAGATAGGCGAATTGGATTCCGTCAGAGGCTTTCGCCCGAACGGGTAAAGTAGGAGCAGTTTAGCCTCATGTACCAGTTGGAGGGCGCTGAGGGCCAGTTTAGACTCTTGCACTCGTGGGAGTTTGTGAAGGAGCACTATGGGTAGTACTTCTTCAGATACTTGCCGTTGATGGGCATCATGATTTTATCGCCGTTCGGTTTGACGAGGCGATAGGCGCCGTTCGAGTAGACTGTCTCTACTACGAATGGCCCTTCCCATTTGGACTGGAATTTCCCCTTCTTCTTGGAAGTGAGGATCATTGGTCTACGGACGGATAGGACGAGCTCTCCTTCTTTGAAGGCTCGGCGCTTGACTTTCTTGTCGAAGCTCCTGGCCATCCGAGCTTGGTAAAACTCGATGTGCTGCTGAGCTTCCAGTCGCCTGTCGTCCAGCGCTTCGAGTTCTGCGAGTCGAAGCCGGTGATTCTCCTCGGCTGTCATTCCTGTTGATAAGGCGACGCGGAGGGATGGAATCTGAATCTCTAACGGCAATACAGCTTCGCAGCCGTATACCAACGAGTAGGGCGTAGTGCCAGTCGGTGTGCGAACCGTCGTGCGATATGCCCACAGGCTTTCGCCTAGCTTTTCATTCCAGTCGCGCTTGCTAGTGGAAGTCAGCTTGGTCAAGATCTTGATGATCGTCTTGTTGAAAGCTTCGGCCAAACCATTCGCTGAAGGGTTGTAGGCCGTGGACGAGAGGTTCTGTATCCGGAGTTTGTCGCAGAACCGGGTGAAGGCATGGCTAACGAATTGCGTGCCGTTGTCGTGAATGATACGCCGGGGTACGCCGTATCGGTATATGACATGGTGCTTAATGAACTTAATCACGTCGCTAGTCTTGACTTCTCTTAAGGGGATGGCTTCTGCCCATTTAGAGAAATAGTCGGTGATCGCGAGGATGAAGCGATGGCCTCTCGCCGATGGTGGAGAAATTGGCCCGACTATGTCCATCCCCCATGCCTCGAAGGGCCAAGATGCCCTCGTCGGATGTAGATCCTCAGGAGGCTGGTGCATGTAGTTGGCGTGGATCTGGCATTCGTAACATCGCTTAGCATAAGCGACTGCATCAGTAACCATCCCAGGCCAGAAGTAGCCCATCCTACGTAAGCGATCCCAAAGCTTGGGTCCGGGCTGATGAGCTCCGCACACGCCGTCATGTGCTTCGCGTACGGCTTCTTGCGCCTCTGCTTTTGAAAGGCAGCGAAGTAGCAAGCCGTCATATGACCTGCGATACAACGTTTTAGTGGTTGAATCGTAGTAGAATCGCGAGGCACGTCGCCGGATAGACTCTCGTTCCTTCGAATCCTCAGGCAACATGCCGTATAGGACATAATCGATGATCGGGAGACGCCAGTCTTCCTGATCTGGCTGACCCGAGGCTTGATGAGTGGCGTTTGCCTCTGGGACGTCTCTGGGTCGAAAGAGTTTTCGGCTGGCGACAGCGACCTTTTGGGTCGTTCCAGGAGGCTGGGCTAAGTTAGCTGCCAAGGATGCGAGAGCATCCGCATGGGTGTTCTTTGAACGGAGCACGTGCTCAATACGGAAGCTCTCGAATGACTCCACTAGTCTGACCGCTGCTCGGTGGAGCGGGATAAGATCTTCATTCCTGACTTCGTATTCGCCAGTCATTTGTTTGACAATGAGTTGCGAATCGCCATAAGCCTCCAGATGCTTTATCCCGAGCTCTTTGGCTAACTCGAGCCCTATGAGCAACGCGTTGTACTCGGCTACGTTGTTGGTACATGGTTCCGTCAAGGAAAAGGCCCGGGGAAACACGTGACCATGCGGGGAGGTGAGGGCCACTCCCACTCCTGCAGAAATAGAGCCGCTCGCGCCTGCGCGGGACGCACCGTCGAAGAACATCTGCCACACCTCCGGCGACGAAGTCATATTGGCTTCGGGAGGTTCATCCGGCAGATCTTCGAATAGATCGGTCTTCTCCCCCAGCGGGTGACTAGCCATGAGATCGCAGATGGCTTGTCCCTTGACCGATTTCTGCGGCATGAAATGAATGTCGTATTGAGAGAGCAGAAGTGCCCACCTGGCCAGGCGCCAGTTTAGCGCTGCGGGTTGTGTCATGAAGACCCGAATGGGATTCATCCGGGAGATGACATGGATGGTTTGGCCAACCAAGTAGTGCCGCATCTTTTGGATAGCGAACACCAAGGCTAGGCATTCCTTCTCGACCATTGGGTACCGTTGCTCGGCGCCCTGCAAGGTTCTGCTCAGGTAGTAGATGCCCTGCTCGTGGCCTGCATCATCGTTCTGAGCTAAGAGGGCACCCAGAGAATGTTCCATAGCCCGTATGTATATGAGGAATGGCCTTCCTGAGATTGGCGCCGCAAGGACAGGCGGATTTGAGAGATAAGCTTTGATCTCCTCAAAAGCCTTTTGGCATGGCTCATCCCAGACGAAGGAGGTACCTTTCTTCATCAGCTTAGAGAAGGGTTGGCACTTGCCCGAGAGATTCGAGATGAATCTTCGGATATAAGCCAGTCGTCCTTGAAGGCCTCTCAGCTCTTTAAGATTTCGGGGTGGTTGGAGCTCTTGAATAGCTCGCACCTTGTCTGGATCAATTCGGATCCCTTTCGTCGTGACGACGAAGCCGAGGAATTTACCGCTAGACATCCCTAAGAATGACTTGGTAGGATTCATCTTGAGCTGATGAGTCCTCATGAGTTCGAACATGGCCTTCAAGTCTTGGAGGTGATCCTCCTTATGGCGACTCTTCACGACCAAGTCGTCCACATAGCATTCGACCGTCTTTCGCAGATGATCTTGAAAGATCATGCTCATGGCGCGTTGGTAGGTTGCGCCGGCGTTCTTGAGCCCGAAAGGCATGACGGTATAGCAATACACCCCCATGGGAGTTCTGAATGCAGTGTGTTTCTCGTCTTCGGGGTGCATTTTGATTTGGTTGTACCCCGAGAAGCCGTCCATGAAGGACATCCTCTCGAATCCGCACGTATTGTCAATGATGACATCCGTGATGGGCAGAGGGAATTCGTCTTTAGGGCATGCGGCGTTGAGGTTCCTAAAGTCGATGCAGATGCGGATCTTGCCGTTCTTCTTCAAGACTGGAACAATATTCGCCACCCAGTCGGGGTGTTGCTCCTCTCTGATGAAGCCGGATTCGATCAGCTTTTTTACTTCAGATTCGATCGCCTCCATGATTTGGGGGCGGAACCGCCTCTGCTGTTGTTTGACTGGCTTGGCGTCAGGGCTGATGTTGAGGCGATGCGTGGCGACCCGCGGATCCAGACCAGGCATATCCTCGTAATTCCAGGCGAAGACGTCAATGTATTCCCGTATGAGGGCGATGAGATCCTCTTTTTCTTGAGGAGGCAGGCTGCCGCTGATGAATATGGGTTTGGGATTCGCCTCAGTACCCATGTTCACCTGGAGGACTTCATCTTCAGTTGGTGGTTCGCGCTGTTCGAAGCGACTGTTCCACTGGGCGCTAACATGGCGATCCCATGTCTCGTCGTAAAGTGGAAGTCGTTCGTCCTCTGCCATTCCGGCGGGGTCTACTGTAGCCATGTTGACTGTAAGGCCATCGAACAGATCCCTTACGCTGACGTCGGAGTCCCAGGCCGAGGTTGTTGACGACTGATCCCCTGAACATGCGTAATCGGAATCTTCGTCGACGTAAAAACAACACTCCGATGAGGAGGAGGAGTAGCCTAAGCCTCTCCTAGTCCTGTTGAAGTAATTTGAGGGCTTCCCTTTGGGGACGTAGGCGGGTTTGATGACCGTCTTGCGCCCTCGGCCGTAATTCAGGCCCTCTAAGCGAGTGAGGTCGTACCCCATGTTGCTCATTATGCGTTTCGCTACTCGACTGTATTGCGAGAACTGGGGTGCTGGGTCTTCGTCCTCAGATTCGTCCCATAGCGTGCGTAGGGGACGATCGATTCGACCGAAGATGATGTCTTTTCGATACCTCTTCCGTGCTGGCACGACGAATACAGCTCGCGATGGCTCGATCAGTCGCGTCTTGAAGACGTATGACGAACATACCGGCAAGTGTAGAGAAGACTCACTGTAGAGTGTCGACCATAGGTTATTAGGTGCGTCATCTTCGGACGAGGAGCAAGACGACAAATAAGCAAGGTCGGATTTTTCATTCATGATAAGCTTCTCTGCCTGAACGGCGTTGGTTACATGGTGACTCTCGTAACCAATTACAATTGACTCAAAGTCGTTCAGAATTAAGCTGTCACCGTATTCAGGCTCGCTGTCCGCCTCATTACCACTCTCCAGTTCTTCCACTGGTGGCTGTTCGGGGTCCTGGTACAGCAGAGAATCCGCGAAGTAGTTCTCGACCCCTTTAAAGGGATGTTTGTTGGCCACTACCGTTCTTACTCGCTCGTAGTCGTCCACATACTTCAAACATTGGTTTAGTGTGGATGGAACGATCCGGTTGCCATGAATCCACGGACGCCCCAGGAGTATGTTGTAGGAGGGTTCAGCATCGATAACGTAGCACGTCACCTCTGTCTTCATGTCGCCTATCCGACATTTCAGGCGGATTTTGCCGAGTGGCCGAGTCCCAGTGGCGTTGAAGCCGAAGATGGTAGTCGAGGTCGAGGCTAGGTGCTTCGACGGTATCCCCAAATGCTTGATTAGCTTCAGGGGCACGATGCTCAGCGCGGACCCCGGGTCAACCTGGATCCGATCCACTTTCGCCGAGCCGACGTATCCTGTGAAGTACAGCGGCCGGTCGTGGGACGTGTTCTTGATGAGCATGTCCTCGGGGGTGAAAGTGATGCAGGGGATCTGTCTCTCGGAGACTTGGCAGCAAGTTGTACAGCCCTGTTCGATCTCCGTTTCTTTCGAGAAATGGGTCGAGAACGCCTCTGCGTCAGCCAACGCCTCTTGTAAGGCTTCCCGGGTAGGCCTAGACAACCGGAGGAGGTCGTACACGGTGATTCGCGCGGGTATGCTTTTCAATTGCGCGAGCACGTTGAACCGGTAAGGCTGGCGGCTTGAACTTGGCTCATCTGGATTGGGAGGGACTGCTGCGGCCGGCCTCGCGGGAGGTCCTGCTGGGTTTTCCGTCCTCGCGGGATATTGTTTTGCAAACTCCTTTCCGGCTCTCGTGGCGAAGACGTTGGTGTCTTCTTCAGAGTCGGTTAAGGCAGTCATCGCCGCGTCGTCTGTATCCAGGATGGCGGTGACAACGTTGCAATATTTCCTCTTAGCCTCCTTGGAAGGCTGTGCGGTCCACTGCTCGTCGTCGAGGAGGTCCGGATGGACCCACATCACTTGCCCTGATGGCAGAGTTTGTGGAACCAAACCCTTCTCCCGCTGGTTGTGAGGATCGTCGTTAGTGATCTTCAAAATCGCCTTGGGGATAGGAATTATCCCCGCCGGAGCTTGAACCTCCGGGAGACCCGTCCCAAAGCTCAAAGTGACCATGTTCGCCGTCACCTGCTTTTGGACCTTCTCTTTCTTCAAGACCCCCGCGTCGTAGAGGGCCTGGAGTTTGTCCTTGAGGACGTAGCATTTGGTTGTGTGATGCCCAAGGAATCTGTGATATGCACAGTAACTTGGGTCACCGGTTTTGTCTGCCTCTTCAGGCTTGGTGGCTTCCGGTAACTTAATCCGCCCACTCTTGAGTAGAGTGTCGAAGGTAGCTACCACCTGGTCTTCTTTGAAATCATATTGCCGCTGGGGGCGCGGTTCAAATTGCCTGGGTTTCGGCTTTTGAACGAACTTTGGCGCCGCGGCAGAGTCTACGGCCATAGCCTCTTTTCCCTTCGATCGAGGAGGGTTCTTTGGCGCAGCCGGCTCTGCTGCTCCCTTTTTGGACTGCGGCTCTTCGGCCTCCAGCCTCTTGATCATATTTTCGACTTGCTCACCTTGGCGAACAAGCTCCTTCCAAGTCCGGGTCTCTACCGCCCCTATCTTGGACAAGATATGGATCGACAGGTTGTTGCGGCACATCTCGATCAGTGTCGCCTCGGAAACTTGGTCCCGACAGTGGACTGATCGGTTCCGAAATCTCTTCACGAAGTCATTGACCGATTCCGACTTCCGTTGCTTCTCAGCAAGGAGAGTGGCCATTGACACCTCGGTGTCGTCGTCGAAGAAGCGGGCGAGGAAAAGCTTTTCAACGTCGGCCCACGCCTTGATAGAGCCGGGCTCCAATTTGCGGAACCATTCAAAGGCCACCCCCTTGAGGGTACCTATGAACAGTCGAGTGAGAATGGCGTCATTCCCGGTAAGGAATCCGGTTTGCGCCATAAAATAATAGATGTGCTGCGAGGGTGACCCCTTGCCATCAAACTGTAACAAGCTGATGGGTTTGAACTTCGCTGGGTATGGGACCGTGTCCCATTCCGTGGGGTAGGGACGTACCACCCCCAGCTTGTTCATATTTTGCTGAAGCTTCAGCGCGTTCAGCTGGTCTTGGAATTCATCGAACCTCTTGTCACGGGTGCTATCCGCAGTGTGCGACGTTCCTATCGATGTCTTGGAGGAATAATCGGAATGTTGATTATCCTCCGCCTCAGACACGGGACGGAGGGGAGGTACCCACTCCCTGTCTCTAGTTTGCCGGGGTAAGGGGCGTTGGGCCCTTTTCTTCTTTTTCTTCTTGTTCAGCAGTTGTTCCATCATCTCTCTTAGAGAGTCGATGGTCGCCTGCTGTTCCTCCAACTTTTGAGCCATTGTCTGCTCGTGGTTGGTATCGGTCATGTGTGCCCTCGCCTGCGCGTCTTGGCTTGAGCGCGAGGTCTGAGATGTGGCAGCGGCCGAATGGTCCTCATCTTCGCCGCAGGAGGGAGGTATTAGGTTGGAATAGTCAAACCCAATACTTACCCCCCGGCGACTACGGGTTCGCTGGAATATGCCTTCCTGCCGGCGTCGAGCGGACCGAGTGTTAGGTCTTAGGGCGGAATCCGAGTCTGGCGAGTCGGAGAGTACTGCCTTCCCTTTATCCGTCATGTTAACCGTGGCGGATGAGAGTTCCAAGTCATCGGCAGCGCGTCTTTTTTGGTGACGGCGCCTTTGACGGGAGGGCCTTGGTCGAGAGGACTGTTGGGACAGTCTCCCAAACACCGAAGGTCTCGCCGTTCCGACGCATTGACAGTCGGCGAGGACCGTGTGGATGAGTCTCTCGCAGTGGCACTGAGGATTCGCCTCATGGATAGTGCGTTTGCGAGTTAAATATTCTCTGAGGTCTTCTACGGGCGGTTGGTGACAACCCCCGGCCTCAGAAGAGTCGCTCTGGTGAGTCGACGAGAGGTTTTTGGGTGCGCCCTCTGGTGCGCGTTGGATGGAATGCTTTGGTGCTGGAGTCGAGCGATCTCGCCTTGACTGGCGAGTCTTCGCGTTTGAGCGAGCTCCAGTACGTGGGCGGGTTTCACCCCTTCGCCTGGAAGAACGGGTTCGCGAGGACTCGCCTACTTCTCTACCTTTACGTTTATCCGTCAAATGGTTATGACGAGGCTCGCCAGCCTTCGAGGATTCGCCTACTCGGGTAGGCTCACTCCTTGGGAGTGAGTTATTCGCATCAGGGATATGACCTGAGAAGCGAAGTCTTCCCGAGCGGGCGGCTCTGCCTTCCTCAGTTGGCGCTCCTGACTTGGAGGGCCTCCCAATGTCGGGCAGTTTGCCTTCTCGCCTAGCGTTCCTCGGGCCCGTATGATGGCTCAGGCCGTTATGAGGAACGGAGGTTTGGACCTCCTGTCTGACGAGTTCCTGCCGCCGCTGTTGGTTAGTTCTCCCAACGGGGAGAACGTCACCGCGAGCTGTGGCAGCGTGGTTTGTGCCGGAGTGAACCGGCGTTCCCTTCGGGGTAGGTGTCTGCGGGGATCGCTTGGCGACCCATTTGGCAGACCCTTGCCCTTTGCGCTCGACCCCCGGCTTGGCGTTGATCGATTGTGAGGGAACGGGTTCTTCCGATGAGACTCGGGTAGAACCCGTAGGTGCAGAGGCTTTGACCGTCTGAGGTCGGCCTCGACGCACGACTCTGTGACGTTTGCGGGACGCATCGCCACCAGAGGAGGAGGAGGACAAGTACTCTTCGTACTTGGCCTGGTCGAACTCAATTTCTAGGGACTCCACTGTCGTCCCTACAGCAACCTCATCAAACTGAGCCACCACCATTTCACTCGATGAAACAGCTTCTCCCACTGTGGTCGCCATCTTCTGTAGGGTGAATATTTGATTTCCCGAAAAAAGGGAGTTTCGTTTGTATTTATAAGAAAGCTTATTACAAACTAATGATCAAATAGTTACAACAGAAGCAGAGGGAAGGCCCTCTTTGTTTTGTGTGGGGACTTTTAGGTGGCTACAGGATGCTTCGCTCGATGCTCGTGTCGAGTCTGCTTCCCTTGGACCGTTCGAATGAGGTTGCTGGAGAGCTTCAGTTCGCAGTAGAAGCTCAACTTGAGAGAGTTCGGGTCTGTTTAGTTCGCCGGCGATCGGAGCTCGGAACTAAGCAGTAGTGCTGCAATGCAAAGAAAGTTGTGCAGAGAGCTTGGTCTCAACTCTTTTTCCTAAGTTTTGCGACCTCCTCTCCAGTGTGCCGGAAGAGGCTTTTAAATGGGAGAAGGACAACTTGACTCCTCCTTGAATTGTGGGATGTGACCACATCTTCTTCAGAGACGTCTAGCTGTTCCTCGAAACCATGATCGGTCATTCCAGGGATTGTGCTTTATGTCCTGTCACCTACGATGGGAAGGCCCATTCTTGTATGTGAGGCAACAAACGACTACTATCCGAGTGGATTTGACCAGCATTAATGAACCGCATTTATGAGTCCGCAGATCGATGAGGCGTCTGTCCGATCACCAGTACTGTGCGTGACCGCCCGGCGTGCTTTGAGCACGACGCTTTCTCCTTTCCGGTCAGGAGAGGCGGTGAAGTAGGTGTACAGTACTCGAGTGAGTCTAGCCAGCTTGCCGAGTGCCGGCGGACCCAGCTCCAGACTCAGACAGCCGAGGTGAGTCGCATTTATGAATGCTCAGGTTGACTCGACACCTGTCCAGCTCCTTCGCGCTGTGCGCACTGTGGGCGGCCGTTTTGACGGCCCTGGGGTACTGTGCTCTCTCTCCCTTTGGGTCGAGAGAGGTGGGAAGGCCCACCTCAGCACGTGGGGTAGTGGATACCCAGCTGTACTGACGGTTTTGGGGCTTGCTGGCGGATTCGACTCCGAACTCGGGCAGGCGAGTTGAGCGAAGAGCAAATTTCCGCCATCCTGATCGCTCCTGACTCATGCTGGCGAGTCGACCGTTAGGCGAACCTGGATTTGAGCACAGTCGACGTCTACGCGGTTTAGGTCCGTGTCAGAGAACTGGGCGTGCGAACTCTTCTCGTAGACAAATTCCCTGTAGACCCATAGAGGTATTTTTTACCGTCTACAAGACCCCCTTCAAAGTTTTCGGACCTAAACTGGCTTGCGTGTGGTCTGGAACACTTTGAATGAAGAAACTGTTGGCGAAGCAAGTGCCTTCGATTTCTCTTAGGATTTTTAGCAAACCCTCAGCTATCAACGGGTTTGATGTGCCTTTACCGATTACCGTTTGAATCGGGCTAGCCATACTATTCTCCTCAGTATGATGAGTTGTCGAACAGTTTCTCTTAGGCTTAATGCTAAGATTTCTGCTCTAACCCTTAGCCATCTGGGGCGTGGGTTTCAACCGTTTAAGCAAGGTCATTCTTTTGGCTTTGTTCGTAATTTTACCTTTGAGGGCGAATGCATCGTCAAGGCGAAATTAATTTTTGAGAGCCAATTCTCGCGCGACTCGTGGGGTTATGCCCAGTATTTGCAGGCGAAACCCTTCCTTTTGTAGGCGGAACCGGATCTGACGAGAGATGAGCCACGCGTCTGCTGACAGAGCCTCGTGCTTCCCAGCTAAGACATTGGATCGTGGCGATCGTGACTTGACAGCACGATCCTCGTGCGTTTCGCCCTGCGACGTATCGTGGCCGTGGTTCTCGGACTCAACCGTCGGATTCCAACGCTAATCTCGGTCCCTTCGATGCACTGAGGGTGATCTGGGCCGTCGAATTTGATCGTGGCCCCGTTTCCTGTCCGTTAGGGTTTTCGCCTTTCGAGGGCAGTCGTGGTCACGTGGGCAACTCCGCCCTTCTAAATCAGCCGTTTTCCTCCATTGGGATTTACCGTGCTTTCAAATCTCGAAAGGGAACATCCAAGGAAAGAATTCCCGCTTCCTCTTACAATGGCTCCGAAACCTAAGAGGTGCAAAGTGAGGGGTGCAGGTCCCGGACGTTACTCCGACCGTCTCTCTGCCGGCATGCCTGCTGGTGCTCTGGAGTCGTGCCCAGGTACGTTGATGGATTCGTTGGGCGATCCCTTGCAGGCCTTAGGCGTCGGATTTAGGGAGATGAGTGTTGCTTATTTCCCCGATTTGGGGCAAAGTTTGCCCTATTTTGCCTTTAGAGGATGAGTACTGTCCCCGCGGGCGAATTCTCCAGTGGGGAGGAGACGAACCCCTTTTTCGTAAGGCGAGTTCGGCCCTTCCCATTAGAGGGGAGTGTAGTCCGTAGGGACAGACCTCGTTCGAAGTGGGTTCCCCCTTTCGATAGGCGATTTCGCCTTCCTATGTTCGATGGGCGATTTCACCTCTACAGCGGATTTTGTCTCAATTGACTTTCTATTTCTTGTTGCAGCGACCTTCCCTGATGAGGCTTTCCCGGAGGGTGTGGCCGTTGGCCACGTCGGGGCTAAGAGCTACACGGCCCCTTCTCGTTTTCCCTCGTTGGCTCCAGTACCCTTGTTCACTGCTGATAAGCTGCATGGTCTGGTACAGAGGGTCACGGATGGTCATCACTTGACCCTGCGCGAGCTGACGACCAATGCGGCGCTGACAGATGAGGCCAGGGCAGAGCTGCCGAAACCTCAATTTCTGTTCGGCGACTCCATGACCGACCCTTCTGCCCTGTTGCTCAAAGAGAGCCGGTGGTTCCGCACGGTAGAGGGGACCCATTATTACCTCCCCAGCATGCCGAGAGGGTTTTCGATTGTTGAGCTGCGGTCCCTCGCGATTCCTCGGACGATGAACTGGGATTTGACCCCCACTCAGGACGGGGTCACTTGTGGCGTCTTTACGGGTTCTACGGCTGGGTATGGAGTGGAGAGCTCATGTAAGCGCGTGACGGGTCTGCGCCCTGGCTTAGTGTCTGCTGAACCGCCCGTGGGGGAATCGACAGCGGTGGCGGAGACTTTCCGTCACCGCTTCTTCCGAGTCGGTGGAAGCTTTCCCCCGAAGGACTTTAGAGCCCCGGGGTGGGTTTACTCTGCACCTGGCAGTGACACGTGGTGGTCCAAGATCACCGACTATGTTTTGGCCGAGAATGCTGACCTCAAGGGCACAGAGCTGTATGTGGCCATCGAAGCCACTCGACATGGCCTGCGGATCAACGCTTCTCAATTCCATAGCATTCTGGAATTGTATTGTGCGGAAAGCGGCACGTTTTTCACTCCCAATGGTGAGCTTGGTATCACCCCCTTCGAGATGCACGACGTGTCAGGGCTACCTCTGGGAGACTTCCCTTATGAGGAATACGTCCCTGATCAAGATGAGATCGATCAGCTGTCGGACAATTCCCCTCTGGCGGTTGAAACTCTGTGGGAACATCACGTGAATCCTGTAGTAGGCCCGACCCTCTCATTATACTGACAAGATTTTCAAATGCATGAGGCCGCATTCTAATATAGTCTCTACAGCTGTGACTATAGCCAGAAAATACGCAGCATACGTGGGCATTCCTAGACTCTATTTTCTGTTTTTTCCCCTCCCCATGGTGATAGGTGACAGATTTTCTTCTAGAACGCATTCTCATTACACATGTCAACACAGTGACGATGGCAGACATAGTAGCATTACTCGATATCCTCATTAACGCTTCGTCATCAAGATCTTCCATCTACAATACCAGCAAAATTTCATTCTTATACATAGACAAATAATGGGATCGAATTTATAATTCTAATACTTTCAGCGGATATTGAGTATAGTAAAATTATATAACTACACACAGTAAAATTATATATAGTAAAATTAAATCAACCACGAACTCATATTCTAAACGATATTTAAACTGTGCAAATATTTTCATCTAGCCTTCATATACACGTAGGACATCAGCAAGCAAAGATAAACATCTAAATTATGTAAGTATAGAAAACTACAGTTTGACATTTCGAAAATTTCTGGGGAGTAAACTATGCAACAAATATATTCAGTTTTTCCTCACAATATTGGAACTCAGACTCTTCTATAATTGCCTACCTATATTAAGTAAATAGTGACAATTTAATAAAATCATATAAAATTAAAAAATTAGGGAAATGAAGGCTATACCTTATCGTCGGTGTGGAGTAGATCCTGATGATCAGAGAAGGAACTTGAACCCCTAAATCAGAGAACAAGACGGCAGATCTGGAGTTCAGATCAGGGTGGAGTTTCGATTTCAATTGAATCAGAGAAGATCACCTCCATCAACGAAGGCCACATGCACTATGCAAAGCCCCATCATCAGAAAATCGCAGACTTGTAAAACCCCAACATCATAAAAATCAGTTTGAAATCAAGGGCTACGTGCGGTCGAGGTGTCCCAGCAGGGATCTAATCAACCATTATAGATCGATTTGTCGCCGATGGATGCCTCGGCTACCGGATTTTTCTCTTGATTCGGCGCGAAATGGAGGAGGGAAACAGAGGAGGGAAAGGTAGAAGAGAAGAGGCAACTGAAGACGAGGCGGTGAGGTTATCAACCACGGGTCAAGTTCATCGAGTGAAGAGAAAAGGAAACACAGCGTCACGTGGTGTGTCAGATTTCCAACCCATTTCCTCTCAAAAAAAGGGGAAATGGGAGATCCATAAAAAGCTACTGTTTGTCAGGTTTTTGGCAAACCTTTTCCTAAAAAAAATGGGAAACAAACGCGTTTTTTGGAATCCAAAAAAGCCTAAAATGTTACTTTTTGTTCCATAACTGCAGTTTTCCAAAAAAACAACCCCAACCAAACAGCCCAATTAAAATACCAAACCATTAAAAAAACTATTGATACGTAGAAGCACATATGTTCCCCCCCCCCTACCATGAGTCCATTCATACGTATGAAGACACAAAATTAGATGAATAAGTTTGAAATTAAAATCCAAAGCATTGAAGTTAATTTACCTGATCTCGTGCATGGGAAAATCGCGGAAGCACCGTTCACTTTTTTCCCCAATTGTTTCTTTTCAATGTGTGGGATAATTTTTGCCCCAATTGTTTCTTTTCAATGTGTGGGATAATTTTTGAGAGGGGAACTTATGGCTATATATATAGGTAGTAAAATTAGTGGGATAATTATGATAAATTATCCCAATTCTAATTCAAGCAGAATTCTACTTGACTAACACACAAAATAAATAATACAATTCTAGTTCTACAAAAGTTCTACTTGACTAACACTATAAAAAAATATCTCATTTCCTAATTCTATGTGACTAACACCTTAAAAATTTATCCCACAGATTATCCCAATTCCAGATTTAAGTTCTAGGTGACTAACCCCCCCTAAGGTGATTTCTAGGAAAAAAAACCTAAATATAATACATCGGATAGGGATCCTCTTCAATTAGAGAGTAATTGGAGAGTATCAATTTAAAGGGCAAAGATGAATCCGCGTAGAATTTTCACTATCACAATGTTAGTTTTTGCAAAACTAGTTTTAAAGACAATAGTTATTTTGAAGATAATATTTAGAGTCTTATGTGCTTCTTCTTAACGTTTGAAATTAAAATAAAAAATAAAGATTTGAATAATTGGACACTGTCACGTTACCAATTAGAGGAACCAAATCCATAATGCACCATTGATTTTCTCTGAAATTTTTTAGCAAACAAGGGCGGAAGCAATTTTTCCCTATTTTCTCTCTCGATTAATTCCTAGGATCCTAAGGTGGGAAAGAAAAAATGTTGGGGCGGCGGGAAAAAAAATACAAGATAAGGTAGTGACAAGTGGGCCTCCACCATCGCAATATCCTCTCATCAACGGTCTAGATCCCCTCTCAGAAAATCGAATACATAATAAATACCCCCTTATCCTTTACCCCGTCACACTCTACCGTTCCCACTCGGAAACCCTAGAAATTTCCTCCCAAAAAAGAGAGATGAACTCCATTTCCTTCTCGTCCTCCTTCATCCCCACCAGAATCCCAGCTCCTCGCCGGAGGCCCTCGATCCCCGTCGCGGTTTCTCCGGCGATGGTGGCGGTGC
>NC_033801.1:27553157-27571458 GCF_001876935.1 Asparagus officinalis
GGCGGCGGAGTCAGGTGCGAAAAGGCAGCCTCGAGGAATCACGAAGCCAAAGCCGGTGTCTCCGGCGTTGCAGGCGGTGGTCGGGGTGAAGGAGATTGCGAGGACTCAGGCGCTGAAGCGGATTTGGGACTACATCAAGGAGAACAATCTTCAGGTGTAATCTAATCCCAATTTTCTTTGTGTTTTTCTTTTTAGTTTTTTTCCCTTACTAGGTTTAGGGTTTAGGGTTTAGGGTTTTTAGATGCAACCTAAAAGTTAAAGATAAGGAGCTAAAAGGTTGGGTATGGTGAAATGTCTAAGATATCTATGAACAATTGCTTACCTTGGCTTTTCAACTGCTTAAAAATATGGTTAACAAGTGATTATTTCTTTGGTGAATGCCTTAAAAATGTGCTTCGTAATAGATGTATGGATAAATGTATTAAAGGATTTTTAATGCTCTAACCACGTAAGTTTTGAGTTAGTACAGTTAAATGTATAAGAAAGCTTTAGATAATTGTTTTAACAGGTTTTTGAACCGCTACCTGACAGTTTTAGTGTGTTCTTTTTTGTTCCTTGTTTTTTTTTTTTTTTTGGGGGGGGGGGGGGGGAGGGGGGGTGACATAAGTCATGTGTGTGTGTGTTCTTTTACCTTATATCCACTCGAAAGGTGCACTGCTTGGTAAAACAATGCATGAAGACGATCTATGCATAATATAGGAAAGACTTTAGATTGCGTTGTTTTAGCCAGCTGTGGCTCAATTTAAAGGCTGACTTAGTGACTAAAAGGCTTGGATGTTGGTAAAGGATTAGTTAGATGCAAGGGAAAGAGAAGGTCTTGATGGCAGATGGAAGGGTTGATTCACTCTTATCATTTGAGGAATGTTGACTTTTTTTGTGTTTGCTTTGGATTTTATTTGTGTTAGTATGATGTTGATTTATTCATGATTTTATTTGATTACAAAGTGGCCGAAATAATTCACTAATAGAATGAAGTAACAAGGATATTTTATGATATATGACAGAGTATTTGAGTCATTCTGTCTAAAGTACTTGACATGGAGCCTTCCAAATGCTAGCTTGGGGGACTGAATCTTGATTGTATTTTACATCACTTGTTCTAAATGTGTGTGCTTATGCATACATGTGTGTGCACGTGTTCATATACAATCAGTGTTCTAAAAAGTGGGCGCCTAGCCCGACGCCTACCGACACCTAGGCAACACCTAGGCCACCTGCCTAGGTTTTGGAAGCCCCAAGGAGAGTGTAGGCCGCTTATGCGGACTGCATCTCTTATCTCTTGATCGTGATTTCTTTCGCTGTAGCCACCAACCTCCTTCAAACTCTCCATACCTCCATTGGCTATGAACACTTCCATCTCCTCAATTTTTTAGAAAACCTCCTTCACCAAAATTTAAACCAAGAAAAAAATCTGCCTATGCGCCTAGGTGTAGGTGTTAGTTCGGCAACTAGTGGTGCCTAGCGCTTTCTATAATATTAACATTTATTATCAGTTATTGTTATAAGAAATAAGAAAAATAGGAGAACTATCTAGGCCACGCCTAGGGTCTAGGCATCAAGTCTGACGCCTAAGCCTCCTAGCACTTTTTGTAACCATACATATAAATAAATATATATGATGTGATATGTGTGTAAATTTGACCTTTGGTTCTATAATTTGGTTAAATTGATTGCTCCTTTATGTAAAATTAAGATGTGACTAACTTAATGTCTACAATATGTAAGCACCACTATTAAGGGGAAATGGTATTTTCATTTTGGTAGCATGAGGTTATGTGTATTTTCCATGAAGTTTTGAAGTAGTTGGTACACTGCAAAGCATGCATAAAGACATTGTTATCGAGGCGTGCGCCCCGAGCGTTGGGTGTTGCGGGCTGGGACAATTGCGCCCCGCACTAGAGGCGGGGTATTGCACGCGCACGTCTTGTGTGCGCTTGACACATGCGTCATGTAATAGACTCTTTCTTCTATTTTTTTTAAATAATTTATATATTACATATTTACATCATGTAATTAACTCTTTCTTGCTAGTTGCTAATCCATTCTCCATCTTTTCATGTTTAACCTATAAAAAGGAAACAATAATTAGTAATTTAGTATACTTGTTTGCTAATTATAACTTCATTCTCTAATTAGCATGCTAACTAGAAAATTATGAACATGTAAGTATGTAATTGTTACATCCATTCTCCATCTTTTTATGTTAATTAGCAAATAGTAATTAAGAATGCTAACTAGAAAATTATGAACAATAATGTTTTTTAATCACTTAATTGTTACTTAAAAATACATATATCATATTTTAAATGAAAATACATATTTCTTATTTGTCACTTGCTTGTTTTGTTTCATAGACTTTTGCTTATGTTGGAAAATTATCTTGCATTATGATTTGTGGTAACTTATGAACTTCTCTATGATATGCATGCTAATTAAGACTCTTTCGTGATTTAGTAGGTGAAATTATATTTCTTGGTCTTTTTATGTGACAATTTATAAACATGTTTCTTATATGCTTCTTTGTCTTATGTTAAAAAATATTAGTTTGAGTTGTGCGCCTCAATTTAGTGATGCGCGCGTATCGTTTTGCGCCTTGCGCATGGTGCGCGTAAGGGGCCTTTGCGCCCCGCATTGCGCCTTGCTCCTCGATAACAATGCATAAAGATATGGAACACAAACAGTAAAATTACTCATATATAGCATATAGCGACTAGTAAAGATCACAAAACATTTTGTATGGTTGTGTACAAAAAGAGATTACATGACTACATATACATTCTTTGGGAAATTAAATGCTTATTCATGCACAAGATGAGTTTAGAGGGAGATGGGCGGGGACCCACGGTAAAATGTGGCGTAATCTTCTTTCTAACAAATTCTCGTAAGCAGTGTTATTGAGGCGCGCGCCCCGGACGCGCCCCAGGCGCGGGGCGCTTCAGCCTGGGCGAAATGCGCCCCGCACGCGAGGCGGGGCGCTGCACGCAGCGAGGCGCGCGCCTCGCGTGCGCCTCGCATGCGCCTCGCTCGCGCCTTGCATGCGCCTCGCTCGCGCCTCGCGTGCGCCTCACGTGCGCCTCGCACCTGTGTTATGTAACATACTATTTTTTCTATTTTTTTAAATAATTTACATAATTACATATTTATATCATGTAATATACTCTTTCTTACTAGTTGCTAATCTATTTTTATCTTTTTATGTTTAACCTATAAAAAGAACACAATAATTAGTAATTTAGTATACTTGTTTGCTAATTGTAACTTCCTTCTCTAATTAGCATGCTAATAGCAAATTATGAACATGTAAATATGTAATTATTATATCCATTCTTCATCTTTTCAAGCTAAGTAGCAAATATCAATTAAGAATACTAACTAGAAAATTATAAATAGTCATGTTTGTTAATTATATTTCTTAGTCTTTTATGTGACAATTTATAAACATATGCTCATAATTGTTAATCACTTAATTTGATGATTTAAATACATGTTTCTTGTATCTTTTTTGTTACTTTAAAAATTCAGTTAGCATAATTGATGATTTAAGTTGATATTCTCATAATTTTGGATGTAGGTAACTAATATGTTGCTTATATGTTTCTGTCTTATGATGTTTGTAAATATTAATTTGAGTTATGCGCCTCAGTTAGCGAGGCGCGCGCCTTGTTGTGCGCCTTGCGCATGGTGCGCGTAAGGGACCTTTGCGCCCCGCATTGCGCCTTGCGCCTCAATAACACTGCTCGTAAGTACACCCACTGTAAAATGTGGCGTAATCTTCTTTCTAACAAATTCTCGTAAGTACCCCACGGTGAAATGTGGCGTAATCTTCTTTCTAACAAATTCTCGTAAGTACATGCTCCTATAGGAGTTTTTCACCGCATAAGCTTATAAAGTTACAATACAGTTCTAGGTCTAAATCAGTGGCTAACATAGGTTGCAAGGATCTAGTCTTGTATTTGGGATCGCTAATGTGATTACATCTCTTGTTGCTATGTTAAGCTACTGCAGCAATATGGGACCTCTAACGACTTGAAAATAAAGATAATAATTACCAGGATTCATACATTTGAACTGAAAATGGAGCAAAAATGTAAGTTAATTTCATAAATAGTACAAGAGAAAAAATATAAACATTTTACCATAGAGATCAAATACATTGATCTTTAAACCCAATTGACTATATTCATCATATGTGTACATGGTATTTTACTAATAAAAAGCTAAATACCTACACTAAATTTTCACTAATCTTCTCCCACCGAACTGCCTAAAAAATTATCCAACGTGCTATTCTCCTTCAAGTCAACAAATCTTCAAAGAGGTAATTAGAATCCATATTTTTTTGTGAATTTTCCCTTCTCTTGCAACAATTGGCTTTTTCTACTTAAATTTACGGTTATTTATGAAAAGTGAGGGCTTTTGCTTAAAAAGTAGAAATTTTGATGGAAATATAGGGTTTTGCTTCACAATTGGGGTTTTTGATTGAGAATCTTGTTATGATCTGAGTTTTCTTTGTGACTTTGTTAATTTTTGTTTTTATTTGAGTAACAACAAATGTATGAAATTAATGGGATTATATATAATGCTAACCGAAACATGTTGTGTATAATTATATAAAGTAACTTAATCACATTTTTTATATTATTTACTAAAGCATGCAATGTATAATTATATTAAAATTGTGTCTTAATAATAAATGCATTTATGTAATATAAGTATTAGCTTTTAAATTATACTAGAGCCTCCGCATCATCAAATTTTTTTTAACGTATTGGTTTTTAATTTTTTTCTTAAATAAATAGCTTTGGAATTGAGTTTTTACCTTGTTAGGTAGTCGAATTGAGTTATACTACAGGCTCCATATCGTGCGCCCACACCCAGCTGAACAATCATGTATTCGTGCCTATAGATACAGTCAAGAAACTGCATTAGGACTTGAATCTTGATTGTATTATACATATATGTCTCTCGCTAACTGTATGTGCATGTGTGTGTCTATGTATACATGTGTGTATATGCTTCTATGCATATGTAAATACATGCATAGATATAAATATATATGATGTGGTATGTGTTTAAATTTGACTGTTGGTTCCATGATGTGGTAAAATTAATTTGATCCTCTTATATAAGATTAAGATGTGTTACACCTTTTATATGAAAACACCATTATTAAGGGGAAAGTTATAATATCATTTTGGTAATATGAGGTTATGCGTATTTTCCACGAAGTTTCTAACTGCAAAGCATGAGATAAAGATACAGGGACACAAACATGGAAACTCATCATTGGTAGGATACATTGACTAGTGAAGATCAAAAAACATACATATGGTTGTGTATTGAAAGAGATTACATGATTACGTAAACATTCCTTGGGAAATTAAATGCATATATATACAGTCAAGAAACTGCATGCACATACTTTCCTAAATTCTAATACTAGATTTGGAAGGTGCCCCGGATGCTTCATTTTCTGTAAAATAACTTATTATGCTCCTCCTTTATTGAACCATAGTTGAAGTTTATCATCATCAATGTAAGCCAATGTTTTGAAATTTTTTTTCTGTAATATATGGTCTTCAGCATGCAAATGATAGTAGTAATAGATGTCTTGATTTTCATGTGGTATTAATAAATGTTTCAACATGCATAAAGCAGTGTGCGCTAGAAGTGTCCAAGTACCAAATTAATAAATATATTATACAGTTGAATAGATGTTTAAAATTGCCAACACTCGCCCGAGGAGTGTTCAATAAGTGTTTTTGTGCGACATATGTCCATGTGTTCACTGAAACTTCTTGATGATGCAAATGGCTTAGCTACTTTATTGGTGGACCAAAAAATGGAATATGATAGTCTTCATCTGTTAATAATATTGTTGTTCCTTGCTACCTTTTTAGTAAGGATGCCGAGGAACTAGAATATTTCCCCAAGATAGTTATTATTGACAGATTTGCTGGTAAATTGATCAAAAACAAGGATGTTTCAGATGCTTTTTCCCCTACTTCTTTGCAATGTAGCATGTATGTTCATTGCTATTAAAACAAAAAGTACAAAGTGAACTATTTTCACACTATGTTCATTGCTATTAAAACAAAAAGTACAAAGTGAAGTATTTTCACACTAATTTTCGAGGAACTTGCCTGATCATTGTACAATTTCAGGCAATCTACTTGTTGGATTATTGTGCGCTGTAGACTGAATAGTTGACCAAGTTGGAACAACATATGTTAAAATTGTTTCCATGTTGTTCTATCCGTTGAGTTGCATCTTGTTCTATCCTTTGAATCGCATGTTGTTTGTCCATATTCTGCAACGGATGAAATAAATGCTCCATCATAGTTTATTGCTTTATGATCATGATTATTGCACTTGACTGCTAGCTGGTGTTTTTAGGGGCAATGCTTGCATAATAGATGGCGAAAATTTTTATACAAACTTAAATATCTCAAAATTTACACCAATTTAAATATCCAAAAAATTTACACCAATTTTAATTCGATAACCAAAAGTTTTTAATTTTTTGGTTGCCCGAAAATACACCAAAGTTCAAAAAACTTTGATAACCATTGTTAAGGTAATTTTTTGGCTTCAAAGTTAATTTTTGGAAGTTTGGGCATCCAAGTTAATCCTACAAATTACCTGCTTTAGAATTATATTTAGTTTGACAAAGTTATGAGATGGTGATAGCTTGTATTTCATCTACATGGGTTACTTCTGTTGGAGAAATCAGCTCTGGAAACCACATTGTGAGGTCTATTTTCTCCTTAAGTTCATGGTGACAATATCAAAAAACTCTCCATTAGTTGGGTGTTTGTCGGAAATCCCATTTCTGATACTTGTTGTTCCATACAATAGTCAAAACTTCATTATTGGGACATCACTTCCATTGTTTAATTTCAGAAGCATCATGCGTCTTATGTCAAGTATTTGCGTATACAACATATGCATCTTTGATTCAACTTTAAGTCGGGACAGATTATGTTAGTGTAATATATTGCTGAATATTTTTTTTAATATATTATTCTCACCAGGACCCAGAGAACAAGAAGATTATTGTGTGTGATGAGAAGCTCAAGGGCATATTCGCTGGCAAAGACCGGGTCGGGTTTCTTGAAATCTCAGGGTTGCTGAATCCTCACTTTGAGAAGTAACGAAGTCTTCACCTGGGTTTTTTTTGTAAATGGTAACTGTAGGGTTTATCACGGCTGTTGTAGGCAAAAGATGGCATCAGAAAGTTTACAGTATCTAGCCTCTGTTTTAGAATTCAGGGTGTATGTTTTTTCAGTTATATTATCTTGTATGCCACAGAAATCAAAATGCACGTGGCAGCCTTGTTTTGGTTTTAAGCTGTTGGTATTCTGAACTAAACACGTCTTAATTAGGCTGCATTTCGTTGCATACGGAATGGAATTATCTTTTGTGGAACGACTTTGTGATGGTGGTTTATTTTTTTGCTTAATGTGTGCTAAATGACTAAGCAAAGCTGAAGCAGTATTTGTCAAATTTTTAATGTTTCCTTCTCAAGTTTTTATGTTTGAAGGTGGCCACTGTGAGAACAGTGTTTATTTGGTGGTAGCACTGCAGTCAAGCTGGTCAAGTTTCAAGCAAGCGCAACATAATACTTGAAAGATCTCTGCAGTTTGCTGGTCAAGTGTCAAGCAAGCACAACATAATACTTGAAAGATCTCTGAGAGCTATGAAATTATTTCACTTTAATATGAGGTTCTGGTTCCTGTATAACGTATGCGATTGTGCTTAACCTCATTTCTTGACTGCTTATAACTAAATTTTCAACCTATTAAACCCCAAAAGTTCTAAATTTCATTCTAAATAATGTCCAGCTCCAAACATCATCCAAAACAACATTGTAATCTATGTTAGAATTGGAATAATGCAGAAAGAAACCACATTATAAGTGAGTGGAATTAAAATCTCTTATCGGTTGTATGGTTTGGGCAAAACCGATTCTTTTATTGACCTTTCTTTCTGTAAATATTATGTGTGAGAAATGTGGAATTGTGGTTGTGCTTCTGATTGTTAATATTTACAAACTTGATGTTGATGGCCACTCAAGTTTTTATGTTAGGAAATTGCCAAATTTTTTTAAATACATGTTTATTAACCTATTACTTCCTAAGATATGAATGATACTAATGTTGAATAATTATGCTTGAACTGCATCATTGTCTAGAGCTTATATGGAATCATCTTTCTTCACCTGAGGTTATGAATAACTTGCAAGTCCAAGATCATGCAAGATTATACGCAAATTAGAGTCATCGTAAATTTGACTAAATTTTCTTGAGTTAAGATTGTGCAAACATGTTCGGTAACTTGTAATTTTTTTATAAATATGATAGAATCACAATTTAATTTAATTATTTTTTGTAAATTATTTAAAATTTAAATCTAATTCCAAAAAGTACGAATTAAAATTATGTTGTGATAATTTTCTTCCTCTTTTAATCAGAAAGATAACCAAACAAGAGAAAATGACTTTCTGTTGAATTTTCTTTTAACTTTCCTTACAATATTCTTTCTAACCAAACAATAAAAAGAATATCATTTTCTTTTCTTTTTCTTTTCCTTTCTTTTTACTTTCTCTTTCTTTTTCTTTTCTCTTTTTCCTTTCTTTTTACTTTCTCTTTCTTTTTCTTTTCTCTCCCTTTCTCTCAAACCAAACATAGCCTTAAAGAATCGGTTGTATCGGTTGCTTGGAGTGACAATCCTCTTTCCTCGCAAAATAGATTTGACAAGACTATTATGCCCTTCTGTAGTTGCGCTAAATCACCATAGAGACTAAATGTATGCAATAAAGATAAAAACCATGAGGACTAAATGTGTACAATAAAAATAAAAGCTCTTGGAGCTCGATAAATCGTAAAAGTAGCTCAAGGTCTTCTTAGAATAGTAGTGTAAAGTTGAATGGCTTATGAGATGTTGAGGAGGCAATATAAGCTATGAACCAACTTTGTCCTGCGTGCAGCATAATAATGCATACATGCATGCGTACGTCATTGTGAGATTAATAATAACAAACTATAAATAATTGCATGAGAGTTTTATAAATTGGATTGGGTTCAATGCATAGATGAAAACTCATAGTAGCTAGCTACAACTTTATAAGTTCTCTAATAGCTCAAGTTCAGTGACGGAGTAGGATAGACAAGATATGATTGTACTCGAGCAATTAGTAATTGATTTTAGATATACAGTACTTGGTTTTGTTTTGAGGCTTGTTGAGAAGAAAGTTTTCATTCCATGAATTGTTTAAGATGCGAGTTTTATAAAATCACAAGTCTACATCTTTAAAGCTGCCTAAATTCAAAGAATGAGGCTTTAAGGGCTTAAAGCCTCTCTAAGTCTTGATTGTACGTGCTCCCTTAAGTGCTACTTAGGCTGAAACATGTTAAAAAGTTTTTATTCTATGCTTGGAGACCCTTAAAGACCATTGTTTTGTTTATGTGATAAGGAAAAGGCAAGAAAAATAAAAATAAAAAACAAAGAACACCTCCATGTTATGATCACAAGAATTCCTTAAGTTTTCCCGTGGTGTTTTCTTTCTTTTAGATATTTTTTTCCCCTTTCCTTTTGGTGATAATGATTAAGATGAATCAAAGACGCTTGTAGATTGATATATGAATTATTTATTTTGGTAGATTGATATATGATAACATGAATTAATTCATAGTAGAAAAGAGATGGTTAAAAAAATCATATGAGGTGCTCTCTTTACAACTTATACCGGGGAAGAAGTTTCATCCCCTAAGTTTTATCTTTTTCTTATTTCTAAGAAGCCCTAGATTTTTTATTTTTGACAAACAAATCCCTAGGTTTCACCCCTCCTTTAATAAGTCCTTAGCTTTCTTTTTTAAACAATGAAGCCCTTAAGTTTTACTCCTCTCTTCTAAGAAGCAACAATCCTTCTTATTAATATAAGGCTTTTGTTGCCAGAAAAAGAAAATTAAGAGTTTCTTAGAAAAGAGTGATAAAACTTAGGGATTTAGTACCAAATAAGGAAAGAGGAGGGGGCAAATGCATTCTTTTCGAGAATAATGTATCGTTATATAGCACATTTAGATTAAATGAATTGACAAGGAACCTTTTTGTCACTGAATTTAAGTTTTGTTTCGTAACTGTTAACTTTCATGACGAAACTGTTAATTTTTATAGTATAACTGTTAACTTCCATTCTAGAACTGCTAACTTAAAATATATAACTATTAACTATTAATAGTTCTCTATTAACTTACATTGTTTGACTGTTAATTGTCAATTGTTAACTTACATTGTATAAATGTTAAAGCTCTCCTAATATATTTTCAAGTATGGACACTTAACATCTAATATCGGTGAGTCTTTTAACAATTGGGTACAGGAGGCTAGAATGCTACGAATTCTACAAATGGTTGAGCATATTCATAAACAAATCATGGTCTGAATGAATAATCGACGAGTACTTGTAGATAAATGGCGTGGATATCTCTGTCCAAAAGCAGAGATAGTGCTTAAAGAAAATATAGATAAAGGTCGTCTATTGGATTTAAACAAGCTGAAAATGACATATTTGAAGTGCAATTCCATAAAACTATCCGGGTTGATTTGGAGAAGAAGACATGCACTTGCCGAGCTTGGGACGTCATGTGAATTCTTTGTAAACATGCATGTGTAGTCATCTTGTATATGAAGAGAGATATTTACTAATATTGCAATTGTTTTATGTCTATAGAAGCATTTAAAGGACTTATGAGCCAATTCTCTATCTCATACCAGATTTTGAGAAGTGTAGTGTGTCATGGGATGAGATCGAGCTACTTCCACCACATACTACCAAAAGAAATAGGAGAAATAGAACACGACATATCAACAATAGAATAGTTTACAAACAGTCTTTGAAATGTTATCGATGCCACGCCGAAGGTCACAACTGAGTAACTTGCAAAGAACCGATGTCTAATTAATATTAGGGACGTGGGCAAGGAACCGATCACTGATTGATATTTGGGATGTGAAACACTTTTGTATGATTGATAATAGCTATATAAATGAACTGAAATTCTAGGCGGCTCTCCTTCCATCCTCTCGTCTTCGATGCTATCGTCTCTCGCATCTCCCCCCTCTCTCTCTCTCTTATACTATATATTATATAATAATATAATTATATATATATATATATATATATATATTATATTATATATATATATATATATATATAATATATATATTAGTATATATAATATATATATATATATATATATATATAATAAATATATGATATAATGAACTATAACCAGAATGTGATATATAATGTTGGTACAAATGCTACGGCATTAATATGTAAACTTTGTTTCTTGAAAGTAAACTGTGAAGTGCAGCGGTTCTACATCACGCTCATGTATGAATGTTCCCGTTTAACATGTTAACCATAATACATAGCATGTTAACCTTAACTGGTATATTGATAACTATAATCGGTAAACTATTAACTATAATCCATAATCTGTTAACTATTATCTGTAATCTGTTAACTGTAACCTATGACTATTAACCATAACTTGTAAGGTGTTGACAATATCATTTGAGTTGTTAACCATAACTTACAACATGTTCTTGTTATGTACATTACAGAAATCAGAAAACATTGTATAAATATAGTTATAACTAGATAAGTTAATGTTAATCTACGAAGAGTAGCATATAAGTATCACATTACACCCCATAGATTTGGATTATACAAACAAAAGTTAAAGATTATTCTTTTTTTTGTCTAGCTAAGATTCTTTCTCAGTTTTTACAACTGTGATTGATGCACTCTCCTTCAATTCTAGGTCATCCGCGTCTAATGTGCCACTGAGCATTTTTTAATTCCCAGCCTTCTATTATCAGCTTTGCTGCAAGCCTTACATGTACTACCTCTGACGAATCATCAACATGCGTAACATGCAGTACATCACCTTTTTGGAGAATAGCCCGTACATAAAAGTAAACGTATATTCCATAGTCATAATTACAAATTACAAAATATAAAACTTATTTGTGGTTAGTTTATGTTGGTGAAAATTCTTTAATAAAGTGATAAAGTTAATCTGCAACATACGTTCCCTTTTAAGACTCGCATGGGATTGCCTTATATTGATATGCCCTCCAAACTTTATTAGGATCAAATGCGGTATTCATATGGTCCATGAAGTTGATAACTTTATTAACAGACTCAAGGTAAGAACTATGAGTTGACGAGCTATAGTGCAAAATAACATTTTCATCCAATCTAACTTTGAGAAAATGCCAATGGTCATGACGAACAATTGGGACAATGAGAATTGATTGGCCAACGGTAATATGCTTTTGTGTATAAACTTCATATAGTTGTTGAAGGTGAGGACGGTCTCTATAGAGTGAATGCTATTTTACAAAAATAAGATAATAAACATGAGTAGTTATTTATCATGCATACGTATTAATTTTCAACGGTGCAACTTAAGATAATATGTAACATGTTATCAATAATACGTAACATGTTAACCATAATAATTAACATTTTAACTATTACATAAAAATTAATAACTATAATTGCATACATGTTAACTACAATATGAACGTTATTAACAGTAACATATAACATGTGAACTTTAATAAGTAGCATATTAACTGTAACATATGCGTGTTAACTATAAATGAACCATGATGACTATAACTCGTAACATGTTAACTATAACTAGCAACATGTTAACTATAAATGAACAATGATAACTATAACTTGTAACATGTTAACTATAACAAGGAACAACATGTTAACTATAAATAAACCATGAAAACTATAATGGGTAACATGTTAACTGTAACACACAACATGTTAACTATAATTTGTAACATGCTATCCATAAGCTGTAACATATAAAGTTGAGGATTTTGAGTAACAAGCTTACGCAGAAAAATAATGACACAATCTCATACTGCTTGTTTATATCAGAGTTCTCAGGCTTCTGTAACCATGACCGTATTCTATCCAATAACGCTTTGGTTACCTGCCATAAAAATACAAAAGTTATTCATTCAAATCATAATGATTCACCATAGTATGTGTTTAAAGATGAAAGTTACTTTGTCATCAACACTTCCTCCTTGGATCAAATATAGGAGTTCCGTCCTTGTAATCATGCTATTCAATGTTAGAATGACATCCAAGTTCCTTAAAAGTAATAAAATATGGTTAGGAAGAGGATTAAAAACTAAATGATCCAATTTAACAACTAAAAGTTGAAACATAACATATTCCAGTTGGAATAACAACTTGTAGCAGAGGGATAAAAGCTAAACGATAAAAGTTAACATCTAAACACTAAAACATAACAACGTACTAGTAACATTCACAATTTATAAAAGAGGGTTAACAAATAAATATTAAACGTTCACATCTTAAAAATGTATGATAACATATTCCATTCTAACATTCACAACTTATAGCAGAGGGTTAACAGCTAAATTAACAAAATTATAGTAAAAAGATAAACATTGATCAACACTTACTGGCTACATTTTTGCTTGCAATAATACACAAGCCATTTGTTCTCCTCAGCTATGAGTTTAGTTGCCACATTATTTAGTATTCTGTAGTTATGTACAAAAGCCCCTATGATATCCAACACTCGTAAGCTAAACTTACCTACCTCAGGAATCCGCTCATTCACCTCCTTTAAAGCAGCACGATCAACATCCGTCAAATACGTGTTTTTTAACACTTCCCATTTGGAAACGCTATCATCGTAGTAAACTGTTATTTTGTTTACATTGTCAGTGACAACAAGTGGTTTATCTATGTGCTCAACTTCCTTGGGTTTCAGTTTCTTTTGTTCGGTGAATGACATCCTAACCAGTTGTGATCTCTTGGTAGCTCTTGTACTTGGAGCTCTACTCCGATGACTCACATAGTTTTTCCTCACCGTCTTCTTCTTCCTCTCCATGAAATTGCAGAGTGGGATGTCCTTAACCCTACCTACCCCTTCCTACGTATCCCACATCCCCAGTTTGAAGTTTTGTATCCTCCTCCACATCAGCTCTATCCTCCACATCAGATCTTTTCTCATTCAACTGCTTGTCCTCTTCATTCTTATTTACTTTGTCTCTCACTTCTTTGTTTCCACTAAAATGCTCCCGAAGGTTACCCTATTTATAATCAGGCACAAACTCGTTATCAAAGAATTCTCTATCGTCATCATGACGGTCAGATTCAACCATGGTTGGCTTTCCTTCTTTAATATGCAATAAACTTCTTCATATTTTCCTCTAAAACTTCAGGATCTATTATGTCACCAAATCCCTCGAATCCTTTCACTTTTTCGTTAAGCCTACAGATCTCGTTCATAAAGGTTTGACAATACAATTTCTTTGAGTGTCTCAGTGCATGACATATTCTCTGATTTATAGCAGCATTTCTCCAAAATTTGAGCTGTTGCTCAAATGGTAACTCCTTAATCTCATCTTCTCTTTGAAAAACATCATCAATAGTCTTTGATATAATCTATAAATTATTAAAAAAAGAAAAAAGTTAACAATTACTTATAAAGGTTAACAGGTAAAGGGCTATAGTTAACACATACTACTTAAATTTAGAGAGTTCACTATAAGCGGTAATTATTAACATGCAATCAAGTAACATTAATATCCTTTCATCAAAGTTAATAGTTTGTCTGATATGCTTACACTTAAAATGACAAACTTAATATGCACTGGTTTAGATCTTACCAAACCTATTGATGATATCTTCTTTTCTTCCTTCTTTTTATCCTTCTTTTCTTCTCCAGTCTTTTTCCTCCTGTCTGCTTTCTTCTCCTTGATAACTTTTTTCGAAGAAGGTGGTATGTGATGCTTCTTTACTGGAAGTGGTGGAATCCCTTTTCTTCTAATCCTCAATGAATTATATTCCCTTATATTTAGCCTTCTGAGTGGATATTTTTTAACCCATGGGCCAAATTCAACTATCGGTTTCTGTACAACAACAATGATAGCTTTTCCAGCTTTTGCAATAATTGTGTCCTTTCGGACAGATCCGTACTTCTCTCCAATCATCACCCAGTTAGTAAGTGTTGGCTTGAATCTATTGCTAAGGGCATATTTTTAATCTCTGTCATTTCGTAGTAACATAGCTGCAAACAAATTGTTCTAATTAATCAGTTAGTATGCACTACTAATCTTTTAACATGGATATAATTAACAAAACTAAACTGAAATATAGTTAACATTAACCTCACAAACCTTAACACTAACCTAATTATAGTTAACATGAACCAGTTAACCTTAATTACCTTTAACTTTAGTTCACAGAATACAGGTAAACGTTCATATGCACGTGTTAACCATAACAATAAAAACTTAATACAACTTACAGGGATTAGAGGCATGCATCCAGGCACATACGAAACTCCTGGTAAGTGCAGATCTTCCCTAGCAATCTTAATTCATTTCTTCATCTAGTCATAAATATATTTCCCCTAGGCCACATTCCTCACTCTTTCAATGCAATCAATATATTTGAACAAGAGCCCAGGGATGCATTGGACACTGCTAAGGCACCAAATCATCGAACAATGATAAAGAATCTGCAGGAACACAAATTCCTCAATATCCTTCTTCTCTTTTGATTCAACAAGAGATTCAAGTAGCACTTCCACATATCTTGGCATATTCTTTGCTGATTCTTTTTTGTTTCTGGTAAATTGCTCAACTCCATCCAAATCCTAGTGTGATGATCTCTATTATTGTAAATTATTTCTCCGTTAATTGGGAAACCACTGTGTTCATAAACCCAGTCCAAATCAAAATTAACTATATTTTCTCTCCCACTTTCGGCATCGGGCAGAGCAAACGTCACTTCATTTCCTACATACTGACTCAAAATAAGTTCAAGCGTGGGTCGATCTACCGCTGGGGGACCAAATGTTACATAATGCTCAAATGTGCACCGTTGGTATGCATCCTAGTGACACCGACTCATTCTCGGTTCGAGTACTTTCATACAATCATAATATGCGCTAAAACTAACGGTAGGTCTAATTTCAGCAGCAGCACCAAACTTTTTCATGTAATACAATTTAACATTTAACATCCAATAGCCAACAGTAACAACTGAAAGTACCCTAATACTACTAGGAAAGAACCCTAGAGGGGGGTGAATAGGGTTTATGCTAATCTAATCCGATTTAATGCCAATTAAAAACTTTACTAATAAATATATCCTAGCAAATGAGATATGAACAATATATGTGCAAGGATATACAAATAACACAAGAGTAAACGATCTAAACTAGATTGTGAGAAATATAAACAACAAGCAATGTAAAAGTGCACCAATGCAATCACAAACAAACGATATGATCACGGAGTTCGGTCCCCACTACCTACGTCTCCGCTCCTCACCTCGAGGAGATCTCCACTATCACAACGGGTTTTCTACGCTTACCTGAAAAATGTTTACACCTCACAATGTCAGTTGTCAACGCTCACCAATCAACATTCACAATCACTCACAATGTAACTACTCTAACTACCACCTCAAGTGTTGGTCTCTAGCCCGTGTCTCCCTCAAGTGTTAGGAATTATAACCTCTCTAGGCATTACCACCTACCCTACTCCTCTTGGGACGACCCCGTCTCTCACCGCATACTCCTCTTGGTATACTAGTGTAATACAAAGTGAACCTCACAAGTAAGCACAAATACAACAAATTTGTTCTCTATAATGGATGAGAACTCTATGTAGGCTCACTCTCTAAGTCACACAATCCCACAACTCAATTATACAATGTATGCAAATACAATAAGCTCAATGGTTGTGTGTGTAAGCAAAGAGATAAAACATATATAAACTTAATGTAAATCTAGCTTATGAAATTATGCTCAAACGTATAAAATATCTAGGATTGAGTTTAAGAAAAACTTCTCTATATATAACAAGAGAGAGAGAGAGAAGAGTGAATGCTCAAACACCAAAGGATGATCTCCACTTGCTCTTGTGAAAGTTACTTCACAAACTTGAAACTCAAAACTCAAACTTGAAACAAACATTAAACACCCTTTAAACTTGTTAAAGCTCTTTTAAAAATTTTCTTAATTATTTCAGAATGTTAGAGGGCAAGGGGTATATATAGGATCAAGAAACAAACCCCAAAAACCCAAGAAAACCAAGTAAAAGACAAAATAACGAAAACATTAAAATCTAGAAAAACTAGCTGTTATGATGCCATCGATCGACTGATACTGTTCATCAGTCGACTGATGACCTCATCAGTCGACTGACTAGTCGACCAAAAGAAAAACAGACAGTTTTAAAGTTCTGGAATTTTGTATATCTAACTTTGTAAAATTAATTAAAAATAGTAAATCAAATCCAAACATCATAAAATATTGAGAGAAGTTTCTACATGTAGATAAACATATTAGAGAAAGAATTTCTAAAATATTACTTCCCAATTGAGAGAAATAAATGTTTGAACATAGATATTATAGTTTCTAAAAACTGCTAAAACACCCAACTTTGTAAAAATAATTTGACATAGTAAATAAACTCCAAAATTCATGAAATTTTGAGGGAAATTTCTAAACATGTATGTGAAAATGCTAGAGCAAGAATTTTGTAAATATCACTTCCTATTTGAGACAAATAATTTATTTTGTAAACTGGTCAAAAAACTAAAAATCAGGAAACTGTAAATAGGTCATCGGTCGACACATCAGTCGACACATCAGTCGACTGATCAGTCAACTAAAACAAAACAGAGAGAAAATAAAGATTCTAGGTACATTCATCAGTCGACTGATCAGTCGACTGAAATCATTAGTCGACTGATCAGTCGATTGAAATCACACTATCAGTCTGTTTAAAACTAAAAAACTAATTTTTGAAATGCATTTAAAAATAGCAAATAAATTCCAAAAATTATGAAACTTTGAGAAATGTTTATAAAAATATAGATGAACATGTTACAAAAAGAATTTTTGAAATTTCACTTCACATTTGTAAAATATCATCATTTTACAAAATAGTCCAAAATATAAAAACTAAACATACATGTTTTTGTCATTTGATATAAACACAATATTAAAAATTTTGTAAAATAATTTTATAGACTTAATGAATTGATATAAAATATTGTTATGAAGTTCATAAACAAATAATTCAATATTTTTACAAATTTATTTTTGTATAAACTTGAAAACTATAAAACCAAAACATGTATATATATATATATATATAGAGAGAGAGAGAGAGAGAGAGAGAGAGAGAGAGAGAGAGAGAGAGAGAG